>NC_089798.1:21166056-21491056 GCF_040412425.1 Macrobrachium rosenbergii
CCTCTAAGATTACTTATACCCGAGCATTTTAACAGCTTTATCAAAAAATGCATTTAGTCACAAAAATGATATGAAAATACTGTAATTAATCTAATACTTCTAAATGAAAAATACCACAATAGGCAAATTTTCAAAGAAAAGCGTGTATATATGTTCCACACAAAAATAAGCGAATAGGTGAAGCTGCAAATCTGGAACTGCGTATAGGAGGGGTCAATTGAATGTGTGTGTAATATAGTGTATATATATATATATATATATGTGTGTGATATATATATATATATATATGTACAGTGATATATATATATATATATATATATATATATATATATATATATATATATATATATATATATATATATATATATATATATATATATATATATATATATATATATATATATATATATATATATATATATATATATATATATATATATATATATATATATATGTTGTATACATACAGGTAGTACTTGAGTTGTGATATTTCAGCCTTGCAATAATTCAATTTTGCAATGGGGTTAGCAATTAATACCAATACAACATTTTGAATATATTTTTAAATTTCCTGCAACGGGCACAGGAAGCAGCATACAGTAAGGCAGTGAGAGGGACCAAATTAGAACAGATTAACTTCTTTCCCTCCATTTCTTTATCCCATCCTCTAGTTAAAGAAGCTGATATATTAAAAGAGAATGAGAAAAGTATTGTTAGTAATGTTATACTCATTGCGCAAATGCATACAGCCATTAACAACCAAATGAGAAACAGTTCTTTTGCTAAGAACAATCGAATTTAGATAACAACAGCTGTTTTGCTAAGAACAACTGAATCAGATAACAACAGCTGTTTTGCTTGCATTTCAACCATCGTGCAATAATAAACAATTACTGTAGTTATGTTGCAAATGACATTACATACAATAGGACTGATATATTTTTACATTGCACCCTTATTTGCTATGGAGAAAAGATCAGCAAGGAAATATAATGCTAAATTTAAGCTGCAAGTTGTAGGTGAAGCTGAGGAAACAATGTCGAAGCTGCTAATGACTATAAATTATTGTGCATTGGCAACATGGATGAAACTCCCGTGAACTCTGATATGCCACTAAAACTCAACTGTAAATAAAATTGGAGAGAAAAGTATTTTAATCAAAACCACTGGACAGGAAAGAACACATTTTACTGTAGTTTTCACACCGATAAAAGATAAATATGTAAAGCTCGTATTATGAAGAAATCAAGTGAAAATAGCGAATGGAATCTGTTGATTTTTTTTAACACAAAAAAATGCACCCAATGCCATCTATAAACAAAAAATAACCTTGCCCCATATAACGAATCTACACTAACTAGAAGCAAGAAAACTGCTCTGAACTGAGTCAAATACAGGGAAATAACCTTGCCTTGTAATTGCCATCAGTGATTTCCAAACCAAAACACTGATCGCTATGTTTGTATTTATATAATACAGTAATATGAGAACACATACAATATTATTGGATAAAGTGAAGTAAAGCATAATTTTTTAAAAAATCCATGGAAAAGATGCATATTCATTATTGTTATATTTTATAATACAATACTAATATGTGAACATTACATACGCTAATTTTGTATCTTGTATATGATGTGACCCCCTTAAAATTAGCTTCAACATTAGGTCTTCAAAAGTCGCACGATATGCAAGTATATATGGTAAACTCTTTAAAATTCAAAATTGCTGCTTTATCATCACCCCTCCTCTTCCAATTTTTAGTTATACATAGCCATCACCATCCAAGTATGATTACAATGGACCTAATCTTGGGAGTACCCCTTACAATACACGTCTGGTTCTTGTTTGTGTTTTACAATTTTTTTTTTACTGAATTATCATACATTAATCTGCATTGAACCCCCAGAATTAGCTGATATTAATAATTACTATACCATATATATATATATATATATATATATATATATATATATATATATATACACATATACACATATATAATTTTTTCTAAATATTTCCGTATCAGTATTAATTGCTAACCCTATTGTAAACTCAAAATATCAGAAGTCGAATTATTGTAACTCGAGCACTACCTGTGTTTGATACTGTAATTGTCTTTTCTTTATTAACCAACTTGTACTGATTTATGGGATATTTTAATTCTAAGATGAGGTGGCCCCCTGGAGGGTGCTGGATTAGCCATTTTGCTGGATTAGCCATTTATTAGGCTAGAATAAACGAAACCCAGTAGCTAAGCACCTCATCTTAGAATTAAAATATCCCATAAATCAGTACAAGTTGGTTAATAAAGAAAAGACAATTACAGTATCAAACACAGGTAGTGCTCTCCAGTTACAATAATTCGACTTACGATATTTCGAGTTTATGATGGGGTTAGCCATCTTAATACCTGATACGGAAATATTTAGAAAATTATATATATACTGTATATATATATATATATATATATATATATATATATATATATATATATATATATATATATAATGTATAACTGAATCACGAAAATATGGGAACATGATGAATATATAAATATATATATATATATATATATATATATATATATATATATATATATATATATATATATATATATATATATATATATAATATATATATATATATATATATATATATATATATATATATATATATATATATATATATATATATATATATATATATATATATCACTAACCCGGCATCATTGGGACCTGGAGGTGCGGATTAGCCATTTATTAGGCTAGAATAAACGAAACCCAGTAGCTAAGCACCTCATCTTAGAATTAAAATATCCCATAAATCAGTACATGTTGGTTAATAAAGAAAAGACAATTACAGTATCAAACACAGGTAGTGCTCGAGTTACAATAATTCAAGTTTACGATGGGGTTAGCAATTAATACCGATACGGAAATATTTAGGAAATATTTTTAGATTTCGCACAGGCGCAGGCAGCAGCGTACAATCAGGCAGCGAGAGACCAACTTCTTTTCCTCCATCTCTTTATTCCATCCCACACAGACAGTTAACTCTCATTTTAGCAAACAAATTAAATTCATTTTAAAGGGCTCTGACCATTTAATTACACAGTCTACCACTCTGTGCTCCTCCCTACCACATCTTTATGGTTTAGTCAAGACACACAAAATCAGTAACTCTATTAGACCAATCATTAGTTCAGCAGGCTCAGTTTCGTATAATTTATCTAAATGGTTTGTAAAAATTCTTAAACCTTTGGTAGGAAACATTTCTAATACGAACATAGAAAATAATGTCGACTTTATAGACAAATTGAATAGGTTGAATTTGAAATTTTATTTTACTATGGTTAGTTTAGATGATGTCTATTTACAAAAGTGCCTGTAGATGATTTACTGGAATTTTTAGAGGAAGAATTAGAAAGTTATGATATTCCTTTAACTGTAGCAAACCTCACAAATCTGATAAGGTTATGTATCAAAGATAGTAAATTTTGTTTCAATGGGGAATTTTTGTACAAAAATTTGGCGTGGCTGTGGGTAATCCCTTATCTCCCGTCCTTAGCAATATTTATATGGAATTTTTTGAGACAAAATTCTTACCAAGAATTTTCCCCTAAAAATTATATGGTTAAAGAAAGAAATTGTAATTTGAATTTTCTTGATGTAACTGTCCATAGACGTGATAGAAACTTCACCTTTTCAGCCTTTCGAAAGTCAACTAACATTGCCTCTTTTGTTCATTATTATTCCAATCACCATCAAAAAGTTAAATTCTTTGTCTTTTCTGGAATGTTCTTTAGGGCTTTACGTGTTTGTAGCCCGCAGTTCACTGATGCTGAGATCAAAACTATTTATGATATTGCTTTGAAACTTAAATACCCAAGGACCTTTGTAGATGTAGCATGAAAAAGAGCCAGGAAAAATTTTATTCAACTAATAACAAACTTGAATTCAGCAAGCATAATATTCTCAAATTACTGCATGATGAAAGGTTTTTACAAATTCCTAGAATTTTAAAGCTTTTCAACATAAATGTTGTTTTCAGTAATTTTAATGTTAAGAGTTTAGTAATAAAAAATTCTCCTAAAGATTTTTCTGCTGCATTTATGACATTCCTTGTAAAAAGTGTGATAAAATATATTATGGATAAATTGGAACATCACTTTCACAACGAATCAAACAACACCAATATTCTGTGAGAACTGGCCAAATATCGAATGCATTATTTGTACATATGAGAGATTTACATCATCCTATTAACTGGAGTACAGCAAGATCTTTAGTCACGTCCAATGACAGCAAAAAGGAATATCATCGAATCTTGTTTTATCAATTCAAATAATGAAAGTGTTCTAAATTTAAGTCTTGGTTTGTTTAAACTTGATGCCTTCATAATTAAAAATGTTGTTGATAAATATTTGCAAAATTAATATAAGTTTTATGCATGTTTCTGCAATGTGAATGGGCAAGATTTCGTTTCTCTTATGGTTAAGTATATATATGGATTTAGTTTGTGATCGCGTGATCCCGGATTTGCCATGGATTAACCTTTTGTTTTTTACCACCTGGCAATTAACCCTTAAACGCCAAGCCTCTATTTACAAAAACGTCTCCCGTATGCCAGCGGCGTTCGGTGAGTTAGCGACGAAGCAGAAAAAAAGTTTTTTTAAAAAAATCACAGCACACTTAGTTTTTAAGATTAAGAGTTCATTTTTGGCTCATTTTTTTGTCATTGCCTGAAGTTTAGTATGCAACCATCAGAAATGAAAAAAATATCATTATCATATATAAATATTGGAATATGACAGCAAAAAAAAAAAAACTTATATAATTGTATACAAATCGTGCTGTAAGCTGCGGTTAAAGCTAATGAGTTAATTTTTTTAGTTGTATTGTACACTAAATTACGATGATTTTGGTATATAACAAATTGTAAAACGATCAAAGCAACAACAGAGAAAATATTATCACAAAATGATGCATGAATTCGTAATGTGCGAACGTAAAAAAATTTTTTTTTCAAAAATTCACCATAAATCGAAATATTGTGCTAGAGACTTCCCGTTTGTTGAAAAATGAAGCTAATTGATTGAATATTACTAGACTGTAAGTGTTTTAGCTTACAATTGCAGTTTTCGACCATTTCGGTCGAGTTAAAGTTGACCGAAAGTCAAATTTTTTCTATTTATCGTGATTTATATGAAAATATTTCAAAACTGATAAAAGCTACAACCATGAGTTATTTTCTGTTGTATTCTACATGAAATTGCGCACATTTTCATATATAAAACTTTATGTAACGACTAATATAAAACGGTGCAAATATTACGACGAGACGAAAGAATTTCCGAGATGTTCAGCCGAGTTACCGCGCAGACGTAAGGAAAATGTTTTTTTTTTCAAAAATTCACCATAAATCGAAATATTGTGCTAGAGACTTCCAATTTATTGCAAAATGAAGGTAAACGATTGAATATTACTAAAATGTAAGAGTTTTAGCTTACAATTGCGTTTTTTTACCATTTCGGTCGAGTTAAAGTTGACCGAAGGTTGAAATTTTGGCAGTTTATCGTGATTTATGTGAAAATATTTCAAAACTGATAAAAGCTACAACCATGAGCTATCTTCTGTTGTATTCTACATGAAATTGCGCACATTTTCATATATAAAAGTTTATGTAACGACTAATGTAAACGATGCAAACATTACGACAACATGACGAAAGAATTTCTGAGATGTTCGGCCGAGTTAACGCGCGGAGCGTAAGGAAAAGTTTTTTTCAGAAATTCACCATAAATCGAAATATTGTGCTAGAGACTTCCAGTTTGTTGCAAAATGAAGGTACATGATTGAATATTACTAGAATGTAAGAGTTTTAGCTTATAATTGCATTTTTGACCATTTTGGTCGAGTTAAAGTTGACCAAGCTTGAAATTTTGGCAGTTATCGTGATTTATATGAAAAATATTTCAAAACTGATAAAAGCTACAACCATGAGTTATTTTCTGTTGTATTCTACATGAAATGGCGCACATTTCCATATATAAAACTTTATGTAACGACTAATATAAAACAGTGCAAACATTACGACAACGTGATTTAAAGAATTTCTGGCGCGGACGTAAGGGAAAAGTTTTTTCAAAATTCACCATAAATCAAAATATTGTGCTAGAGACTTCCAATTTATTGCAAAATGAAGGTAAATGATTGAATATTACTAGAATGTAAGAGTTTTAGCTTACAATTGCGTTTTTTGACCATTTCGGTCGAAATCAAAGTTGACCAAAGGTTGAAATTTTGGCAGTTATCGTGATTTATATGAAAATATTTCAAAACTGATAAAAGCTACAACCATGAGTTATTTTCTGTTGTATTGTACATGAAATTGCGCACATTTTCATATATAAAACTTTATGTAACGGCTAATATAGAACAGTGCAAAAATTACGACAAAATGACGAAAGAATTTCTGAAATTTTCGGCCGAGTTACCGCACGGGCGTAAGAAAAGTTTTTTCAAAAATTCACCATAAATCGAAATATTGTCCTAGAGACTTCCAATTTGTTGCAAAATGAAGGTACATGATTGAATATTACTAGAATGTAAGAGTTTTAGCTTTACAATTGCGTTTTTCTACCATTTCGGTCGAGTCAAAGTTGACCGGTTGAAATTTTTTGTAGTCGACGACGGGTACGTCCACTTGGCACCCAACAGACAATTTTAGTCGACGATGATACATCCAGTAGGCGTTTAAGGGTTAAGTGGAACAAAATTAAAGCCTTTTGATTATCCTTTGTTTTTCGAACATGAATGTATTTTAATAGATTAATATAATATATTAACAAAATTAATATAAACCTTATTCGTTTAATAATTTAAATAACTTTTAATTTTATATTTATAATGTATATTTTCTTTAATTTTCTTTAATTAATTTGCTAAATCTTCATTTTTTCAGATATTTTATACAACCATGAGATTAACAAAGGAACAGAGAGTGAAAGCAATTCAATTGTACTATCAAAACAATAAAAATGGTGCTGAAACCGCAAGATTATCAGCTGAATTTAACATCCCAAAGGTGCAAAGCCGAAATATCATTTGTATTGAACATTATTAAACCGAATAAGCATTATATTAATTTTGTTAATATATTATATTAATCTATTAACCTGTGGCAATACATTCATATTCGAAAAAATAAAGGATAATCAAACAGGCTTTAATTTTGTTCCACTTAAACAAAGGGCGTTACTTATGCCGCACCCTGTATATATATGTATATATATACATACATACAATGGCCATTATCCCTAATTTGTACAAAATCCCTGAAACATATTATACTAATGTTTTGTACTCTATCAATCTTTGTGAGACAAATCTACCTGTCTCCCAAACATAAATTTCATTACAGTTACTGCATGGTATCTTATAAACACTGATGTCTTATTTTTTTTTATTCAAGCATACATTAATGAATGAACTCTGGTTGGACTTTGGATAATGAAAAATAAATGGATTGTTGCATTTGTGGTGTTCAATTGCTTTTTCAATGTTCTTAATGTAAGGATGCTTAATTTTGTTGTTAACCTCTATTTGTTGTTTGTGGAACCTCTGTAGTACACTTTGTTTGCTTCAATAACCTTCTTGATAATGTATGGTGGGTAGAGCAACTGAGTTAGACGTTGATAGATCTTATCAAATTCCTTTTCTAGATAAGTATATGAACAAATCCTAAGCCCTCTGAGACTCAGATTGAAGCCTATTACAATCTTATGGAGACATCAAGATAGCTTAGGAAGTGATTACAAGAAATAGCAAACGTAAGCATCCTATATACTGTGAAGGCATATCTATTCTGTGCTTGTATGATTAATACATCTAAGAAAGGCAATTTTCTGTCCTTTTACCATGTTTTACATTTAATGGTCGGAACTAGCGAATTTAGTCTATTAAAAAATTCAGCTATTGCCCCAGAATGTACTGTACAGATACCATCTATGTATCTAAGCCAGTCCATATTACGGGGTGTGATAGATGACAAAATTTCCGTTTCAAAATATCCCCTGTAAAGCTAAGCTAGAAGGGGGGGACAAGGGACTGAGCATGCTACAGTCAAACTTTTGTTTATAAAAACTACCATTAAAAGAAAAACCACTGTTGGTTACACAGAGGTTAATTAGTTTTACTGTTTTGTCAATACTAATATTCCTCATAAGAAAAGACAAGTTGGTGATTGGAACTTCTGTAAATAATGATTCTACTGTATGCCTAACTGAACATTTTGATCTTATTCAATGAGATGTTTAAGCTATTAAATTTGTGTGTAAAATCCTCCCTGTGTTTTACACGGGAGGATAAGAAGTTTCCTACGAAGGGTGATAACAGACCTGCCAGCCATTTACAAAGTTTATACATGAAAAAGCCCTTACTGGATATTATGGAGTGTAGGGAAATTCCATCCTTATGTGTTTTTGGGAGACCATAAAAATAGGGGAGAGTGGGGTTGATTATTCTTGAATGATTCTAGGAAGTTGATATCCCTTATATTACCCCTATGGTTCTAAATGATTTATTAAAACATCTTTTCATTTTTCATAGGTCTCCTTGTCATTTAAAAGTTCTTGAGCTTTACTGATACATCTCTCTTTATCTAAAAGTACTGTCTGCCACACACACACACACACACACACATATATATACACATACTACTGTAGGTAAGGACATGAGATTTTTGGAAAGCTCTATGCCAACTAAGTTTCCCCATTATCTCTAGAGAAACATGGTACTCTACATAGAGACTTTACTGGTCCCCATCTACATCATCTCATTCCAGATTGGAAGAGACCTAAGATTTCATGGATATCAGCCAGTCAGCCTATCCTTCAATAACATATAAGACAGCATCTTCAAAATGCCTTGTTCAGTCTATTTGTCATGGTAGAAAGCCATGGGTATTCCAAAAACTTCCCTTCCCTATGAAAGGAAGATGACTGCTGCTTCAACTACCCACATCTCTGTTCACTTCAGGTAGGGGTTAGTCTCCAGGAATTCTGGCTCCAATGAGAACAGGTAGAAGTAGACCCCGCTGTCACTAAAGAAAGATTACATGTTATTATTTCTGAAGACTAACCATCTATTATCTGTTTCATGGCAGTTCCTGACTCCAGACACAGAGATGAGGTTTTTGGTAGTAAGCGCTACATACCAGGTGATCGAAGATCTTCTAGGCCTCTACAGTTGCCTGTTTTTAATCACTAAGGGATCTGGGAAATGGAAACCATCACTGGCCTTTGCTCTCTCAACCCTTAGGCTTCTGTTAACACCCACAGTCTGAAGGGAATTATGGTACACTGAGACTTATTGGTAAACATCATCTTCTTCCATAATGAAACAGACCCAAGGTCTTCTGAGATTCAGCCAGATATACTTTAACAACAAACAGGACAGTATCCTCACAATGGCCTTGTAAGCTTACTTATCCGGAAGAGGAAGAAGATTACAGTTTTGATGACCACCTGTCTCTGTTTACTTCCAGTCAAGGCTAGTCCCCAAGGATTCTGGCTACACTGGGAACAAGCAGAACAGACCCTTGGTAGTAACAATCCTGAAGAATTCTTACAAGTTATCATTTCTAGAAACAAACCTCCCCTCTATCACCTGTTTTGGTCTTCTGTGAGACTTATTACTCAACCTTTCCAGAATTCTTGGCTCTGGACAGACAGTTGAGATTATTTTTGGTCAAAAGAGCCATGGAAAAAGCAACAGATCCTCCAGGCTTTTCCCGCTGCCTTTTGTTATTTCCAGGGCCTCTGGGGGATGGAGACCATTACTGGCTTCCATCCCCTTGACCATTACTTACTGTTAACTCCCATTTGGAAGGAGATGTTAGCCCTATCCATTGCTCATTAGGATGGGTAACTTCTTAACACCTGTTGACCTGAGAGCTGCCATTTCCATGTACCTTATTGGTTGGGCACTATTTCCATGTAGCTCTTTGGCTGGGCAAAGTACATCAATTCTGTTGTCTACTAAAGGTTGGCAACAGCCTCCAAATATTCAAACATTCAAGAGTGTATTAGCCTTAGTTGCACTGTGTTCACAACAGAAGTATTAGACTGTCTACATATCTGTATGCAAAGTCCTTATTCAGTCTGTGCCAATATCTAAGTTTATGAATCAACTGGAACAAGTTGGACTTCAGTCTTATAAAGAAGGTGACATATTTTGAAGATTCTTCCATTTCCCATTCCTGAGCAAGTTTGTGAGGAGTGTTCTCTATTCCATGGAGTGTGTCTGGGAGCTGACTGTGGGATTAGGCATGTGGAAACTGATGACTGTATTACAAACAAAAGGTTAAAAAATTTCATATTGTTAATGTAGTGTTGCGTTGTCTCCAATGCTGCTCAAGGCCTGGTTTGAGGAGTGTTCTGTATTCTGTGGAGCGTGTCTGGAAACTGACTGCAGGATGAGGCATATGGAAATTAATGAGTTCTTATTACAAAAATAAGTTTTAAACAATTTCATACTGTTATGTGGTGTTACATTGTCTCAAACAATTTCATGCTGTTAATGTTGTGTTACACTGTCTCCATGATGGGTAGCAATAAAGTAACAATTTTTTGTTTTCTTTTGTACTGATAATAGCCACATACTAAAAAAGGGTTTAATTTACTTTATCATTCAACAAAACTGGCTATCTACTGTATCAGTTGTAGCATAACAGACTTCAATGATGCCACATTACTGTCTGAAAGAATTATGTTAGACCTAGTAATACTCGTTACTGGATTGGCTGTTATATCTGTACAGTACCACCATTTCCTGTAATGCCTACAAGAGAAGGTATTTGATCTGCAGGGCAGTTCTTTGTGCAGTAACTTTTATTCCTTTGGTGGCCCATCTGCTGTACAATATACTACATGGAGAACAAAATTTTTTTTATGTAAAAAATATTTGAGAAGAACAAATGGAGAAAATATGGAGGTGGAACTACGCTGTGGTGGAAGGAAAACTGAAGATTTTGCACATTACTGTTACCTTGGGGGCACACTGGACTGTACAGCAGGAATTGAAAAGGCAATAAGAAAAATAAGTGTATCAGCCTGGATAATGGTAAACACCAAAAAATTTGTGTATATACGGCCTGTATTATTATATGCAGCAGACATATGGGTATAGGTAAAGGCACAAGGAAATTAGGAAAGATGAGACTTCAGAATGCTATAATTCATGTCCAATGTAGTGAGACCATATAATTGACGAAGGATTTGTGGAGACATACTGTCCAGAAATTGAATAATAAACCGATATCTCAAAGACTAAAATGGTCTGGACAAGTGATGAAGGGATGGGGAATAGTTTATTGGGAAAAAAAAAAGGCGACATGAGAGTAGGATGACCGGAAAAATCATGGCAAGATATGAAAGTATGAATACCATGAAAGTCAAGGAAAGAACATAGATGAAGATCTTGAAAAGATGCAAATTCAGACAGAAAGTACCAAAGACAGGTCAGAATGGAGAACTCACTCCACATGGGAAAATCTGATATAAAAATGTAATAACAATGATAACAAAGAGTATCTGAGAAGCTTATTTACAGTCTAATGTTTGCTAATTGATGAGGAAGAATTTATAGTTACTCTGCCTTTGGTTGTGTAATAAATTCAATGAACATAATCTTTATAGCAATTAACAACAAAAGTAACTTTCGGTGTCTGTGACACAAAACACATATGCAACTGACTTAATATACTAACCTTTCTTGAGAAGTCTGAGGTGTTGGATGAATAGCAGTAGGTGGTTGCTGATCATAGTTTCCGACATTCTTCTGATCCAAACGTTGATCACTAATTGTGGCTGGGCTGGAGGTTGCAGAGGAGTTTGAAATCACAGTTGCAGGCCTGGCTGTTAGAACAACCACCTCTGGTACTTCTGTACGGCTCGAACTATTTTGGCTACCACATGAATTGGTAGGGGGTGGTGTGGTTGTATGTTGTTGTTGAACGTTTCCCCCACTCTGATAATTACGATAATGGCCTCCACCACACTGTGTTGGAACTATTGGTCCCTGGTTATGACTAACAGCATTTGGCTTACAAGAAGATATTTGCAGCTGATTCTGTTTATCACTGCTTGAACTGCTGCTCCCAGATTTTAATGATAAGCGATCTAAAGAACTATTGTTATTACCTTGATTTCCTTGAGCTGAAGATCCAGCAACATTACCTGGGACTCCAAGACTTACACTGTATGCTCTTGGCCGATCAGCAATAGTGTTCTCTTTGGACAAGGTAGATTCAACATCTGATATATAATCAGGATTGATGAGTCTAAAAAGTTCCTCTTGTAAACTTGAAGATCCCAAATTAGCAGAATTCCGGTGACTATTCTTTCTGGGTGTTGCAGCTTGGCGCAAACGGGCTTCTGTGCCAACTGTGCGAGGCGACTGGTTTCTTGATGATGCTGATGAAGGAGTCGTGTTACCACCTTTGACTCGACGTTTGCTGATAGGTGAACCACTGCTACCAGATAATTCGTCTGATGAATACAAAAATATGATTTATGAGACTGCCTATACTCTACTAAACAAATAGTAAGAGTAAGTGTTCTTATTAATCATTGCAAACCTGCTTTTTTATTATTCACACTACTGTATAGTCAGTTTTATTTCATCTGTTCACTCACGGGTGAAGATGTGGTACATGCACATGGGTGGCACGTGATTGGCTGACAACCAATATTTCCGAAAATCATTGTTTACTGTGATTAAATATCAAACTATTTCTCCAATAACGTATTTGAATGCTTATAGATAATATACCAAATTAAGTACACGAGAGACGAGAGTGTATCAAATAACCTATTCAGATCAAACACAAATGAATGATGAGCTTTCAGTAATTATGATTTATCTCATTAGTATAGCCCAGATGAAACATTGACCTATACTCAGATGAAACATAGACCTATACTCAAAAACTGTTAAAATCACAAGATTTTCTTATCATTCAAACTTTATTCTAGACCTATACCCAAAAACTGTTAAAATCACAAGATTTTCTTATCATTCAAACTTTATTCTATGTACAGTTTCATTGCATACATATAAAAATTTTATGATACCAAAATAACCTTTAATATCGTTTACCGCTAAAACATGAAGCAGGGACCAACGAAGCTATGCCTATGCTACTGATTTGCCAGGCATTTTATTTTACTGACTTTCAAGTAATGCAGTCATTCCATTTCAGTCAAAATTACTTTTTTTCATTGTAATTCTATTAGTAATTCTACCTAATTATTGTTCCAATGCCCAACATGGTGTGCCTAAGCTAGCCTTTTTTGCCGTATGTATGTTATCAACGATGGAAACTGAATGGGATTTTTAAGATTTGCTGTTTAAGTTATTTAGCAAAAGTCCTGAAAGTGTCCAAGCACTGAGCTATTATAATTATTTGTGTGCTTAAGAAAAATTATATAAATATGCAGAGTATCCTGGAAAGAAAGCCACAATATTACTATATTGCCTGGTTATGACTGAAATTTCCCGCCTTCTAGCTAATACAGCAGCGATTGTTCCATTCACCTCCCCCGGCCGTAGACAGCCTCATAGACAACAATATTTCCTGCAAGAAACTATTAGAATACCTCTTACTCGCATTTGTATAGCCAGATGTCTTTTAATGTACCTACAATGAGATAAAAAATAATTGTTTAAAGTTCATCGTTTGTTTGCATTTGACCTGAGTAGACTGTTTGTTACAAGCCTGTCATTCGTATGCTTGTAGTATTATATTATTGATATAAACTGGCATGTTCATGATCTAAATAAGGCATGAATGTTGTTTGTACATATAAGCATTCAGATAAATTACTCAAGAAACATTTTGCAACTTTATTACACTAAGCCCATGATATCGGAAAAATGATTTCAGCCAATCGAGAGCTAGCTGTGCATATGCCCCATCTACCTAAAACCAAGTTGGTGAGTGGAGAGATGGAATGAAACCGACTATAAAATACAGTAAGGTTATTCTATCATACAATCTCATTGGACATCTTCATTGAAAACTATGATTACATACTTCATAGTTCTCAAAATTTCATGTTCTTTTTAATATGAAAATGTTGTTCCAGTGTATCTTGCACACAGAGTTGCTCCTGATGTTTTAATTTAGGTATAGTGACTACTTATTAATGAATGATGCTAGTTTTCAGTACAATTACAACTAAAAACTGTTTATAAAACTAAAAGTTTTTATCATAAAATACATCATATATACATATATATATATATATATATATATATATATATATATATATATATATATATATATATATATATATAAACCTATATTTGCCTTCTGCAAATGTTTGCAGATTCGCCAGTTTTGTCTGACTGACAGAGCACAGGAAGGCTTTCTCACTACTTACGCAGCCTGTGGATCTTATGTCTCGGCCAATAACCTCACTTTTCAAGATTCCTGGAGCTGGCACTCACTATATGATAACTCGGTGTGTATGAAATACTTTTGTATTATAAAAACTTGGTTGGCTTCATCACAATCAACTGATCACTATTAAGGAGGGAGGGGTGGACTCTCAAATAGACTTTAGTTTTGTAAAGTAAAATATTTGTAACTGTTAATAGCTCTTAGGTTTGTAAAGCAAGATATTCTATCATGTAAATCTTTACCATCAACATGAGACATGGAAGCCAACAGCCCTGAAACCTATGTCTTATAGCACTACCATGAATGAGAGGTGATGATGAGTTTGGATGAAGTGTAGGATGATGAATCTCAACTTTTTCCTCCAAACCTAAAACAGGGACCACAGCACCTAGTGGTCCTATTGAATACAGTACAAGCTAATATGTTTAATCTCTCCAACACCAGCAAAAGCAGACTGGCATTGCCAGGCCCCTGCATGTAAAATCATGCTCAAATCTGACGTGACACGATTCTTTTTGCACCGTCCAAAATCTCAGACTCAGTTTAATATTGCCAAGTGGTGTAAACTTTTTTTATTTCCCAAGTCATACATGTCGATAAGTTTGCAAACTCAACTAACACTATTTTCCTTATGGGTGTATGAATATGGTTTCTTTTATGCATTGGTATAATTCGTAATCTATGTGACATAAATTAATTTTTTTTACACTGTTTAGCTCAAAGCATGGTGTGACGAGGTTAGCAATCTCATCAATGCCAGCAAGTTTAACTTTCTACTCGAAGTGGTCTTCGTAACTACCTCTACAACATATAACAGTAGACCTAATAAGCTCAATTGGTCATAACAAAATTTTCAAAATAGGAATTTGAGTTACAAAAGGTTTTCTTTGAATTTTGAAGTTTTAGGCTACATTCAAACTGCCTGTACATTGCAAAATGATTTGTAGGCCTAAAAAGAAAATAAACTTAAGGTTTCTACGATATAATCTCATTTGCTAAAGGATATACTTTAGAGATTACCTGTTCTTTGAAGAATAAACAATGATGATTCTTTAAATGATATCGGTAAGATAGCTATTAATCTAAATATTTATTAGTAATAATGCAAAGGATTATATAACCCTTTTTTCTTTCTACTAACGAAAAATTTTATTTTCTTGAAAGTCGATTTGCTTTTGGCATAGAACTGATTCATTCATAAGGTAACTTGAAGTACAAGAATGTATAGATAACTTCATATGCTTTCTGTCCAGAAATTGTCAATATAGAAATGTTATTTCTAGGTTTAATGTATTTTTAGCAAGTAAAGAAAAATTAAAAATTTTTAATTAATTTTTATTTTTCCTAACATACAAACCTGAGGTCTTTACATATGGATAACTTTCAGCAAAGCTGGAAAGTCCAGCCGTTAAACTTTTGCAAGGCAGTTATGGTAACAATTACCTATGGTAGGGGGTGGAAGTACCGCCCACCCAACCAGTATGCATTCAATCCCTTCAGTTTACCTTTTGTCCCAGGTAAAAGAATGAGGGGTGGTAAGAGGTGGGCCTTTTATGTAAAGACCTCAGGTTTGTATGTTGGGGAAAATACAAATTAATAAAATATTTGTCATTTGAATACAATTTGTCACATGAATACAAACTATTGGTCTTTACATATGGAGACTTACAATTGGAGGGAGGATTCCAAGTAATTCTCTGAACTGACTGGTAGTTTGGTTCACCTGGTATTCTCTTCCTGGTCATGAAAGAACAAAGGATGGAAACCATACCTCTGACATGCTGAACATGTGGGATGTTCACCTGCCAGACTTCTGGGCACTTCGAATCAAAGGAAAGTATGAAAACCCTTCATTTGAAAGGTGCGGACAACCCACAATGTTGAAGACTATGTAGCTAAAAATAACCAACTGGCTTCCCCATAGTCAGTCCTTCTCTCTCCTTGCTAAAGACTAGGTAGAAAATGCATGTATTAATCCAAGCAAAACTGGATTATAGACACGGTACTCAGCCATGCAGATCACCTGCATGCATGCCAGTCCAGCTCGTGACGGCTTGCTCACTCTTCCTCTGTCCACTGGAAGAGGACAGAAAACAGGAAGCCAGTCCTGCCCACACCTTCTCCCCGTAGCTGCACACCTTAGGCGAGATGCAACCTGTCCTTGAGAGCTGGGTAAACTACATGACTTACTGAGCACCCAACAAGGACCCAAGGAAAAGGAGTCCAAGTACCCAAGGGCAATAACCCAAGGTAAAAAGATACGAATGTGAACTGCACAATTACATTCTATCCTAGTACCAGATCGAAGGGCTCTTCCTGAATGCCACAGATCAATGGATGACTGTGGCCCCTAGAGATGCTGCCTCAAACGTACTGATGACCACCAAGAAATTGCAGGGTACGTTTGGAAGGTCATTCCCCTAGGCAGAGAAATGATTCCTTTGCCTATTGGTCAACACTCCAAGGTAAGAGGATATGCATGTGAATTTCGCAAATACATTCTATCCTAGTACTCGAACTACATGTCCTTTCTGAATGTGACAGACATGCAGATGGCATTGCCTTCTAGAGATCTTACCCGAAACGTACTGATGTCCAGTAGGAAGTTTCACTGTAGGCTCAGTTGAACAGTTTCCTAGCTAGAGAAAGGATCTCTTTGCCATCGTTTCTTGGGCAGCTCGAAGCTAACGAACTAGTTGTTAGCTTTGGGTTGAAGGAATAAATTATAGGGGTAACACATGAGTCATACTGTCTCTGGTGCCACAGGACCATCGAAGGAAAATTATCAATCTAACTGATCACCTTCAAATATGCAGAACAAGCTGATCAGAGCAGAGCCAACAACAGGAAATCAAGAGAAGAAAGAGTATGATCAACCTTCTTTTGATGTTGAGCGAGAACCATAAGTCAAGATCAACCCTCCTATCCCTTGATTTCATCAAAAAAGAGCCATCTCACCTCTGATTCCTTTGTTGGCCATCATACTGAAAGTACTTCTGTCTGTCCGAGTACTACCACTTTCGCAGACCTGACATATAAGGACACCAGGACCTTTGGAGACCATGTTAGTATCATGGTGTTGTTGTTTCATAATGAGGATTGAAAGCAGCAATTACTGTCTAAATCTCCCACTCCTCACAGGATGAAAATAAGTTTATAGAACTTAGTCTCTAGATCAGTTGATAGATATATCTGTTCAGACAAGAGACTAAAGTATCAATCAGTACGTGTCTATCATTCCTTTCTCCTAAGCTAGAGAGAGGAATGGTATGCCACTGAAGGATACATTTGTGAACAAAGCAAAATGTTATATCAGTTGGAACACTTCAGTCATGTGTATTCTAAGGGCCAACATCTGATAGGTTTTATCTTCCTACCTATCTCAGCAGAGAAGAAGGCAACTAGAAAAGAAAGAGATCAGTACCTCGATCAATTCCACTGTCTTTATCAATAAGATCTCATTGATACTGGAAGTGACAGTGGTTTAACATAGCTAAGAACCATCGTTCAAAATTCCACAAACAAAGTTCTTGTATACATGTTATTGGTATTAAAACCAATCTGGAGGTAGAAACTGATAAGGGAAAGTAGGCATGCTCAATAACTTTACGTTGTCAAACTGCAACTCCTGTACCCATGCAAGGGTACTGACTCCAGTGACGGAACTTGTCTGACAGACAGCCCTCATCCTGGAATGTGTCTGACTGACATCGTGTTAAGCATGCTACTGCAACTCCATTCATCAGCACTGTATACGGAGAAGATGATAGGATAATCCCAGGGGAGGTCCTATGATAAGATGTTCTACGTAGAAATGAGCCGAGTACTCTACTGTCAACGAACTTCGCACTGTCAACACAGATGTCCTAGTGTGTAATGTCAATGGAATATGCATCGTCAACAGAGGTGACTTCCTATAAGGAGATCCCCTATGATGACATAAGTTCAGTAAGCTACTCAAAACAGGAGTTGCCCTAGGCCTAGGAACAAAATCTTGGCATCAAGAGGTAACTACATAGGTGAATATTCACTAATAAACCATTATTTTGTAAGTTGTCAAGAAATATAATACAAACAACATTATTTTTTATGAGACTCCAAATATTCCTATAACAAATATAAAATAAATAAATATTTCCAAGATGATTTCATTCTCTATTCACTGTAGACCTATGTTCCAAGTAGTTCATGATGCCACCACTTGAGTGGTCACATCACACAGGCCCCACCCACCCAATGATGTTAGTGGATATGTTTTAGCTACACTAATACTTTTGTATTTGTTTATTTATATTTTTATCAACATTGAGGAATAAAAATAATCAAATAGGACTTTTCAAGTTTAATGATTGCAATTAAAACCAATATCAAAATGTTATTAAAACTTTCATAATTTTTCTTATCACTTTAACATTTGAAAGTAGGCTTGATAAAGACACTTCTTTGTCTAACGCATCAGCAATGAGCAAACTAAAGTTTTGAAAATGTTTCATCACTGACTTTCCAAAATTTGGTAATAAGCTATATTTTCTTACAATTTTGATATATATGACAGACTTAACTCTTATACACATACTATGGCCTTATGTGTTTTTGCATTAAATAAGAAATAAATATGTACCATGTAAAATTGCCAATTAGTGAATTTTGACAAACTCCTATGCTGTCACGTAACATCAATTCTGAGCATGGCTGCACAACAGAAGACAATACTATAATGTCTAAAAGCAAAAAAATGAACCAGCTCCTATTTTGTGGGCTCAAAATCTCGCTTGTTCAGCTCTGCCTTGTGTCGCATTACTAAAGGGTCTAAAAACCATTTGCTGCAGCCCATAAGACTGTGTTCTTCATGAATTGCTTCTTCTTTTGGTCTGTGAACACAAATTCTTGAGCAATCCCTGCAGTTTCTGATCTTAAACAGAGCAAGAGGTCTTCTCTACTGTCAGTGGTAGATGACAAGGACAGAATGGCAAAAGGTCCTATGGTGCAGTCCAGGCTACCAGTTAGTGTCTTCGCTGACTTGCCCTTGAAGATACAAACACCAGTGAAAAGATGATCTTCAATAAAAAAAAAAAACCTGTTTGGAGAGATCCAAATTAAGTCTGAAAAACCAATGGGACATCCTTTCACAAGTTCAAAAACATGTGAGAGGGAATGTCACTCCTGCTCAATAAATGGCTAAAAAGGACCTCTAGACTGGAAAGAACCAGTGGGTCTCCCTGTAGAAGGTGACTGGGGTTCTGTATTGACAGAATATTTCTACAATATTGTCCACGGCTACAACTAGGTAGCTGTGCAGTTGACCACGACCTCACAAGTTATCCAATCACAGTTTGCTAAAAATTTGGTGAAAGAATTTGGACTATCAAACAGTTGGATCAAAGACATTACACTACTGACCATACATAGTTACTCAGCTTTCCATGAAGACTGAGGCCTTGGAAAACTTATCACAACAAGGACGTGTTTTCTTAATTCTGCCGCTTCCACTGCCATCACTACGCAATCATCTAGGTACTTCTCAAATTTTGTCCTGATCCAATACACCAATAATGCCACTGATGTCCAAGTTCAGGTGTGTGAAGAAGAAGAAGAAGAAGAAGAAGAAGAAGAAGAAGAAGAAGAAGAAGAAGAAGAAGAAGAAGAAGAAGAAGAAGAAGAAAACAGTTGCCATGCTAAAACAAAGGCTTTAAAACTGGAACACTTTCATTTCTCAAAGAGGCAATGTTATTTTCTTGAAGCTGGGTGGGTAGGGATGTGGAAGTATTCATCAAGGTCTATGGATGCTATGAAGACCCCCTTCCAGAAAGATTTTACCACAAAATGGCAAAATTTTTATGTAACTTGTATTTTTCCTAAGGATACAAACTGTAGCCTTTCATACATGGAGTACTCTTCTATGCATGTGCTGGAAAAGCTGTGTACTCCCTAAACAAGGGTGGTATTCAGGTGGAGATGGGGGAGAGAGGATGCCCATTCTCAACCAACCAATGCTACCCTATGTTCTTGTGCCCAGATTCATCATGAAAAACTGAAGGGCCCAAAATGAAGCAGGGTGGATGAGGTGGATTAACTTCAATATGAAAGGCTACAGTTTGTACACCTGGAAAAAATACAAATTACTTAAAAAACCTGGCATTTGTTCTTGTAGGATAAATCACTACACCTTTCATATATGGAAGCCCACTGTTTTGGAGGTAGAGCTGAGCACCTTTGCAGGCAGAGCAGTGTCATTGTAGACTAATGGCACTGGTACTGCTCTGCTGGCACTGCCCCAAAGGGTAAGATGGTGCTTCCTTTTATACCTGTTCTGCATATCCCAGACAAGAACCATGTCCGACTAATCCCAAAGAGCTCGGCTCCCCTCCGTGGAAGAGGGAAATCGTTGGGTGGCAGCCGTTTTGTTATGGCCAATGTAATCAACAGGTATGGATAAAAGGCTCTACTTTCCTTTCTCCCCCCTTGGTTGTGGTAGTCTAGCTTGTACTCTGGCACCACTGTTAGTGGGTATGGGTTGTAGAAGATAGGTTGTAGAAAAGAGGATGCTTCAATCCACACACCACCTCCTCCCTCAGAAGCCACACACTCTAGCCAAAGTACTCAATTGTCTATTGTCAGAAATCCAGCTAAGTTCCCAAAAAGAGGATTATGTATCTCTGAATGATCCAAGACATCACAGCGGTGAAGGCCTTCCCACTGACCTACCAAATAGATAACCCCAAGGAAGTCACAAGGCACTTTCTGTAGAACTGCCACCACAGGCCCCAACAAAAAGGTATAGGGGGACTTGTGGGTGGCATGCATCAAGTAGAATGAGGTGAGGGTAGTCTGATTGGTGCCAGACTAACCCCCTCGTTACCTGTTAAACCGAAAAGTTCTCCTAGAAGGTGAGAGAGGATCCAGCGCCTGCTAATGTCACCATGCTCACTGGGATGGTGCATGGGCTTTGGAGATTATCTCCTACCAGATAATGTTTTTGATTAACCCCTTGTGACGTCCCATATTCACATAAAGGTGCTTGATCTCGGGTCTGAGGTTCTCAGCCCTTCTCAACTAACATTTAAGCGGCATCTTGTCTGCCTCTTCACCAATGAATTCTTTTGAAGAGAGGGAATCAAAAACTCTTGGACCCTGGGTCTGGAACAGAGATTTTGTCTTAGTCGTGAATTCTGGAATAAAGAATAAGGTATAACGATCCACTCAACTCTCCAACTCTCTTGGCTGAGACATGGTCTAGAGGGGAGACCATTTTCAAGGTAAGATCCCTACTAAGGCTTCAGAGTATTAATGTCAGATCCTACTCAGTGGGCCTGACCTCTCAAGGAGATCATGACTGTTTGAAACTCCTCATAAGCATTGCTATTTCCTGGGAGGTGAACAGGTCCATGTCCTGTAAGAGGAACACTTGAGCGAGAGCTGCATGGAACCCCTAACATCCAACACAAGCATTTGTCTTGATGTAGGAAGATCAAGAAGTCTGCTACATACAGAAGAGAGGTGCTGACTGAAGAATAGCCTCTTTTACAACACTAATCACAGAAGATACCCCTTTCCTTGGTAGACGTCTGCTGAGGGGGTGTAGAGCATACTAGACATTTCTGTGAGAAATGCCTCTCTCTCACAGGTGTTGCTAGGTAACCTCTACCCATAAAGATGAAGTGACTGCACCACTTGATGATACCTGCGAATGTGCAGTTGTGACAGAAGAGTGGGCCATATGGGCAGGGCTCTCCAGAAGTCTATCAGGAGTGACAGGAGGTCTGCATACCACTTGGCGTGTGGCCAGAGAGGAGATACCAGTTTCATGTGAAGGTCTGGGGTCACAAACACTCTCTGAGTACCTGGTGGAGGAGGCTGAATGGGGATAACATGTAGATGTCCATGTTGTCCCATGGGTGTTGAAATGCATCTTGCATTGCTACCATCCTGATAGGATGCAGAAGGTGGGAAGCTTCTGGTTCAGTATGGTGGCGAACAGACTGATCATCAGCTTACTCTTTTGGTCGAACAGTCTCTGCTACTGCTTGATGTAGGGACCATTTCGTACCTACAACCTGGTCCTGAGGGCTCACTTCATCTGCCACAACATTCTTTTTACCGGGAGTGTACCTGGCTTTCAGCTCAACCTCATATGATGATGCCTAATTGTGCATCTGGATGGCATCTGGTCTCCTTCCACCCTTGTTTGTTGATGTAGGCCACTACAGTGGTGTTGTCACTCCTGACAACCACCAAGTGCCCCTCCAGATGCTGGTGGAAGGTCTGAAGTACCAGCCATGAAACTAACATCTCAAGCACACTGATGTGCATCTTCTTCATGTTCAGGGCCAAGCCCTTGAAATGACCTCTCTTCAAAGATGAGCTCCCCAAACTTTGAAGAATGAGTCTGAGAACTGAAGTAACTCCAAGGAGGTGCACTCAGTAAGACTTCTAGATGAAGACAGTGGTCCAGGTCCAAAAGCTACCACTCTAGGTCTTTCCGAACTTTGCTGTTGGGGGGACCAAATAATGTGGTGGCTTGCCAGGAAGGACAAATGACGTTTTAACTGTCAATGGAGCTAACAATGATGATTTCTCCATTTCTCCAAGGACATAAGATGGCCCAAAGATTACTTACCACTGACAAACGGGTTGTTCCTCTTTCTCCAGAAAACTCTTTGTGACTTCTTTGAGGTTTTCTATTTATGGGGATGCCGGGAAGGCCTTCACCACCTTGGTGTCCTGGATAATTTAAAGATACATTATCCTCTATTTGGGAACTAGGTAACATTTCTGCTAACTTATGACAATCCCCAGACTCTGGCAAAGGGACAGCAGACAATGTCTGTCCTGCAGAAGCTCCTTCCCTGAAGAAGTCAGAATGAGTCAGACATCCAGACAGCATAACAGGTGGATTCCCTTGGAGAGCACTCCAGGTGAGACAACTGTGAAGTCCCTTGTGAACACATGGGGCTGTCTCCAGGACAAGCAGAGGGCCTTGAACAGAAAGAGCTTCCCTTGGCACATGAAACATGAACTGTCTTGAATTGTAGTGAATACAGATGAGGAAATAAGCATGCTGGATACTGACTTAGATCATGAAGTCAGTTTCTCTCTCTCTCACCAAGTGCAACACTGAACAAGCCATCTCATCCGTGAAGGGTGCCTGTTGCCTTCTCTACTAGTCAGAGAAGCCTGGAGACCTGGTTTTAAAAATCTTGGTCACTCCCCTCTGCATCATAGCCTTGACCTCTGTCCACAGAGGAACCCACTTTTTTCTTGCCCCTACCTCCTCTTTTAGACTGACTTGGGTAGGAGGGGCGAACGGGCTGAGAGGTACCCGAACCCTCTGCAGAGGTAGATAGTGTGTGGTCCTGTCTTGTCTTCAACTGTGGGGTCTTTTGTTTTATGGACGTCGGAGCTGTCTTGGTCTGGCACTGGATTCTCGTAGCCAGCAGCCTACTTCTTTGGCTAAACTTGAAGGCAGCTGCTCAAGAGATGAGGGTTTCAAGTGAATCCTCTCTACTAATTGCCACCACTGTATCCACATTCCCTGGGGAAAGCAGAAGGGAGAATACAGAATCGAGCTATTCATGAGGGAGAGCAAACTCTCATGTGAATCCTGTCTTGACATGAGGGGCAGGAACAAGTCTCTGTAGGAGTATGCTGTTGGCCCAAACGTTGGTGATCTGGTGAGCTACGAAGGTGAGGGCTTTCCTACCCAACAGCATAAGACTTCTTGCCCTAGACCAAGAGTTTGGGGGCAACTCCTTCATCATGGTGGTTGTGGCACCTTGCCACACACCTAGCCAAGATGTGACATGCAGCACTGAAATCACAGTCTCTAGGCTGTTTGACTCCGAGGAAATGACGTTAAGGCCTTGTTGATGCAATTTCTCTAAGGGGACATTGTTCATCAGCTGCTACAGTGCAGGATCGTGGTGGTGTAGCGAGTCAACTGTGTCCTTATGAACTTGTTCTGTCTGGATAATGGAGGGGAAGTAGCTTTTCTGATCTGCTAGCCGTGAGAAAACTGGTCAATCCACAGATCAGTGAGTTCACTCTGTCAGAATTTAATCATGGTAACCTTACCAATGGTCTCACTTCCAGGGCAGAACCCACTACCAGTTCAAAATAGAGATTGTTGGTAAAGCTGAAGCAGAGCCACCTCTCTCTGATCATGAAGCCCACAATAAATGACCTTTTGGAACCCTTGCTGTAAGTCAAAGAGTAAAGTTTTGGGAGGGGTGGGGGCCTCTGAAGTCTGTTGTTCTGCCAGATGAAGCTGGAGGGAGATTTCTCCTATTGCACGAGGAATTGTAGATCTCTGCTCCCACTCACACCTCTGTTCATGCACCTCAGACGAAGAGAGCATAGAATTCCCAACAGAGGTTCCACTTGGAGGTCTCTGGTGGTATGGGTTCTGAGGGCAGCAACTCCCTCCAAGAGTGTCTCCCTTGAGAGCAGTGAGAGAAGTGGGAATGCCTATGGTGCCAGGAGTCTCTGCAAGAACTCTAGTCCCTGCTCTTGTAGAAGCAGAGGGGCAATGGCAAGTGCGTCCTCTGGGAACTTTGGTCACTGGACAGAAACTGACTGCATTGGCTATGCCTCCTGGGAGAAGAGGGGTGATCGTAAGAGTAAGTTCTCTTATGAAAACGCTTGGTTTTCTTCGTCTTTGACAATCAATAAGTATGGTTTGACAAGAAAAGGAGGACAAAAAGGAGATCAACAAAGTTTCTTGGCAGTAACCTTCCTGCTCTCATGAGAGGTTCTGGGGTCAGTGAGGGGCCTGGGGCAGGGTAGGGTATAGTGAGAACCTCCACTGCCTTGGCCACTTGGGGTACTTTCTGGGAGGTAGACATGGTGGGGAGGGAGGAGGGAGGGCAAGAATGTACTGATGCTTGCCTCAATGCCAAGCCATGGACTATAAAAACATTGGTACAGAAAGCAACCCCACAATGTTTAAGGAAGACCATACGTTTTTCAGCTGCTGTGGACAATTTCGTTGTTATACACCTATACCTTGTCTGGTAATGGTTTGGGGGATAAAATGTTATGGAAGGACAAGAAGCGGTACTTTCAACGTGGTATGGCCATTGGCGTGTTATGAAAGGACTCTGTGTGGAGTCTCGTAGATGAAGTGCCCTTCTTAGACTTCCTCCTCCTCTTCCCATAACGTTTTTATTGTGGAGAGGGCCATGCAGCAAATTCAGGACAGGGAGAATCACAGATGCATTCTTTGCCCCAGCATGATATACACACCTAGTGTGGAACTACCACCATAGGTGACATATAATGATTAAAAGGATGACCATGACCTTCACAAGAGTGTAAGGTTTGTCTGCTGTAGGTGAGATGATGAACTAACAAGAAGCACAAAATTACCAAAGCAACACACAAAACTAGCACTTTTAGGCACAAAAAGGCACCAGTAACACAAGTAAGCACTTAAGATAGATAAGACAAAAAGAAAAAAAAAGCACAAAAATCATGCAGCGCATGTAAAGAGTGAATGCAAGAAACACACCTGAACTATATCATGGCTGGAAGGACAATGGGTAGTGTTGGCTGGGTGAGAATGGGCATCCCCTCTCCTCCATCTCCATCTGAGTACCACCATTGTTTAGTCAGTACACAGCCAGTCCAGCTCATGCACAGAAGGTTATTACGTACAAGAAAAGCAGTGTTTGTATTCTAGTTAGAGCAAAAACCATTTAATGAACTCAGGTTGATGAACAGTCCAAAAGCCTCCATCAACGGCAGCAATCAGATAAAAAGGTAGCTGTTAAATCTAGGCAATCTGTTTAGCACCTTATAAATCTCCTGTTTCTGGATCATCAACCTTATATTGTTGTTCAGAGACTACAACCTCTTGGAATTGTGACTGTGGTTACATGTCAAATTGCCAACTCAACTGGGGAATGTGGAGGGGGAAGGGCAGCTTTCTTTTAAAAATGAAGTTAATAACTGACACCTTTGACCAATGGCTCCACTCTGATCTTTGTATTTCTGGAGATAAACCCTCAACACTGGGAAAAATGTCAGATGGGTAGTACTTTTTCCATACCTTTCACCAGGGGACTTTGCCATAGGCCATCCACTCTTTTTGGCTTGAATGGTTAACAGTTATCTCCTTTGTTTGAATCTTCCTGTTTGGGTGGAGGGATAAGACCCCCTGAAAGGTTCATCTACCATCCTTTACAGTCTAGGATGTGAAAGAGGTGACTGTCCTGACCGCTGATTGTCTATCAGACATAATCTAGTGTCTCAAAGACAGAAGACATACTGCTGACATTGACTACTGCTGTCCTGGTTTCTGCTAATGTTAACTACTCTGAGCTTTCTTACAATGCTTTCTGGAAATGGAAATGGGTGAGGGTGAAGAGGATCTGACCCCAAAGATCCTTTACATCTGAAGGAGACAAGGTCAGAAAAGTGCTTAGTTGACATGTCCATCCTCTTCCTAAGCACATTCATAAAGGCAGACAGACCATCTAGCAAATATTTAAGATGGAACTGCATAATTCACCCATCCTTGGCAACTTCCTCTCACTTCTTATCCTCTGAAAGTAATGAACAGATAACATCGTGCCAGCTGGACTGGTGATGAACTGGAAAAACTGCTCTGTCAAATCTACCTCAGTCCACGTGAATGTGAAATGGGATGGAAAGAACAAACTTGTTGTGTTTTGCATACCTAGACACTTTGGCAAGGCATGTGGTTAGAAACATTACGCAGCAAAAACACATGCTAACAGCACAGTAGGACCTCTAAAATCCACAAGATAACAAAATTAATAAGCATAAAATACCCAAAAGTTTCAAATGATTGTATGTTAGTTTTATAAGTTAGTCATTATTTTATTTTCTGCATTGATGAAGTGTATGGGTATTGCAGAATGTATAAAAAGAAAGCACATGTTTAATTTTATAAGATGTTTTTATAGCATAGCATTCCTTATGTTTAAAGAGTATGTTACTGTTGTGACGTCATAGGAAGTGACGTCACAGGACAAAAATGGCGGGAGGGAGAAAAACGTAAACAAACAAGTAGCGGGAGTGTTGAAAGCATGGTGGAAAGAGGTAGAGAGAGCTCTCTGAAGGTTAGGTCGATAATGGTTGGGTTGTAAGTCTGTTTGTGGTTTTTGTTGTCGTAAGCTGGATTGCATAGAGTAAAAAGAACAACGTGAACAGGTGAGTGGATCACATAATTGAATAATTTAAGGATAGGTTAGGCTAGAAAAATTTTCAATTGGTAGCAGAGCGTGGTTCGTTAAAAATGGACGGATCTGATGGTAAACTTTGGGATATGAAATGGAGGAGAGACTGTCCAAGATTTAGCGGGGCACAGGCCGATTATAAAGGATGGAGAGGACAAGTCGAAGATTGGCTTGTGGTGTGTGGAGAAGAAGTGAAATATCCGGGGATAGAGATAAGGATGAGCTTAAAAGGGAAAGCTTTAGTAGTAACAGAAGGAATAGATAGAGATGAACTTAAGGATAGTGAGGGTTCAAAGATAATCCTGTCCAAACTAGATGAAGTGTATCTAAAAGATACGTTAATGGAAAATTACAGTAAAATGAAAAACTATTTTAAAATAGAAAGAGAATCTAATGAAAAGATGAGAGATTTTATAATTAGGTATGAAAAGGCAGAGTCAGAGTGTAGTAGGGCACTAGGGAAAAGCATGCTTGAAGGGGAAGCAAAAGGTTTTCATTTACTAGAACAATCGAATCTCACAGAAGATCAAAAACAAATGGTATTAGCAGCTTGTGGTCGAGAAAAGTTGGAATATAAAACAGTGTCACAAATAATGAAAAGAATATTTGAGGGATTAGGGAATAGAGAGGAGGGGGAATGGTTAGGATCAGAAGGTTGTGAGAATTTTGGGAAAAAGGTGGAAAAACCAAAGATATCGGGGAAAGGTGAATCGAGGTAGAGGTGGAAGAAATCCTTTAAATAGAGAAAGGAAAGTAACACTGTGTGCTATATGCAAATCAGAATGGCATTGGGCCAGAGATTGTCATCAGAATTTTCAGAATAAGAAGAAATCAGAAACTGGACAAGAAGAAGAAAAAGTTTATATAGGAAAAGTTAGCAAAATAGAAGAAGAATCTTGGGAAGAGGTTGATGCAATTTTAGACACAGGATGTAAGTCAACAGTTTGTGGGAATTGTGACTAGCACGCATTGTTGTGGGTTTGAATCAGGAAGAATTGAGGAGAATGAATGATACTAAGAAAGAGTCTAATAAAGTATTTAATTTCGGTGAGTCATCATACAAGTTGAAAGGAGTAATGGAAATACCGGTGATATTGAAAAACAAAAAGTTTTATTTGAAGACAGAAATTTTGCAGGGTGATGTACCATGGTTAATAGGTAAGAAAACCATGAGTAAAATGGGGATGACCATAAATTTAAAAGAGAATTGTGTTAAAATAGAAGTATTAGGGGAAATGAAGGTAAAGTTACGAGAAGACAGACAGGGCCATTTAAGAATACCAATTTTGAGGAGGAAGGTAGAAGAAGAATTATTATTGGAGGGTGGAAGGGAAAGAGCCTAAGGGAAATTAAAGGTACAATGATGAAGTTACATCTACAATTTGGCCACGGAAGTGGAGATAAAATATGGAAGCTAACAGAAGAAGCACAGTGGAGTGACGGTTTGGGAGAGAAGGAAAAGAGGAAATAAAAAGTTACTAACTGACTTAATCATAAGTTGTGAAGTATGTAAAAGATATAAAAGAAACCCAGCTCAACCAGTAGTGGGATTTTCTCGGAGAGAGACATTCATTGAAGTTGTAGCAATGGATGAGGGAGAGATAGAAGAGAGAAAGTTCTTGGGAATGGTAGATATGGCAACAAGGTATTGTCAGGCTTTTTGGGTAAAAGACAAGAAACCAGACACTATTATAAAGACACTTTTTGACGGGTGGTTTGCTATATTTGGGGCACCTTCTAAAATATCAGACAACGGGGGAGAATTTCAAAATGAAAAAGTAAGGAGGATGGCAGAAAGGTGGAATATTAAAGTATTAGCCACAGCATCAGAATCTCCATGGAGCAACGGATTCTGTGAAAAGACAGTAGGCATAATCAAAGAAAGCTTAATAAAGATTAAAGATGATGAGGAAGTGGATTGGTCCATAGCATTAAGATGGGTAGTGAGTGCCAGGAACTGCTTAATAAATAATGGTGGTTTCTCCCTAACCAATTAGTATTTGGGAAAAATCCTTCCTTGCCTAATTTAATGGGAGAAGAAAGTTCAAGTCCTGCAAGCAGAGAGAAAGGTATGGAAGAAAGCATAGTAAGGGATACACTGAATGCAATGCATAAGGCCAGAGAAGTGTTTATCAAAAATGAGTCTTGTAATAAAATAAGAATTGCTCTAAACAAAAATGTCAGAGAACATAAATTTGAAGAAGCAGTAGTGGGAGACGAGGTATTCTATAAGACAGAAAATGAAAATGAATGGAGAGGACCTGCTCAGGTAGTGGGAGTATCAGGTAAAACAGTAGTGGTTAAACATGGGGATTCTCTAAGAGAAGTAGCGAGAATACATGTTACTAGGATTCAAAGACTATCACCAGAAAAGGAGAAGATACTTAAAGTAGACAAAACACACACTGTGAAAGATGAATCCCTCGCATCAAAGGAAGGGAATATAGATGAGCAGGAAGGAAATATGATAATTGGCTGGAGAAGGAATGCTGATGTAGAAGAGACTATAGAAAGAGATTTGGCAGAGGAAACACTGGAAGATAAAGGGGAAAGTGAGGTAACAGAAGAAAGTGAGTTAATAGAAGAGATACCCAAATTCAGAAAGGGAAATAGAGTTAGAGCTATAAACAAAAATACAGGACAAGTAGAAGAGTGGATGATATTGAGCCTTGAAGGGAAAAGATCAAGCAAATCTTGGGCTGATTCGTACAATGTAGAAGACTCACAGTCAGGTGACAAGGGATGGGTTGACTTAAGAGATTATAGTCATGTAGAAAAAATTCAAGATGAAGAAGAGGTTTTGCTAGGATTCGAAAATAGAAATGTAATTGAAGCTAAAGAAAAAGAACTACAAAGTTGGAGAGAAAACAAGGTATATGAGGAGGTAAATGACATTGGACAAAAAGCTATATCTACAAGATGGATAGTAACTGAAAAGGTAAAAGGTGGGGAAAGGATATGTAAAGCAAGATTGGTAGCTAGAGGTTTTGAAGAAGAAATGGCTGAATGGGAAAAAGATGATCATACATGCAATGCCGAAATTTTAAAATTTTGTTTGGCGGTAATAAAACTGAAAGATTGGAATTGTTATACGTTAGATGTAAAAACTACATATCTACAGGGTGATGAAATACAACAAGAGGTATATTTAAAACCACCTAGTGAAGATGGTTGGAGTGGATTACGGAAATTGAAGAAAACTGTTTATGGGCTCAAGGATGCAGCAAAGGCATGGTATTGTAAGGTGGTAAAACTGGTGGAGGAGCTTAAAGGTGAGAGGAGTAGATTAGAACCTAATATATTCTTTTGGAAGAAAGACAATAAATTGAATGGTATTTTATGTACACATGTAGATGATTTTTGCTATGGAGGAACTGAAGGATTTTTAAAGGAAACAATTGGGAAATTGAAAGGGAAATTACAAGTAGGAGAACAAGAAAGTAAAAGTTTTAAGTATATAGGAGTAATGGTAGAGCATAAGGAAAATGGAATTTGTCTTAACCAGTGGCAGTATATAAATTCTATAAGAGAACCAGAAGCCAGAAGATTTACAGGTAATAGAGTATTAGGACAAAAGGAGTTAACAGAATATAGATCAGTGGTAGGACAGTTGAATTGGGTATCGCTACATACTGTGCCAGAAATATCATATGATGTTAGTGAATTAAGTAAAGCTTTTAAAGAAGGAACGACTCAAGATATGAGAAAGCTGATTAAGATAGTGAGAAAAACTAAGTGCATAATGGGAGAAGTGATAATAAGTGAGTTAGAAGAAGAAAAGATTTATTGGGAAGCCTATGCAGATGCTTCATTCGGGAAAATAGAAGATGGTCATACTCAATTAGGTTATGTGATATCATTGACAGATGGTAAGAGGAGAAGCCCTATATGGTGGAAATCCAGAAAATCCAGAAGAGTAGCAAAGTCCACCATTGAAGCAGAAGCTCTGAGTGTTGGGGAGGCCATAGAAGGATTGATATATTTCAAACATTTGTGGGAAGAGATAGTAGGAGGGAGAAAATTAGAAGCACTGGTGAAAACTGATAGTAAAACCCTAATGACTGCAATAAAATCAAGTACCGGAGTAAGTAGTAAGAGATTAAAAATTGATATTGCAGCAATAAGAGAAACAATAGAATCTGGAGAAATAAGTGAGGTGAGATGGATAAAAGGAAAGCATCAGATAGCTGATGTATTGACCAAAGCTGGAGTTTCTGGGGAAAGCATTAGGAATTATGTAGAGGGTAAAGAATTGGAGAATAATGGAGATTAGAGAGGATTAGGATAAGAAAAGGCTGGAGGAGGGAGAAGGAGATAAGTGTGATTGTATGTTAGTTTTATAAGTTAGTCATTATTTTATTTTCTGCATTGATGAAGTGTATGGGTATTGCAGAATGTATAAAAAGAAAGCACATGTTTAATTTTATAAGATGTTTTTATAGCATAGCATTCCTTATGTTTAAAGAGTATGTTATTGTTGTGACGTCATAGGAAGTGACGTCACAGGACTAAAAAAATGGCGGGAGGGAGAAAAATGTAAACAAACAAGTAGCGGGAGTGTTGAAAGCATGGTGGAAAGAGGTAGAGAGAGCTCTCTGAAGGTTAGGTCGATAATGGTTGGGTTGTAAGTCTGTTTGTGGTTTTTGTTGTCGTAAGCTGGATTGCATAGAGTAAAAAGAACAACGTGAACAGGTGAGTGGATCACATAATTGAATAATTTAAGGATAGGTTAGGTTAGAAAAATTTTCATCAAAAACCATCACATCTAAACATAAAAATCTAATTACAGAAAACCTTAATGATAATGAGATACAGCTTGATTTCATGAAAGGCAAATCATTATTTAGCTCAAAACTACCACAAAAAATGAATCATTATTTAACTTCAAATTATCAACATAAACAGTCTCTCAGAAATATATAAAAGGTAATAACATGAAATGGGGTAAAGAAACAAGAAACACCATCAATCTTTAACAATGGCATAAAACGGAATGAGAACAGAAATGCTTAACATAACACAAATAAATTCCCAACACCAATTATCCAACCAAAAACCAACAAACATACAAAGCCTAAACACCAATACTTCAGGAAATACAAAGAACACTTATACAAATATTCACAGGAAAGGTGAAAGAAAATTCAGACACCAAGCTTTCATTTACTTTTTTCAAGACATGATCACAGTGATCAAGTTTTGAAACACAGACAAAAGCTGTCTCTCCAAATTTTCCTTTCACCCTTCCTGCAAGCACTTGTATATATATTTATATGCCATGGAACCATTATGGTATTGCAGGAAAGTACACTTATAAGTGACTGAAAAAAGGAAGTGAAGGGATAACTTATGAATCCCTAAAAATACTTTCACACGTGTCAAAAAGCCTTGACGTTACTTTTATTTCTTAACTGCAAAGCACTGACAAAGAAGTGACACAAAATGGAAAATAAAAATGAATAAAAGTAAAACTGGGCAATGCAAAGGTCTGAGAAAATCTGAGAGCTGTAAGTACGTTGACATACACAATAACTGACCAAGACTGCCATTGGTGAAACTGATGGAACAAGATACATTGGCACAATCCATTGGACCTACTTCATTCTTCTTCTTATGGAAAGTCTGGGATTCATGCATACATATGAATAGGCAATTCATAAGTAATGGAATAGTGGGAAAAATATACCCTTGATGACTTTGTTGATGTGTTTTTTATGAAAAATTGAAAAGATAATAAATGTGTTTCAGTAAACCTTTAATACTTAAGCTTGATAATCAAGGCTTACCTTAGCCTAACCTAAGGCATATGACTTAGTATGCTACCCTTATAACTACAGTACTGGTAAATCTAGCAAGGATCCTCCCTCACATCCCCTAGATTAGCAAGATCTCATTGTTAAGGTTTGACTACATTGTATTTTGCATAAGTGATGTACAGTATTTTGAGAACTGTGATCTCATGTTTACCACGGAATGAATGTACAATCTTACATCAAAATCCATTTATAAACAGAATAACCATGCACACCTAATTGTACATATCAAAGTAATGACATATACCTTCACTACGTGTTGGATATAAACGTTCAGAGGAAGAATGATTTTCCTCTTGTCCAGGTAACCGTGCATTGTTGTTTGGAAGGCTGGATGATCTGACATTGCCATTTAACCTCTCATTTCTCCATGCAATATATTCATTTACCTGAAATTTGACCACGCTAATCATTATCACGCATAGAACTGCAAGGTTTAAAGACAATTTCATTTTTTTTTAAATAATTGTTTCATAGATACAAACATACTACAAGCAGTCCCCGGTTATCAGTGGGGGTTCTGTTCGGACGGTGTGATGATAACCGAAAATCGCTGATGGTAAAATCGCCAATTTTCGGTTATTGGCACCGATAAGTGGAAATCAGCAATTTTTAGCACCGAAAATTGCCAATTTTCATTGCTAGACAAGCCCTGTAAAACCAGATAACCGATAACCAGGAACTGTCTGTACTTCACAAAAGTCTTGCCGATAGTCTGAACAGACACAAAACCATAACTCACTAATTATACATAAGCAGAGTGGTAGACAATAGTTTCTCATTCTTTCTAAGAGAAGCATCCTAACTTGCGTAGACACCTATTGCCACAAATATAAAAGTGTAAAATGCTTAACACATCAGAGGAGCTTGGAGGTAAGTGCACTTTACAATAATAGGCAATTATTTTAGTTAAAAAATTTAAAAAAACTTATAACAAATTCATACATATGACATTGATGGCTAAAAAATTATTTATAAAGGAAGTGAATGACTCCTGAGCTTTCAATCTAGAAGGTCTAAGCAACTGGAGATCACTTTATATTCGTATATTTGAGGCACCCCAGTAGGTATGTTCACACACACACATATATAATATATATATATACTGTATGCATATATATATATATATATATATATATATATATATATATATATATATATATATATATATATATATATATATATATATATATATATATATATATATATATATATATATATATATATAAAGGGATTTTGACAAAGGAAAAATCTATTTCTGAGGGAGGCCCCGTGTCACCCGGTGAAATTCCATTCTTACTTGAATTTCTAGGTATAAATATTGCTAAATATACCAGAGAAAAAAGCTTAGAGGAATGCTGGAGTTACTACCCCCAGATCGAGCACCTTCGATGAAGATGTCGGTATAACCAAGGGTGAGTGAAGGAATCACAACCACAGAGTCACACTCGATAGACATCCCCATGTCAATATCCCCGAGAAGAGTGAGGGGCCGTACCAGCGCCCGCGCTCCCCAGCCCGCCACGCGGCGACTCCAGCGCCATCTGAACTCATTCCAGACTAGCACCATCCCCAGGCTTGGCATGAGCCAGCAGGGGGGGCCGAACCTGTACCTCAAAATATTCTAGGGGGGGTCACCGGGTGACACAGGGCCTCCCTCAGAAATAGATTTTTCCTTTGTCAAAATCCCTTTTCTGAGCTCGGCCCCGTGTCACCCGGTGAAATAGTGCCAGAGAATCATGCCAAGACTGCAAAGCTGTAACAAAATACCAAAGGTAATTGGAAAGAGACACATGCTATGGAAAAACGGATTTAATAAGAATATCTCAACAATGAAAATCAGGCTTAACTATAAGTAAATACTGGTGGCACATTACACCTCACATCAAAGATTACCATGAAATAACAAACTTAACCTAGGAACAATGGTAGAAATACAAACATGTAGTACAATAGGGGAAAATAAAAGGCCCCTACAAATCAATAGAATTACCAGTAATTACAAACTTAAACCTAAAGGCAATGAGATACAATTGAAAGACAAAAATATATAAGGTACATGAAGCAAAATAAAAACCACTTCAGTACCTCTGACTAAATCTAAATCCGTAACATATCAAATTCCAAAACACAAGACAAGCAATAATCAGATAAACCAATATCGAGTATGAGGAGCAGGGCAGCGAGGCATGAACGATCCAGAAAGGCACGCAGTGAAATGAATGAGGCAGGTGGGCGGGGGAATAAGGATAATTAAGGTGGGAGATGACACTTCCCACAGCCACTGTAGAAAATTTTAGAGCTTCGAGTGATTTTAAATAGTGGCGTTTAAACACTAGAGGTGATTTCCATCCTGTATATTTGGTAAGTTCGGCAAAATCCATATTATAAAAGAAATTGGTGGAGGTAGCTACTGCTCGGATATCATGAACCTTTGGAACTGAATCCGGGTTAGCTTGCTTAATAAAATACAGAATTTGTTGTCTTATAGCATTCAAAGAAAGAGTACCACCTTTTTCCCTGATGAAAAGAGGACCCGACTTAAACTGTGGAGTTCTTTGTAAGTAAGACTTTAAGGTAAATACTGGACATAATGACTGGTCCTGAGGAAGAGGCACCACCTTCCAGGGGGACCACCTGTCCTGAGGGTCTTCATTCTTAGCTAAGAACGTATAATCAGGGGAAAGGAGGACTTCTCCGGATGGAAGGAAATTAACATGATCATCACCTCTAGTGAGGGCCGACAGCTCTGAAATTCTGGCACCTGAAGCTAAGCTAATCAGAAACAAGGTTTTCCTTAACAGATCCAAGTATGAACATAGAGAATTATCAACGTCAGTGGCTAATTTCAAAACATCGTTGAGGAACCAGGTAACGGAAGGAGGGTGAGTTACTGGTCTCAAACGGGCACATGCTCTGGGGATGGAGGAGAAGTATGAATCTGTAAGGTCAATATTAAAACCGTACAAAAATACCTTCTTTAAGGCTGATTTAGCTGCAGTAATAGTGGCCGGGGCAAGGCCTTTTTCAAACAATGACCTAAAGAAAGTAACTGCTAAGTTGGTTGTCATAGTTTGAGCTCCAGATGCCTTTAGAAAGGACGCCAATTTTTTGACTGCCGAATCGTATTGTCTGAGAGTAGAATCTCTCTTGTCTGATTCTAAAAACAGTGTTGACGGGGTCAATGTTTGCTCCCTTCTTTGCAGCAAACTTTATAAAGTCCATAAAACCAGTGCATTCTGAATTCTTAAGGAAGCTGACACAGTCTTTGTTTGTACAACTTGGGTCAGTCTGGGTTTGGGTATCTGATGACACCGCAACTTGAGTTCCTGTAATAGAGGAACCAGTTGCTCTTCGGCCAATAGGGGCTACTAGAGCTAATTGGCCGTTGAATGACCTGAGTTTGTGTAGGACTTTTAACAACATGTTTATCGGAGGAAACAGATATATCCTCTCCCAACAATTCCAATCTATGGACATCGCATCTGTGGCGAAAGCCTGGGGGTCCAGTTTGGGAGCCACGTAACAGGGAAGCTTGTGATTGCTTTCCGTGGCGAACAGGTCCACTTGGAGGCCCGGACCCCGGCGGCGAATCCACTTGAAGGAGTCCCCGTCCAGAGACCACTCCGTCTCCAACGGAGTAGTCCTGGACAGGAGTCCGCCACCACGCCCGTACCCCGCTAGGTGGGTGGCTGACAGATGCCAGCCGTGCTTGTTCGCCAAGGAGAAGATAGCTACCATCACCTGGTTTACGCGACCTGATTTAGAGCCGCCCCTGTTGATGCAATGAACCACCACGGCGCTGTCCAGCACAAGCCTGATGTGAATCCAGCTGGCGGGGCGAAGTTTCTTGAGCGTTAGAAACACTGCCATAGCTTCCAAGGTGTTTATATGAAACTGTTGGAACATTGTGGACCACGTTCCTTGAACTTTTTGTTTTGGTGAGTACCCTCCCCAACCGCTTAATGAAGCGTCCGTGTGGATTACCAACGCCGGAGGGGGAAATTGAAGTGGAACCGACTTCAACAGGCCACCGACTGTGGACCATGGCCGGAGTCTTCTTTTCAGGATTCGCGGGATTGAAGAGATCCTGTCTCTGAGCCTGACATTGGCTCGTCTCCGCCATACTCTGTTTATATCTTTTAGTTTCGCTTTCAAATGCAGGTCCGTCACTGAGGCAAACTGAAGGGAGCCGAGAATCCTCTCTTGAGACCGGCGGGATGCTGTTTTGTCCTCAGAAATTTCCTGGTAGCGGCGGCAATCTCCTTCCGCTTGGGTGGCGGGAGGGGACAACCTGTACGGAAGTCAGGTCCCATTGGAGGCCTAGCCACTGAAACCGGGATTCCGGAGTCAGGCGGGACTTCTCCTGTTCAGCTGAAAACCCAACGACTCCAGAAACTTGATCACTATGGCGTAGCCTTCCGGCACTCCAAGAATGCCGGGCCCAGATTATCAAATCGTCCAGGTAAGCCGCCAGGAGATTCCCGGGACCGTGGTTGCTGGACGACTGTTTCCGCCAGTTTCGTAAAAATTCTGGGGCTACATTGAGTCCGAAAGGCATGACTCTGAAGGAGTAGGCTTGTTTCCCGAGTTTGAAATCCAGGAAGGGAGAGAAGTTCCGAGCAACCGGGACGTGATAGTAAGCGTCTGAAAGATCGATAGAGGTGGTGACGGCTCCACGCGAAGTAGAGTCCGCACCTGAGCTACCGTAAGCATGCGAAACTTGTCGCATCTTATATAGCGATTTAGACGTGATAGATCTAGAATCACTCTTTGTTGGCCGGAATCTTTCTTTGGGCCTGTGAACAACCTGCCTTGAAATTTGAAGTGCCTTACTTTCTTTATTGCTCTCTTGTTGAGAAGCTCTGTTACAAAGTCCTGTAGAGTTTTGGAGGGGGGTTGGTAAAACCTGGTCAAAGGAGGGGGATCCTTGATCCAGCTCCAACCCAGACCTTGGACACAATGCTGTGTGCCCAAGGGCTGAAGGTCCACTGGTCCTGAACCAGTAGAGGCGACCACCTACCTGATTGGTTTCAGTGGGAGGAAGAGGGCTTGCTTCCTCTACCACGGCCTGATCGTCCTCGAGAGGCGGAACCAGGCCTACCTCTGTATGGGGCGCGACCCCTGCCTCCCCTTGCACTTCTATTAAGGCCGTGAAAGACCCCTCATAGGAGGAGGAGTTGTGCGCGGAGAAGAGACGTCGACGGTGCAGCAAGAGGTTGGGCTGGTTGAACCAGCACGTACAGTGGGGTTGAGCCTTGGAGGTGGAGGGTTGGCCTACCGCCGAGACTGGGACAGCTTGAACCACTGTCTGGGGATGAGGCCTCCTTCTCCTGAAGTGTTTCCCCGACTTAGCCTGGGAACCACCAGCTTCGGGAGTTTTCCGTTTGAGACAGACAGACACAAGGAATTTAGAGACCGGCTCAGTCTCGTCCTTGCCTCGAACTCCGTTTTCAGGAGAGCTTCTGGGAGTTTGGGAAGCTGCTCACTGAATTGTGAGGACGCACAAGAGGCATCTAGTTTACCCACCATGAAAGTCCTGAGCAATCACTCCCCGCGGCCTTCCACATCTGATGAAACGAATGAGGAAGGGGAGGGGGAGTCCTCGCCCGAGGGAGAGGCAGCAAGAAGGGGAAGCTTGCTGGGAGGGAGAAACAACCCCGACGGATCAGCCACCACAGGAGTCATCGGGGGCGTTACCCTTGGACAATTCCTCGGCGGATTTCCTACAGTAGCGTCTCCTCCCTTCAAACTTCCTCCACTGCTCGGGAGACCAGGAACAACCTCGCTACAAGGCGAAGCGCGCGAACACACACATCCCCTGCAAGTGGGGCAGAGGGCGCAAGGTATGACATTTCTTGCCTCCTACCCCAGGACACACACGCTGTGGGTAGGAGGCTTCTAGGGTTTATCAACATTCATACTGAGAAAACCAAAAGGAAGGTTCCCACTGGGAAAAGCTCAACAGTTGGGCAGAAAGCGTGAAACAATGCCCGCAGTCTACAACGGCTGAAAGCAAATTGGAGTGCTTACATCTGGGCAGGCGGTACTCCCGCCTCCCGGACGGTAGTTAACCCTTTAACGCCGATTGGACATATTTTACGTCAACAAAAATTGTCTGTCGGGTGCCAAGCGGACGTAAAATACTTAGATTACAAAAAGTTTTTTTAAATATTAGCGGAAAAATACTTATAGGCCTCGTTCGCGAAAAATTTTAAATCACGCGCCTTGGGGGATGCTGGGAGTTCACGGATTATGCTGTTGTTTTGTTTACAAGTGTGACACAGCTGCGCATGCGCGAATTTCTTTCTTACCCCAAAAGGCATCAACTAACTCTGCTGAAAATCTCAGAAATTCTTTAGTCACTTTGTCATAATTTTTGCACCATTTTCTATTAGCCTTTACATAAAGTTTTATATATGAAAATGTGCGCAATTTCATGTAGAATACAACAAAAAATAACTCATGGTTGTAGCTTTTATCAATTTTGACATATTTTCACATAAATCACGTCAAGTGCCAAAATTTCAACCTTTGGTCAACTTTGACTTGACCGAAATGGTAGAAAAATGCAATTGTAAGCTAAAACTCTTACAATCTAGTAATATTCAATCATTTACCTTCATTTTGCAACAAACGAGAAGTCTCTAGCACAATATTTCGATTTATGGTGAATTTTTGAAAAAAACTTTTTCCTTACGTCCACGCTAACTCTGCTGAAAATCTTGTAAGAGCCTAACGCCGTCTCTTCCAAACACGTGTGTGTTCGTCGTCCATGGGAGTGAACAAGACAACTAGAGCGTCTCATTTTCTTTCTCTAAAGGAACGCGATTTCAGCCATACAATATTTTCGTCTGTTTCTCCCTAACCATTGTTGTCTTGATGTATGTACAATCACCACTACTTGCATTGCCATGCAAGCATTCTAATCATGTACTCATAATGTTCCAACGAATCTTCTGTATCAAACTGTGTGTATGTTTCTGTTTGCGAAGACACCAAACGTCTCGCCACTCCGATGGACGACGAACACAAACACACACGTGTTTGGAAGAGACGGCGTCAGGCTCTTACAATCTCACAAATTCTTTAGTTACTTTGTTGTAATTTTTGCACAGTTTTATATTAGCCGTTACATAAAGTTTTATATATGAAAATGTGTGCAATTTCATGTATAATACAACACAAAATAACGCATGGTTGTAGCTTTTATCAATTTTGACATTTTCATATGAATCACAATAAGTGCCAAAATTTCAACCTTTGGTCAACTTTGACTCGACCGAAATGGTCGAAAAATGCAATTGTAAGCTAAAACTCTTACACTCTAGTAATATTCAATTATTTACCTTCATTTTGCAACAAATGAGAAGTCTCTAGCGCAATATTTCAATTTATGATGAATTTTTTTTAAAACTTTTTCCTTACATCCGTGCGTGCTAACTCTGCTGAAAATCTCAGAATTTCTTTAGTCACTTTGTCGTTTTATTTTAGCCGTTACATAAAGTTTTATATAAGAAAATGTGTGCAATTTCATGTAGAATACAAAAAAAAAACTCATGGTTGTAGCTTTTATCAGTTTTGAAATATTTTCATATAAATCACGATAAGTGCCGAAATTTCAACCTTCGATCAACTTTGACTCGACTGAAATGGTTGAAAAATGCAATTGTAAGCTAAAACTCTTACATTCTAGTAATATTCAATAATTTACCTTCATTTTGCAACAAAAGGGAAGTCTCTAGCACAATATTTCGATTTATGGTGAATTTTTGAAAAAAAAAAAAAAACTTTTTTTTACGTCCATGCATTACGAATTCATGCATCATTTTGTGATAATATTTTCTCTGTGTTGCTTTGATTGTTTTACAATTTGTTATATACCAAAATCATAGCAATTTAGTGTACAATACAACGAAAAAAATTAACTCATTAGCTTTAACTGTTTTGCTCAGTGTGATTTGTATACAATTATATATGAAATTTTTTTTTTGTGCTGTCATATATTCCAATATTTATTTATGATAATGATATTTTTTTTCATTTCTGATGATTGCATACTAAACTTCAGGCAATGAGAAAAAAGGAGCCAAAAATGAACTCTTAATCTTAAAAAGTAAACGTGCTGTTATTTTTTGAAAAAAATTTCTTTCTGCTTTGGTGCTAACTCTCAAACCCCGTCGGCATATGGCAGACACTTTTGTAAATAGAGGCTCGGCGTTTAAGGGTTAACTGCCTAACCACCTTTTTTGAAAGTTTAATGGCCGTTTCCAGCCCACGCTGAAAGTAATTTCTAATGTAAAGGACCGACGGTTTGTATACCATGTCAGAACAACACAATTTTTAGTCTGTTTATATAATGTATGTATTGTGCTAAGCTAAACTACTCACCGTACATTTGCTCATCTTTCTTTCCCATTTGTCGATTATTGTGTACAATAAAGAATTTGGGGTTACTTATGTTAAAACAAAAATGTTTATGGTCCATGTATGCATAGGTAGATAGAACTAGTGCAGTCTGCTAAGTTTATGGTATGTTTACAGCACTACATAATCTGTATTTTTAGAGGAAATTCACTTTAGGAGAAACTCATATCGCAGATACACCTCTGAACTTGAACTAGTAAATTAATATTTCAAATTGAATGATAATTACAAGATACCATTTATGATAAGTGACTTATTACAGTATTTTAAATAGAATTGCTGTACATATATCAAATGGGTTCAGAGGTATTTGCAACATGAATTCTTGCAAGGTTCAACAGTTTCACAGGTGGAAGAACTTGGGTGTTTGATGAGATGGTGCCTGTCACAGCATTGCTAGGTGCATTCTATGTAATTCAGCATTGACCACCTGTGATTTGAACATTGTTCAGAGAGTGCCCGGATACTGTGATACATGAAGCAGAGGCTAGCATCAGCATAGATTGTTCTAGAAGCCTGAGGTCCGGTTCTAATCGGATTTCTGGGTGTGTTAAACAGACACGTGAATCCATTCGTGCGTTACGAAGTCGTTCAAGTGCGAAGGGGCTTGTGATATACAGCTCACTCCTATGTGAAAAACCAGATTGGAAGGACATATTTATGACACGCTGGGATTGGAATTCTCATTCACTGGAGAGTGAGTAGAAACTTAGAAAAACCACTAACCTTTACATACCTGGTTATTTTAGTGATTATTCCTTTGTCATTATTCAACATTTATCTCATGTGTTTGTAAACTGGGTGAACTTTGATTTTTAATGGAGATGGTTCCTTTCTTTGGCAGAATGTTTCAATGGAACCATGGATAAATTGGGGTGGTCACGCACCTGCACAGACATGCGTGTAACATAGCCATAGTAGGAAGTGGTCATTTAAAAAGAAACTGTGACAGAAAGACACTGGGGGTGTTACTAACAGACTTTTTAACTAATGTTGTTACACTTGGAGACTTTGTGGGAAGTAGGAGGTAATTCCCACACATTATGTTCCCTTACAGTGGTTTAGTTTGCTCTTTCTGGGATAAAGCATAATCAGGATTAATGATGTATAACCTTGTTACGATCATAACACATATACTATAAGCTATGCAAGATGGCTCAAGGGTACTGTGTAGGATATAAGGAAATCTCTGTTACTTATCAGGAGGCTAGACCCCCAAGCTGTCCATAACTTGATGTGACACTGCACTGCCCAACATTCAGTACTCAGCTGCCTACGTTTATCTTATATATACTTGGTGAGCATTAAATCATTTATAACTAACTAACTAAATTGGCTTTTTATTCATTTATTTATCACGCATTTATAAATTATTAAGAAAGTTACTCTATCATATTGTCTTGTATATTTTTATACTGCTCTAAGCGGTGTTTAAAGGACTTTTCAGGGGGTTTTGCTGGGTTATCAAGTTTTTTTTACTTTTTGCAAATTTTCTACCCACATAACGGGTCCAGAAACATACCTCTTAAGTAAACAGAGGAGCCACTATACTCGCAGCAATACAAACAACAAACAGCAAACATGACACCAACAAAAAGGCAAGAGGACTTTACCTGAAGAGATAAATACTTAATACTTACCAGAGCAAATCAAGTGAAGCAAATTACTGATCAAATGTACACAAAAGCAATTTATTGAATGGTACATATTAATAATGGGAAAAACAGCAATGATTCTGAGAGGCAGTGCAACACAAAAATCTCTGAAACAGTTGCACGGAGGAATGATTCCCTCCATATCTTCCAGGCTAGTGGATAGTGAGAGTTGGGCATTTGCACTGGGACTATTTTCCTTCGAAAATCTTTCAAGTGGGTGTGACTAGAGCCAAGCATATATACCGTAACCTCCTGCTTTGGTCAGACAATGAAGTTTCAACATAAGTATTTCTCAGTGGATTTTTAGCCAATTATCACATACCCAAGTGATTTGCTAGCCTTAAGGGATATCGCTTTCAACATATCTTTTCCAAGTTCATACATTAAACGTTTGTCATGAAATCATGATCACCTAAAGTTCCTACTCCCTGTTTTTCCTCATTATTACCATTTTCTACTCTGCAATCACAGCTATCAAATGGGTGTATATTTATGTTGATTACTGAGTTTAATTATTTGTTGTACTGACCAGTTTATTTCTGTTGCTGCTTCATTATTATGAATTTACCGACTCTTACGCTGCTGCGGTCATGTTTATGAATTTAGGTCAATTATTGATGTTTGTTAATTCTTGTCACTTGTTGACTTGTACCGAATCTGTTTTGATCATTTGGTTTTTTAGCGTAAATTTCACTACTGACTCATTTGTGTAAATATTGGTGAGCCTAACTCATTTGTACAACTGTATAAACGTTTAAGCTTTATAAATAAATTAGTATTAAGGTTACCACTTTGGTTTTAGTTGGCTCTTTCCTCCTTTGTCTGCCTCAATTTCTGCCAGTCATTCCAGTCCCGATATTTTTATTTTAAAGAACATGATGAACCCAATATGGGTTTATAAAAATAGAAAAATACTTTACATACAAAATGAAGAATTGTATGAAATGCAGAAAAGAAAATCATGATCAAGTTGCATTTTCACAAGATGGATGCTTAGAAAAAAAATAAGTTTTTTAAAACAATGACATCTAGAGTCAGGTATGGTAGAAAAAAAAAATTAAGTATACCTTAGTTTAAACAGACCACTGAGCTGATTAACAGCTCTCCTAGGGCTGGCCCGAAGGATTAGACTTATTTTACGTGGCTAAGAACCAACTGGTTACCTAGCAACAGGACCTACAGCTTATTGTGGGATCCGAACCACATTATACCGAGAAATGAATTTCTGTCACCAGAAATAAATTCCACTAATTCTTCATTGGCTGGCCGGAAAATCGAACGCAGGGCTAGTAGAGTGCTAGCCGAGTACGATACTGACCCATCCAATGAGGAACTTAACAAGGCCACAGATGAAAGATGAAAACAAAATGTTTGGGAACACATAATGAAATGTGAGTATTCCCGCCATTCCTATGTCAGAGAAACAGGAATGTATTCTGACAAACTCCTCTGTGAACTTAGCAGAACTACAAGATTTAATGAAAGAACTGATGCTTACACAATTCATTGTGGGGATAGGTATCACAGAATAAAATTAATTAACTGTAAAATAATGTATAAAAGTAATATATTATGAATAAAATATGAAGAGTTGCAAAAGAGCATGGACAAACTCTGTGCATACAGTGATTAGAAACAAATCCCACTCTAGCTTAGACAGGATCAAAATAGGTTATATTTTACTGGCAATCGACCTTACTAGCAAGGTAAAACAACCAATTTGCATACTATCTCTTTGTCTGACCTGCAAAGTTAATAACCTGGTGAAAAGTGACATACTTTTTTGCCAGTCACTTCTTGCTGAATATCATTCCCAGCCCTGTTCTAGTACAGCAAATACTTGTTAGTCATTTGTATATCCACTGCATAGGTATTTTCTTGTTATATGTTTGATCTTGGTAAATTTCAGTTTGAAGTACTACTAAACAGATCACAATTGATACATAAACAAGAACTCATTTCAGTGAAATAAACCATCATCCAAGAAACCATTTTCATCAAATATATCACCACTGAAATGTTCTTATGATAAGCTATTCTTTTTATGGAGCCTAAAGTGGCATGAGGGGGTCTTCATCTTCTCATCCTCAGCTCTTTCTACCTGAACTCATAGTAGGTCTAGGTCTCCATCTTTATCTTTTTTTCTACGAATCCCTTGGCCTTGCATGAGCTTCTCCCTGTAAGGGCATAGATGTGAAACAAGTTCTCTACTTTCTTCTCTGTCCTATGCTATCTTTCTGCCTCAATTCCTACTAGATCTGGGTCTTCATCTATCCACTTTCTCCACAATTTACAGGAGTCTGCCCTGTTACTTCCATATCTTCTAGTTTTCTTACCAATTGTTCTCCATCCATTCTCATCACATTTCCACACCATCATGTATTAACTTGTTATAACCCTTAAACGCCGAGCCTCTATTTACAAAAGTGTCTGTCGTATGCAGGCGGCGATCGAGAGTTAGCGCCGAAGTGGAAAAAAGTTTTTTTAAAATCACAGCACGCTTAGTTTTTAAGATTAAGAGTTCATTTTTGGCTCCGTTTTTTCTCACTGCCTGAAGTTTAGTATGCAACCATCAGAAATGAAAAAAAAAATCATTATCATATATAAATATTGGAATATATGACAACACAAAAAAAAATTTCATATATAATTGTATACAAATCGCGCTGTGAGCAAAATGGTTAAAGATAATGAGTTATTTTATTTTTTTCGTTGTATTGTACACTAAATTGCGATGATTTTGGTATATAACAAATTGTAAAACGATCCAAGCAACACAGAGAAAATATTATCACAAAATGATGCATGAATTCGTAAGACATCTGTGACTGAAAAAAACAAGTTTTTTCTAAAATTCACCATAAATCGAAATATTGTGCTAGAGACTTCCTGTTTGTTGCAAAATGAAGGTAACTGATTGAATATTACTAGACTGTAAGTGTTTTAGCTTACAATTGCAGTTTTTGACCATTTCTGTTGAGTTAAAGTTGACCAAAGGTCGAATTTGTTCTATTTATTGTGATTTATATGAAAATCTTTCAAAACTGATAAAAGCTACAGCCATGAGTTATTTTTTGTTGTATTCTACATGATATTGCACACATTTTCATGTATAACACTTTATGTAAGGCCTAATATAAAATGGTGCGAAAATTACGACAAGGTGACTAAAGAAATTCTGAGATTTTCAGCCGAGTTACCAAGCATGGATGTAACGAAAAAGTTTTTTTCAAAAATTCATCATTAATCGAAATATTGTGCTAGAGACTTCCTGTTTATTGCAAAATGAAGGTAAATGATTGAATGTTACTAGAATGTAAGAGTTTTAGCTTACAATTGCATTTTTCGACCATTTCGGTCGAGTCAAAGTTGACCGAAGATTGAAATTTTAAGCACATCGTGATTTATATGAAAATATTTCAAAACTGATAAAAGCTACAACCATGAGTTATTTTTTTTTGTATTCTACATGAAATTGTGCACATTTTCATATGTAAAACTTTATGTAACGGCTAATATAAAATGGTGCAAACATTACGACAGGGTGACGAAAGAATTTCTGAGATTTTTGGCCGAGTTACCGCGAGCGGACGTAAGGAAAAAGTTTAAAAAAACAATTCACCATAAATTGAAATATTGTGCCAGAGACTTCCAATTTATTGCAAAATGAATTTAAATGATTGAATATTACGAGAAGGTAAGAGTTTTAGCTTACAATTGAGTTTTTCGACCATTTCGGTCGAGTCAAAGTTGACCGAAGGTTGAAATTTTGGCACATCATGATTTATATGAAAATATTTCAAAACTGATAAAAGCTACAACCATGGGTTGTTTTTTGTTGTATTTTACATGAAATTGTGCACATTTTCATATATAAAGCATTATGTAACAGCTAATATAAAACGGTGCAAAAATTACGACAAAGTGACAGAAGAATTTCTGAGATTTTCGGCCGAGTTAGCGAGCGGACGTAAGGAAAAAACTTTTTCAAAAATTCACCATAAATTGAAATATTGTGCTAGAGACTTCCAATTTGTTGTAAAATGAAGGTAAATGATTGAATATTACTAGAATGTAAGAGTTTTAGCTTACAATTGCGTTTTTCGACCATTTCGGTCAAGTCAAAGTTGACGAAGGTTGAAATTTTGGCACTTATCATGATTTATATGAAAATATTTCAAAACTTATAAAAGCTACAACCATGGGTTGCTTTTTGTTGTATTCTACATGAAATTGCACACATTTTCATATATAAAACTTTATGTAACGGCTAATATAAAACGGTACAAAAATTATGACAAAGTGACGAAAGAATTTCTGAGATGCATCGCTGATGCTCTGTAGTGTGAGAAGAAAGAAATTCGCGCATGCGCGGCTGGGTAACACTTGTAAACAAAACAACAGTGTGATCCGTGAACTCCCAGCATCTCTCAAGGTGCGTGATTTAAAATCTTTCGCAAACTAGGCCTATAACTATTTTTCCGTGAATATTTAAAAAAACTTGTTGTAGTCGACGTACCGTACGTCCACTCGGCAACCAACAGACAATTTTAGTCGGCGTACAATACGTCCAGTCGGCGTTTAAGGGTTAAATAACATAATTGTCAATGGTGAGTTCTGTATTCCTGTACAGTACAATTTATCTTTGTGAGACATTTTCTATAGCATCCAAAGTGAAGTTTGCAACATGCTTCAGACGAAGTAAGCTCAATGTAAAATTACGATCCTTCAAAGAAAAAACTTAACTACGAATACTTGAATGAATCAGTCTGCCACAGAAAGTATATCTAGTGGTATGCAATTTTGTCTGTGACTTGCTTCACTACAGAAGTTTAGTTATAAGTTAAAAATTACAACTTAACAAAATATCCTTCAACCAAACATCTATTAATGTACAGCCACAGTGTCCACATCCACGCATACATAAGGGGAAACCCATGCAGCAATAACCTCAACTTAAAGGAATGTTACATTCTAAAGAAAATGCTGATGTAGAGTAATGTGTTGTAATCTGTAGTGATTTATGTACATTTTATACAATAAAAGAAATGGCACATAATGCAGAGCCAAAAATCAAAAGATGGTACAAGCAAATTAAAATAAGCCTAACAAAAATTGGTTAAAAACTCTCATCAAACAATGCAAAGGAAATCCAAATGCAAAAAATAAAATAAAGTGGAAGAATCCACCAGCAGGGCAGTGTTGCATGTCATTTTCCTACTTTTTTGGCTTTTGCAAAATAATAAGTTCATTCATAAGAATGCAATAACAACAAAAAGGACAAAGTTATCTCCAAAATATATTTTCAGAAATTTAACTTACATGCAAGAGTATCTGGGATCAAAATCCTAATGCACGAACTCTGAAGACCAAAATTTTAACATTAAAATGATTCATTCATACCTGTCCTTGGGAAATGGGTCCAGCAGCTGGAGCAATAGTTGTAGTTAATACTGGTACATCAGTTATCTGCTTCATTCTCTGGTTATCAATCCTTAGAGGAGCATTGTCATAATCACCAGAGCCAGCAAACTGTTAATTTAAAAAGCTGCTATAATAATTATGTTGCTAAAAAAATTGAAGTATTGACGATACTATAATGTAAAACTTTATGTATGGGAGTGCAGTAACATAAAAATTACAATAAGAAATGTTCATTTACAATTTGTAATCCACCTATATTAAATTTTACCAATAAGATTTTCAAGGTAAAATGCAGGAGTGCTCTGTCATTTAGCTAAAATGAAAGGTTTGCCATATTAACAGAATCTAAAGGAATATCTGCTTACATGAGATCCATCCTCTGGGTTTACATGCAGGGGTCGAGGATTAGGGGGAGGCACTGCATAGTTGGCATTGTCGCCCAAAGCATCAGTAGTACTATCGAGCTTAGGGTGAGACCACATATGAGGAGGAACATAAACCCCAACAGAGGCTTGACACTGAGACGTAGGAGATGGAGATGATGTAATTAAGGGTGTTGGTGTAAATGAACTAGGACCATGAGTACAGTAGCCAGGATGTGTTCCTGAAGGATTAGGACTTAAGTGGGATGGATGGCTGGAGTTCCCTCGATTATGAAAAGAAGATTGGAAGAGGTCACCACGTCGTTTAGTGCTCTGCAGATTAAACATGTTTTTAAAATTGGATTCAATAGTAACAGAATATCATCGACTATGAAAAGAATGGCACAAAAGACAACCTTATAAATGCTTTAGTAAAGTATACGCCATTTTCAGGATAAATTAGTTTTATTATTATGACTAAGTGCAGAAATAATCCAACAGATTGTACATTAACAAAACATACACTTTCAAACTTTACTATACTTCAGGGAATCTGTAATCCTTACAAAGTTTATAAATATATTAATGTATCTGAAAAAATCCATGCTATACAGTAATGGAATCGTAAATACTATGTACTAAACTACAGTGAAATTACTTTCAGAATTATATACTGTACATGATAAAATTTAAGTAAAAACTGTAGCTTTACTTATGATGATGTGGAAAATGGTAGGATTTGGATGTCAGATGAAAACTCTGAAGCATGGTACAGTAACTGATGACTGACAAAGATTACAATCATCGACAATATTTCTAATTTAGATTTTTTCTTTGTGGAATTAGAAGTAAAATGAGCTCTCGCCCCTCTCTTCTATCTTGTGTGCTTACTGCCTGAATTCTTATCCAGTTTGGTTTGCATCTATGCTCTCTTTCCATGATTTCCAAGACCTTTCTACCAATCTTTGGTCCTCTCATCATATTTCCTGTACTACAGTAAATCCTCAATTTAGTGCATACTGATTTCAGCACAAAATCATGGTTTGTTATTCCATTTAGCATAATACTATCCCAAATTCTTTTTTAATACTGATAGGGTGTTCACTATCTAAAAAAAATTTATGATTCGCTAACATTCATGAGTTAAGCAAAGAGAAAAATTCCAAAGTTTCACAAAATCCAGAGAGTGCTTGCAAACTTTCCATGCACATATATTTTTAAGGATGAAGAGGTGGCTAGCTATTGTTTAGAGGCAATCCTCTGCAAGTTTGAATTTTCACTAATCCAAAACTCCTCAGTCCTCATGGTGAAGGATTAGTGAAGGTGTACCTGTGTAGCATTAACAACATACACAACACAAAGACGAAAAAATACACATATACTGTCATTTACATGAAAGCAAGACTGAAAATATTGAAATTCTGGTTATGGAACAAAAAACAAAAGCTACCAAAGATGATTGTATGTTCACATAACCACAATTTCCTGAACAACCAGCTGCTAATTAGACCAAATAATGAAAAACAACACCAAAAAACAGAGCAAAACCACTGATAATCATTCACCTAAACAGGAGGGCAAATAAAGTAATTTGAGTAAGGGTGTGGCAAGTGCTGGTACTAAGTGGATAATCACAATTTATTAAAGAGATAAACTATCACCAAGTCAACTATCACACTTCCAACTGAGAAAAATACTAATCTGACATCTTTAATGTAAGTGAAACTGCTATCTTTTGATGACTCTTTACTGAAGTCCTGTCTTTCAGAAAAACTTTCATTTCCATTGAGAATGATTTGATGCTGAAAGTAAAAATGACAGAGACAGCAATATATAGTAAAACAAATCTGCAAAAGGGCTGCAATCTGTTAACAAAACAATGAACATAAACATAAGAAGTGAGACATTTAACCATGGGACAACTCAAGAGAACCATATGCTTGTAGTAACCCTCCAGGGAATATAATAGATAATCTTTTAAAAGCTACGTCGTAGTTTCTGGGATTTGTACAGAAGCACAAATATGGGTTTATGAACTCAACCACAATTCTAAAAACAGACTCTCTAAAACCCGAAATATTTATTTTTCGAGAAATGTACCCATTTGCAAAAGGTCACACAGTACAACTATACTTATAATAATGATTATTAAATAAAAATTGTTTTGCTTACTATATCCAGTTACAGTACACTGAATATATTATCATATTGTTATCGTATTACAGAATATAAACATTACGATCATACACCTTTTGCCTTTGTTGTTGTTTACATCCTCAAAATCTCAGCTGACTGAGTACTATCAACATCTCCATTGCCATTGCCATTACTTGCTAAATGAAGCACAATTCAGAGATACTTTTCTTGTAAATGAATAAAGTTGGGTTTAAAACTTAAAAATTTTGAAAGAAGTAAATGTGTAATTTCACCAGTTTCGGACATTGCTTTTGCCTATTCCAAAACATTTTGCAGCCTGCTCATTATTTATTTTATTCAGCCAAGGCTGAAACCTGCAGTTTTATTGTAATGGTATTTTTCTTAAGACCTCCATTGCATGGAGGATGAATAAAAATGTATTTCACTTTTACTCATGGAAGTCACCATTGAGAACCAGCAAGTTTTAAAAAGTTGAGAACTTTAACACAACTCTTAATTAGCGATCAACAGTTATGGTAAATAATGTTGGCAATCAGCTGTTTCTTAATTCAACTGTTTATCTCAGCACAGGTTTACAATCCTTCATCTGAAATTCTAAAAACCAAAACTTTTTAGTGGAGGATGGAGCATCATCATAAGAGAGAGAGAGAGAGAGAGAGAGAGAGAGAGAGAGAGAGAGAGAGAGAGAGAGAGAGAGAGAGAGAGAGAGAGAGAGAGAGAGAGACTGACTCTGGTTAGGTTATTGCATCAACAGCTATCCATTCACAAAAGTCAGATAATACTTGTATTGAGAATAATGATACTGTATTATTAAAACTGTTGTTTTACTTACTGTATCCAATCATAATGCATGTAATACTGTCATATTATTATTATTGTATAAAATATGAACATAGTGATCATGTACCATTTGCATTCTGGTTCTGTTTACATTCTTAAAACCAATGGCTGAGTGTGTTTAACTGATATCATCACTGTCATCAATTGCTGGAAGGAGCTTAATTCCAAGATATGTTTCTTTCATAATTTATCAAGACTGAGTTTAAACAAATGTATTAAATTAAATGAAGCAGAAGTAAGATTTTGCCAGTTCCAGATGTTGTTTTTGCATTCTCCAGAATCTTTTGCAGCCTGCTAATTAAATATTTATTTCTTCAGCCACAGCTACAACTTACAGCTTAAATTTAGTGGCATACTTTTTTAACACTTTCTTCTCCATTGCATGAAGGATGGATAAAAATTTATTTAAGTTCTAATTATGAAAATAACCATTGAAAAATACCAAATTAAAAAGTAATTTGTATTTTTCCTAACATACAAAGCTACAATTTAATATATATGGAGTAATTCTGGTCACTTGTGACCTGGATCGACCTACCCTCGTCCACTGTAAGAGTTAGCCCATATGCAGCTATGCTCTTCCTCCTAGAAGGAGGAAAATATTTAATGAGAGGGTAAATTTACCTACTATATGAAAGTGTAGGTTTGTATGTCAGGAAAAATACAAATTACTTTTTAATTTGGTATTTGTTCCGACTCGTATAAGAAACTGCACTTTCATATGTATGGAGCCTCACCTGAAGGCAGGAGGATGATATCTCTCTCAGGTAACCATGTGGGAGTGTTCCTACCAGGTACTCCAAGTGCACTCAAAGGACGTATGCTGTGTGTACCATACTCACCACGAGCCTCATGATGTTTCCGATGACACCTTACCCCTCTAGATGGAGCTCCCGTGGGGCTCTACGTTGTCATATGACCTGCTGTGTTGCCACTAATAGGCCCAAGGTGAAGGTATCTAAGGACTTGTGTGCTATATCCTTGAGGTAGAAAGAGGTGAATGTTGTCTGCCTTATCCAGACCCCTGCCTGGAGGACCTCGCCAACAGAGTGGCTTTTCTCAAATGCCACAGATGGTCCTATCCCTCTGGTGTCATGACCCCTGACTATGGTTGGACAAGGATCTTCGCTACTGTCCAACTGATGTGCCCTCATGACCACCTCTCTCACCCAGGAGATGGTATTCCTTGAAATTTCTCTCTTCTCCTGTACTGTACTTAAGAAGTCTCCGACAGGTCAGTCTGTGGGGGGCTGTATGTTTGAAGTAGGCTTTCAGATTTCTCACTGGGGATAGCAACATCTTGTCCTTTTTGGCCCTTACGAAGTCCTTCAATTAAGGGATGTAAAAACTACTGAACCTAGGGTCTTGTGTGCTGGAGTTCTGGGCCTTCGCCAAGAACTCTGCAAGGAAGGTGACATGGAAAGAGGCTCCTCTTGATGCTGGAAGAGAAGGAACTCCACCACATCCCTCAAAGATGTTTAAAGAGGATGGAGATCCCTCCCACCGCAACAACGAAGGCATACCTTCCATTCTCCTTGGTACAGACTGCGGGAAGAGGGCCTGAGGAGATTGGAGATGACCTCTTCAACTTCTGAAAAGCCTTTCTTTCTAAGGAGTTGCTGGATGGCCTCCACCTGTGAAGATGGAGGGAAGCCACTACCTGCTGACACCACCTGTTGTGTTCAAGCTTCAGAAGGGTGGGAGTGGGGAAAGTTGCCTTGGTATGTCCACTAGCAGGTGGAGGAGCTCTTTATACCATTCCACTTGGGGCTATTTTGGAGCTAAAAGTGTCATTCTTAGACCTTGGATATGAACAACCTGTTGATGACCTTCCCCTCATTGGCTGAATGGGGGGGGAAGACATACGTGTCTGGGTTGTCCCATGGGGGCTGGAGGGCATCCTTCACAATGGCTCTTTGATCAGGAACTGGAGAACAATACGGATTAACTTCTTGTTCCTCGCTGTGGTGAACGTGGTGAACAGGTCCAATGTGGGGAACTCCCACAACATGAGCAACCTGTCCGCTACATCCTTTTCCAACGACCATCCTGTCCCCACTATTCGATCTGCTCTGCTTAGCTGGTTCACCACAACATTCTTCCTGGGGATACCTGGCTGCCAGCAGCAGTCCCCTTGTCTCTCACCACTTGTACATTTCCACTGCTAAGCTGTTCAAGTCGTGGGAAATTGTGCCTCATTTGTTTGCACATGTAACCACCGAGATTTTGTCGCTCATGACAACCGTGGACTTTCCTTGGAAGAGATCTTGGAAGTGTTGGAGTGCCAGCCAGACTGCTTGCATCTCCAAGATATTGATGATGCTGCTCCTCGTCCCGTGCCCCTAAAATGCACGTTGTTCAGGTGGGTGCCTCAACACCATTGGAATGTGTCTTGAGTATATACCAGCATCTCCTGGGGGTAGATGACTTAGCTGTACCCCTTACAAGTGGTTTTCTGGGTCCCTCCACCACTGTAGATCCTCCAATACTTTTCTTGTCACTCTCATATCCTTCATCCTGGCCTGTGAGTGTCTTTCCCCCATCTCATTCATTTTCCATTGCAGAGAACAAATACAAGTCATACCCCTGGGTACCAAGTTCCCCAAAGACACCAGGTGACCCAGCAGGACTTGCTACTTTTCACTGGTTGGTGGTGGTTAGACAGGAAGGATACAGGTATGTGAACCTCTGTTTTGGTACTAGGTCTGACTTTGTGGGGTTCATCAGGATTCTCAAGTCTAGCAAAGATCCAGAATCTCGTCTGTGGCCTTTGAGGCTTTCTCCACCATTCTGACACCAATTTGCACACTAAGGTGGAAACCTGGGGGGCTGTCGCAAGGCCAAAGCAGAGGGCCCTGAATTGGTATGTGATTTTCTGGGAGGCACCGCAGGAACTTCCTAAAGGAGGGGTATATCGGGATGTGGACTTTTGCATCTTGGTCTAAAGAGACCATGAAGCCTCATTCTCTGATCGACGCCAAACCTGACTGCACTGTCTCCACTTTGATTGGTGTCAGTTGCACGAAGCTGTTCAGGGTCGACAGATCTATGATGGGTCTCCATCCACCTGATGCTTTCTCCACCAGTAAGAGGCAGCTGCACAAGCCCAGTGTGTTGTCCTCTACTGCTTCTACCACCGCCTTCTATAGCATGCCTCCGATCTCTTGCTGTCGGGCGCTCCCCTTGGGCAAGTTGGTCCGGTGAGAGGGGAACTCGATAAGTTCTGGTGTCAAAGGCGGTTTTTGCTTGAAGGGGAGAACATATCCCTTCATGAGGGTTTGGACTGTCCACTCCTCCACTCCGCACTGCTGCCACACCACCCATTTGTTCCCCAGACAGTCACCCAACTTTGGCGGGTCTGGGATTGAGAGTCTCCAGGTCTCATCTAGAACCTCCTCTCTTCCCCATCCTGCTCTGTCTTCTGGGTCGAACAGGGTATGGGGCAGAAAAGGCCTAGCTGCCTTCTTCCAGTGCTTTCCTTCAAGGGGCTGCGTGGCCCTGTTGCCAAAATTGGGGAGGAAACAACAGTCTCACCGAGAGCAGGAGTCTACTCTGGCCCGCAGGCCCAGTGGACCACCCTCCTGGGACCAACCTGAGCGACACTGAGGAGAGGGAGTCCTTAGCTGTTTCTCTCTTCCCTGTCACAACTTAGCTCAATACCTCTGGCGGGAGGCAGGCAGACACATCCATGAGGGGGCTATTTCTCAGACTCGGCCAACTATCAACCGAGATCTGTTTCTGAGCCACTGACAAGAGCGCATCCCCCCCACCCCCTTCCGGATGACTTTAGCCCAAGTGTGGGCCACATACTTGGTCAGGTAGGATAAGGCCTTACCTGAAGGGGCCATGTATTCTTTCATGGCATGCCAATTTGCAGGTGGTACGCCCTTCATTTCTCTTATCCATACACCCTGGCACCTATTTGGACAAATGGCCCTCAACTACCTTCCTAACATCACCTCCTGGTTCATTATTTCCCTACTAGTGGACTTTGTGCCAACCTGTTGGAGGCTACACAGTGGGACATTGCCTGAAAGCCATCAGACTGACAAGCTTATAATCCCAGGAAGGGCACCGGCCTCCTCTGGTACGTAATATTTGGCCTGGTGGGGAAACGGCAGAGGAAGCAATTTCTGAGACCTGGAGAAGGCTAAGGAACCCTCCTCTCCTCCTATTAAGCTGTCCATCTCTTTCATAATACTTGTCACCAGCAGGGACCAAGAAAGCTGTACTGTTTGTTTGTTCAATTCCCGCGGCCGGCTGATGAAGAGTTAGAGGAATTTATTTCTGGTGATAGAAATTCATTTCTCGCTATAATGTGGTTCGGATTCCACAATAAGCTGTAGGTCCTGTTGCTAAGTAACCAAATGGTTCTTAGCCACGTAAAATAAGTCTAATCCTTTGGGCCAGCCCTAGGAGAGCTGTTAATCAGCTCAGTGGTCTGGTAAAACTAAGGTATACTTACTTACTTGGCCTCTGGTAGACTATTGGCCATGTGCTCCAAGTACGAGAAGCAGGGGTATTCCTCAGGTGTCATGTCATCAGGTTCCACTTGGTCCATCTTCCTACAGACCCAAAGGATGAAGTCTGAAAAAACCCTCTCCTCATCCACAACTTTCAAGAGGGAGGATTCTCCCACTTCTTCCAGGACTGCTGCTCCTCCTGTGGTAGCAGGTCTCAGGGAATGCTGGTCTCTATCCCATTCTGCTGGGTGGGTGTCTGGTAACACCTATCAGGGGGAGGCTGTGGAGTACCTGGTTCTTCCTATGCTGTCCTGTCCTGATGATTGGTACCTGGAATGATAGGGAGATGCGTGGCCCTTGCTCTACTGCAGCTGTCCTTCAAGCAGGATCCTTCCTGAGACCTGCCCCCTTAACCCTTAAACGCCTACTGGACGTATCATACGTCGACCAAAATTGTCTGTTGGGTGTCAAGTGGACGCATCTGCACGCTGACTACAAAAAATTTCAACCTTCGGTCAACTTTGACTAACCGAAATGGTCGAAACCCAATTGTAAGCTAAAACTCTTACATTCTAGTAATATTCAATCATGCACCTTCATTTTGCAACAAATTGGAAGTCTCTAGCACAATATTTTGATTTATGGTGAATTTTTGAAAAAACTTTTTCTTACGCCTCTTGCTGTAACTTGGCCGAAAATTTCAAAATTCTTTCGTCATTCTGTCGTAATTTTTGCACTGTTCTATATTAGCCGTTACATAAAGTTTTATATATGAAAATGTGCACAATTTCATGTAAAATACAGCAAAATACAACCCATGGTTGTAGCTTTATCAGTTTGGAAATATTTTCATATAAACCACGATAACTGCCAAAATTTCAACCTTCGGTCAACTTTGACTTCGACCGAAATGGTAAAAAAAAGCAATTGTAAGCTAAAACTCTTACATTCTAGTAATATTCAATCATTTACCTTCATTTTGCAACCAATTGGAAGTCTCTAGCACAATATTTTGATTTATGGTGAATTTTTGAGAAAAACTTTTTCCTTACGTCCGCGCCAGAAATTCTTTCGTCACGTTGTCGTAATGTTTGCACCGTTTTATATTAGTCGTTACATAAAGTTTCATATATGGAAATGTGCGCAATTTCATGTAGAATACAACAGAAAATAACTCATGGTTGTAGCTTTTATCAGTTTTGAAATATTTTCATATAAATCACGATAACTACCAAAATTTCAACCTTCGGTCAACTTTAACTCGACCGAAATGATAAAAACGCAATTATAAGCTAAAACTCTTACATTCTAGTAATATTCAATCATGTACCTTCATTTTGCAACAAACTGGAAGTCTCTAGCACAATATTTCGATTTATGGTGAATTTCTGAAAAAAAAAAAAAACTTTTTCCTTTCGCTCATGCGCTGCTGTAACTCGCCAAACATCTCAGAAATTCTTTTCACATGTTGTCGTAATGTTTGCATCGTTTACATTAGTCGTTACATAAACTTTTATATATGAAAATGTGCGCAATTTCATGTAGAATACAACAGAAAATAGCTCATGGTTGTAGCTTTCATCAGTTTTGAAATATTTTCACATAAATCACGATAACTGCCAAAATTTCAACCTTCGGTCAACTTTAACTCGACCGAAATGGTCAAAAAACGCAATTGTAAGCTAAAATTCTTACATTCTAGTAATATTCAATCATTTACCATCATTTTGCAATAAATTGGAAGTCTCTAGCACAATATTTTGATTTATGGTGAATTTTTGAAAAAAACATTTTCCTTACATCTGCGCGGTAACTCGGCCAAACATCTCAGAAATTCTTTCGTCACGTTGTCGTAATATTTGCACTGCTTTATATTAGTCGTTACATAAAGTTTTATATATAAAAATGTGCACAATTTCATGTACAATACAACAGAAAATAACTCATGGTTGTAGCTTTTATCAGTTTTGAAATATTTTCATATAAATCACGATAAATAGAAAAAATTTGACTTTCGGTCAACTTTAACTCGACCAAAATGGTCGAAAACTGCAATTGTAAGCTAAAACACTTACAATCTAGTAATATTCAATCAATTAGCTTCATTTTTCAACAAACAGGCAGTCTCTAGCACAATATTTCGATTTATGGTGAATTTTTGAAAAAAATTTTTTACGTCCGCGCATTACGAATTCATGCATCATTTTGTGATAATATTTTCTCTGTGTTGCTTTGATCGTTTTACAATTTGTTATATACCAAAATCATCGCAATTTAGTGTACAATACAAAGAAAAACAAAATAACCCGTTAGCTTTAACCGTTTTGCTCACAGAGCGATTTGTATAAAATTATATATGAAAAATTTTTTTTGCGCTGTCATATATTTAAATATTTATATATGATAATGATATCTTTTTCATTTCTGATGGTTGCATACTGAACTTCAGGCAATGACAAAAAAAGGACCTAAAATGAACTCTTAATCTTAAAAACTAAGCGTGCTGTGATTTTTTGAAAAAAACTTTTTTTCCACTTCGGCGCTAACTCACCGAACGCTGCCGGCAAACGGGAGACGTTTTTGTAAATAGAGGCTTGGTGTTTAAGGGTTAATGAGAGTGGTGACATCTCTTTGATTTCTCACCGGCTTCCCGTATTGGTGAACAGTGCCAAGAGTGGTGTGAGGAGGAGTTGAGCTCTACTCTGTCTCGCTTCTGCCTTGAGGAGGGGAGCCTTTACAGCCTGCTTCCCGAGCCAAATTGGGAACTCCTCCTGGCGGTGTGCTGGGATGAACTGCTCCTGTGGTGGCACCAGTGTTCCTGGTATTCATGGGGGATAGGTACCACAAGCCCCCGCACAAATAGCTAAAATTTGCGAATGCTTAACACCCCCCAAAATTCTTATAACTACATATTTAAATAGGTCAGACACCAAAAAACTACCTGTAAAACCATTTATAACTGCTTATTTAATGGTTCAAACATAACCCTACACCAAATATACCTTAAACTATCATCTTAAAACATTTTAATATCATTTCAAAGTCATCTTATAACATTTCCCTTAAAAATATATGGCTTACAGCTAAGTGTGAAAGCTAAACTCAAAAGTATTCCCTACATTCAATCAGAGCCATTTTCTCTCATAGAGTGTTGAGGCTTTCCAATTTTCTTTTTACAGAACAGGGGAAACACTAGGAATTCACAAGTTCAGTATGTACTTAATTACACTGAACAAAAATACATTTCATGATATTATGCTGTGCTTACTATAATATTAACATCTGAAAATTAGTAAATCATGTTCCCATAAAAAATGCATTTAGTCATGAAAATGACAACAAAATACACTACATTCAATCAGAACCATTTTCTCTCATAGAGCACCGAGGCTGTCCCATTTCTTTTTACAGAACAGCAGGAAACACTAGAATTCTCAACTTCAGTACAGTACAGTATGTAATTAAATACATAAAATCAAATACATTTTATGATATTATGCTGTGTTTACATTAAAATTATCTGAAAATTAGTAAATCAAGTTTTTATAAAAACAAAAAGTGTATTTAGTCATGAAAATAACATCAAAATACACTAATTAGTGAATATTTCGAGATGAAAATGCCCGCCAGCTGCCAAGTTTTCACAAATAATTTGAGAATAAGTTCCTAAGAAAAATCCACAAATTGGTGAAGCTGCGAATTACGAGACTGCGAATAGCGGGGGTTGACTATAGTGGGACGCACTCACCCTTCTCGAGCGGCTCTTTCTGCGTGATGACCTTTGTCTGCTGGAAGTCAGTCCCGGACGGTCTCTCTCACGTCTCTTTGAAGAAGGTCCCGCCACCGTCAATGGTCTGGACGGAGAGGTTTGACTCTCCTGAGTGGGATCTCTCTTCTGCATGGCTTCTTGAATGGAGAGTCAGCTCTTCCACCCTCTGGTACTTGATCAATTGGGAAGGGCTGTAGGGCGACTATGGCCTGCCCTTCTTGCTGGTCCCCGTGCTCACCATCTATGACTTGGTTGCACTGCTGTCCCGTACCTCTTCCTTTAGGAACTGCAAAAGGGCCTTCAAGACTTGTTCTGGTTTATTCTTGTCTGTGGACTTAGCAGGAGGAAAAAGGCCCTTACCAGGTGTCATGGGGAATGGAGAAGGAGTTTGCTGGAGAAAAGACGAGGGGGAAGGGAGGACTGGAGAAGGTTCTCTGGAGATGGGGGTGGTCTTCCCTTTTTTTTTCTCATACTTTCCCCACTGAGGCAATTGCCATGCCTGACACTCCGCGTGGGAACATTCACAACCCCTGCATGAGATACAAAACGAATGGGAGTCTACTTCTAATGGAAACATGAACCACTGCAGGGCTTATCTATGCCTGGACAAAGACATACTTCGGGCTTCCTGTTTTCTTCCATTACCGGGGGAAGAAAGAGAAGATAGCACATGAACTCTAGGTATGGTGTGGGTTCACAAGCATGTACGACCACGTGGGAACAAACATTCACTATTTCCAACACTGGGAATTTTCTCTCAAAGAGAGAAAAAACTTCCCAACTACGTTATTTACATGGGTATGGATGGAATACTGTCCAAAAAGAAACAACACTTATTTGACACACTATTCTCTTCACTCAGAGAGAAAGCCACACATGAATCATGGCTTCCACGTTAGAGCATGCCACTTCTTTGTCCAGCACCAAGGGACAAAACAACACACTAAAAACACAGATAATAAAATGATATATTCTATAGAAGTAAAGGTGTAAACCAGGTGTGGCATACATGGCCAGATGACAACTAGGCACAAAGAACAATGGACAAAGGTAGGTCAATCCAGGTCATACATGACCCAGGTCTAGCATTAGGATTTTGTTTTTCAGAGACGATTCAGTAACAGCTGAAGCAAGGTAAGTGCAAATTACTCCATACATACGAAAGTGCAGGTTCATGTACACGTCGGAACAATAACCAAGTTTTTCGCAAGCTGTGAAATGTAACAGAACTCTTAATAAATGTGTGTTAGTTACAATTACTAACATTGGCAAACAGCTGTTTCTCGATTCAGTTGTTTATGTCAGTACGTGTTATTATTTATGACAGTGTTTTCCACACAATAGTAAGTGGTTGTTAATAATATTCTTATATAAGCCAAAAGTTTGGTAAGCAAGGTTGGATGTGATGATGCTTTGCATTTCACTTACAGAACATTTGCTTCAAGACTTATCAATTAGTTAAAAGCTAACTTACATATATACATTATCAATGAAATCTACCGAAACTAAGACCGGCATAGGAAGCCTAGCCTAGTATAATGTACCTAAAAAGAAACTTGCATATTAAGCATAGTCTCAAGTAATCTATCAAAAGTGCATCTCACTACATATACACAATAATATATGAGATGAAATCATGTTTTGGGATAAGATTTTATGGATCACATGATAAACAAGGTCTATGATACATGAGTACATACACAAATTATGATATTTTTCGATGGTGCATATTTTTGAGTTTTACGGAATGTGTTTGTTGGGAATAAAATGTGCTTGTTTATTTATGGAGGAGCCTTCAGTTCCAAAATTTAAAAAAACCCAAAACTGAAACACAGCTGGCACCAAGGGCTTTGGATAAGAGATTGTGAACTTGCAGTCTATATAAAAGTCATGGATTTATGGTAACAAATATTTTTCACCCAGTTCAATTTAGCTAACTGTACTATCTACAAATTTAGCTAACTGTACTATCTAGAAATTATTAATATTTTTCTGACCTTCACTCTCAAACCTGTCACAGTGATCTGTCCCTGAGTAGGAAGGTTCTACACTTAATTCACAAGTTATTCTTGCAGAAAAATATCAGGAAGTTAATTTTGGTGGTATGTACTGTATTCACAAAGGGAGATATCTGCAAACCATTTAGCACAATGGGTCACTCAAACACAATACCGAACAGAACTGAACCTTTCCCATGCATGGTCAAAGAGAATTAAAGAAACTCTACCGTTTTGGTGTAGTTTTAATAATAAAATAAAATGTTATACATTACAGTGTCAGCTTTCACATGGATAAGTAAGAAGTCAAATCTATGCTGCTTCTAACACGAACCATGGATTCCTTTCAGAAGGTTAACTGTAGCAATGTTATGATGATTATTTGGTCCTCTTCATGTTGAGGCACCTAATTTAAAATGAAGTAACCTAGTTTCTGAGATTTGAATGATGATGATGATGATGATGACCATAATTAAAATCTATCAAAAACTTCTCGGCTTTTGTAACTTACGTGTTTTGTTAAAATCTTGAAGCAACTCTTCCATGTAATAATTAGAAGATATTTTCTTCTAATTCAATACAATACCTACTTCTTCATTATTTCAGATCATTTCTGAATAATCGGAAAGTGCACAAGAGAGATAATAACAACTGAAAATTCTTAAGGGAATTTTTGCCTTACTGAATGCTCAGTGCAGTTTACCTTGACAAAATATAAGTTTGACCACAAAATATAAAATAAAATAAAATAGAAATAAAAAAATAAAAACAAAATAAAACAGAAATAAAAAAAAATAAAAACAGAAATTTTCAAAAATTATGCTACATTTACGATTCTAATTTCACTCAGTACAAAACACCTGTTAAATATTGACCAAAAAATAAAATAAAATAAAATAGAAATAAAAATACAAAAGCAAAATAAAATAGAAATAAAAACCATACTTAATGGGGCAACATGTGCCTTCAATTTGGGGCTCATTCTCATAAACTTTTCATTATGCTACATTTATGATTTTAATTTCACTCAGTACTTGCAAAACACCTTGTTAAATGTTTCATCTAGTTTAATTAACTTGACCATATTTTAAGCAGTTCTCCATCACCACAACATGACATGAGTAAAAGTAAAATTCGAGCTATGTTCATTGCATGGACACAAGAGCTGTCAGCCATCCTAATGGAACAACAGACAGGCAAAAGTTCACAAACAAAATTAGAGAAGTAGGCAAGACATAGAGTTATAAAATAAAAAAATGGATCTCCAAGATTTCTTGTTTTTCTCTTTCCTATTACATGGAAATAACAACATTCTTGGACATACTAAAAAAATTCTAAGTAACAATGGCACAAACATACAAGGACCAGCATTGCTATAAAAAATGGAAAAATACTAAGATGTGTGTATCAAAGAATCTTCTCCTTGACTACAGAACTTCTCATTTTTATTATTCTCAATACAAGGAAAACTAACAAAAAGAATAATTTTCAACATGCTTTACAGAGGCCTGAAAAACACCAGACTAGCCCGTGTGGTTGCATGGGAAGATTAACCTACTGTATTACATGACGATGCAGCCATGCAAATGTGCACTTTTATACAGGATTTCATTCAAAATTAAATCAGAATACAAAATGCTTTTGTCAACCAGCAATTAAGGAAAACAAGAAAAAATATATAAAAATGAAGCTGAAGGTAATAGGATTCACCAAAATTTACCTCAACACAATATCAGTTTTGATGAAAGATTAAGTTCGGAAATTTAATCAAGTTAGTTGACCTGAAATTAGAAGACTGTGACAGTAGCATTGTGGTAAATGGGCAATCAAATCTGAGTGTGAAAGTAAACTGCAAATATTATATTACTCTAATTTTGACTAAAAATCATTTCAATACTTAGTAGATTGTAATAAAAATATTTAGTAAGTAAGTGACCAACATTTAGTATATAATTATCAACATTTAGTACATATAAAAAATATTTAGCACAGTGATCACATTAGTAAGTAGTGCACAATATCCATCCATCCACTAGGATTGGGTAAAGGAAATTTCTCTGGGTATGCAACTTACTCAATAATGGTTAAGACAAAATACAAGACGCAATAAAAACTAAGGCAATCAACATTTTGTATTACTAATTTTACAAAATCTCAGAATTATGCAGACAATACTGACCTGAGAGGATCTTGCAGGTAAGGGTGGTGGAGAATCCAGGACAGCCTGATCTTCAAGGTGTTCTGGCCAACGGTCACTAGAGTGACCTGAGCTTGTGCTTGAGAGAGTTCCCGTGTAGTCAAAAGTTCTTTCATAATCAACAGTTCGATCATAATCTCCCATATTGTTGTTCTGTCAGGAAATAAAAATGATCAAAATGTTTAATTTTTTCCTATTTTTTTTTTTTTTGATACAAAAAATGTACTGTGAAAACTAGATTATAATTCGATATGGAGCTACATGATAACCACCGTGGGCATTCCTGGCACTCCATAGGATATGTCCTATACTGAGGCTTGCATACAAGGGGGTGGGGAAGGTAGTGATTCCTGTCTCTGGCCAGTCTTGATTCGTTGTCGGTAGTCGTGTCCAAGGGTGTTCTGTCGCTCGTGTCTCCCTTCAGATTTTCACAGATGTCCTGTGGTTTCCTTGAAGAAGGGAGAATGAAGTCTGTGTTCTTCTGTGTATTTAATGTAGGCTGTTGTTGATTAATACTCACAGCATCTGCTACTTGCAATCTGTGTCATAACCTGACGCTAGAAGAATTATTAGACTTCGCAGAGATCGTGCACAGAGAAGCCTGGTTCCACAGATTGAAAATAACAGAAGCTGTGAGTATAAATCACCAATGGCCTATGTTAAACCTACAGAGGAACATGGACTACATCCTCCCTTCTTCAAGGAAACCACAGGACATTTGTGAGAAGGGAGACACGAGCAACAGAACTCCCCTGGACACGACTACCGACAACACGGCAAATCAAAATTATTGGCCAGAGATGGGGATCACACCCTCGGGTGCAAGCCTCAGCAAAGGACATGGCCTATGGAGCGGCCAGTGAAAGAATGAGACCCGCCGACTAACAGAAATTCAGTATCCCAATGAAGCCATAACTGAAATTCAAACATCAGCATAGAGCAATAAAAACTCATTTCGATTTATAATCCAATCCTGCTGAAGCTGCCGAGAGGTGGTGAAACTGTATGCCGACTAGAAAAAAAAAAAAGTAACGAAAAGCATTCCAAATTATTTTTCCTTATTCCTGACAAGCTTGCCAGAAGAGAAAAATAATTATAGACTGATTCAAAGTCCTGATAAGATGACAGTATCTGCAAACAATGCCATTAACTACATACATACATACATATATATAAAAATATATATATATATATATATATATATATATATATATATATATATATATATATATATATATATATATATATATATATTTATATATAACAAGACTTCAACAAGACTTTTATTACAACTGGGTGGTATCTAGTGGAGATGTTTAATCACTTAAAGTTACAAGCTTTCTAGGACTTGACAATGAAGACTGTTAGTCCTGGAAAGCTTGAAACTTCTACTGATTAAATATCTGTGCTAGATACCATCCAGTTTTAATGGGGTCCTGTTAGTACTTGTATTAATACACAGAACAATATCCTGTATATATGTATATATATATATGTATATATAAGTATATGTATGTGTGTATATGTGTATATATATGTATATGTATGTATGTATATGTATATATATATATATATATATATAGTAGAACCTATAGTCCTCGACCGCATATATATAATATATATATATAATACAGTAGAACCTTTCCTCGACCGTACTAGAACTCTCATGTTGAGTAAATTTGAGTAAATTTTTGAGCTCAAAACAACAAACCGAATCCGACCGATGAATCATATGATGTTTGTAGAAAAAAATTTCGGGTGGCTGCTGCTAGTTGGTGTTGTTGGTGGCATTCTTCCCATGCGTATTTAAAAGCATTTCAAGCCAACATACACTGCTGCTGCTGTTGTTTGGAGAAGTACACCTTTTACAGGTATATAAATTTTTTGGGGCTTTCTGCACTGAATTTTCATCCAATCATGGGTCCCAATATGTTAGGGTATCATAATATTTACTGAAAGATGTTTTACAGTGATTCTGTACACTATTCCAGTAGACTCTGTATGAAATTTACCATAAATACTCAATGTAAACAATGTTTATGTAATTAGTACAGTGGTACACCACCAGGGTGGCGCTGTGGTTTGTTTACATCTGCTCATGCCACAAGCTGCCGAGTTCTGATGTAATTTAGGAAATTTTTCTTAATTTTATGATAACAGACATACAGTAATTCAGCTTATAAATACTGTATTATTAATTTACTGTGATAATCAGGCTTGTTTTTCAATGTTATCATTATTAACAACAGTTTTCGTGTGTGCCCGTTACAGTACATTCTGGTAGTGCCTATAGGCTACCTAGCCTAGCCTATGGCGCTCAGTCTACCATCGGTAATACGGCTGCAATGGTCGTAGGCCAATTTTTTTTTTATACAGTATGCATTTAAAAATGTAAAAAGTGCTTCTGATACAGTAAGTTATTCAACTCTGAACTTATTTAATGTAATCTGTGTAATGTTTTGTATAAAAAGGCAAGGTTGGGGTAATGACTGGTGGCCAGGAATGGATTAATCCATTTTCAGTTATTTCTTATGGGAGAAATTAATTCAGGATTCGACTAAATTGAATCTTGACGCTTCTTCTGGAAACGACTTAGCGTTGAGGACCGGGTTCTACTGTATATATGTATATATATATATATATATAGTATATATATATATATTATATATATATATATATATACACACACTAACCCCCTATAATATATATATATATATATATTATATAGACCAGCCGCTGCCCCTAATAGCTCAAATATATGATAGAAGGTGCAACCATGAGTTATGTAAGAAATAACTGAAAATGGATTAATATATTCCTGGCCACCAGTCATTACCAGACCAACCTTAGCTCAAATCCTGATAGAAGGTGCAAAACATTATATAAGAAATAACTGAAAATGGATAATCCATTCCTGGCCATATATATATATATATATATATATATATATATATATATATATATATATATATATATATATATATATATATATATATATATATATATATATATATATATACACAGTGAACCCCGTATTCGCAGGGGATGCGTTCCTGACCCCCACCCCCGTGAATAGCTCAAATCCTGATAAAAGGTGCAACATGAATTATTTTTTGTTGTATTCTACATGAAATTGCACACATTTTGATATATAAAACTTTATGTAACAGCTAATAGAAAATGGTGCAAAAATTGCGACAAAGTGACTAAAGAATTTCTGAGATTTTTAGCAGAGTTAGCGCGCGCGGACATAGGGAAATGTTTTTTTTTTAAATTCACCATAAATCGAAATATTGTGCTAGAGACTTCTCGTTTGTTGCAAAATGAAGGTAAATGATTGAATATTACTAGAATGTAAGAGTTTTAGCTTACAATTGCATTTTTCGACCATTTCGGCCGAGTCAAAGTTGACTGAAGGTTGAAATTTAGGCACTTATCATGATTTATATCAGGGGTGTCAAACATATGGCCCGTGGGCCGGTATGAACTGCTGATGAATGTGCGCGCGTACACACAAACAAAAAACAAACATGCAAACACACACACACACCTCACAATACAGTATTTTTATCTATTTGTCAAATTTTTTTCTATTTATTATTTCTTTATTTATTCACCTACTTATCTATTCATTCATTCATCTACTTATATATTTTTTAATTCGTTTTTTATTTATTTATCTATTTATTTACCAATTTATTTATTCATTTTAGCGCTTTGCAGCCAAGTTTAGATCAAAACTTAGTTTCCACCAATCACATCGCTAGATAGCTTCACTCACTGACACCTTGAGCTGGCGGCAGGGTTGCCATGTGCACCATAATTATGGTACATGTATCATAAATGAGGGTCTTTGTTCGTATCATGTATCATACTGCCTGTACCATGTAGCATAATCTCAACATCTCTCTAAAAAAAAAAAAAAAAATCGAACTGCGTTCTGTGATTCGAGTGTAGTCTGATCTTTTCTGTACGCGATCCCTGTTCCATACACGCACGAGTTTATCAACGATTACCCCAACAGGAGCTGTTACTGCTGCTGCTGCTGCTGCACATAACTTGGGCAGTCTGGTAGTCACTTCTTTCACGCAAGCATCTTATCTTGCATGGTCCGAGAAATTCGACTGACACCCCCATTACCAAAATGTCTTTGTCAAAAAGAAGAAAAGTGGACACAGCGTGCAGAGTTTTCCAGGAAAAATGGACTCAGTATTATTTATTCACAGAGGTGAATACAAAACCAGTGTGCTTGGTATGTAATCAACAAGTTTCAGTGCTCAAAGAATATAATATTTGGCGCCACTATGAGACTCATCATGAAGAAAAGTATCACCATTTGCAAGGACAACTAAGAAAAGAGAAGATAAACGAATTATTAACTGGTCTGAAGAAACAGCAGTCTGCATTTACTCGCAGCCGTGAGGTCAGTGATGCAGCAGTGAAAGCTAGCTACCTTATTGCTAACGAGTTGGTGCAAGCATCCAAGCCATTTTCTGATGGTGAGTTCGTGAAAACATGCATGCTGAAGGCTGCAGAAGTTGTGTGTCCTGAAAAGAGACCTGCCTTTGCCAACATTAGTCTATCAAGGAACACTGTTGCAGATAGGGTTGAAGATCTCTCAGGAGACTTGGGCCGGCAAATGAATGACAAAATCAAGTCATTTATTGCATTTTCAGTTGCAATTGATGAGAGCACCGATGTTACAGATGTTGCTCAACTGGCCATATTTATTCGTAGTGTTGATGAGACTTTGACCATCACTGAGGAGTTCCTTGAGTTGGTGCCTATGAAGGACACTACAACAGCAAATGACATCTTCAGCTCTCATTAGAGTGCTGGACAAGGCCGGAGTGGACTGGTCCCGTGCTGTCAGCTTGGCTACAGATGGCGCCCCATCAATGGTTGGGAGAAAGGCAGGTGTTGCAACAAAGTTCAGAGAGAAAGTGCAGGCTACGAATGGAGGACAAGACTTTTGGACATTTCATTGTATTTTGCATCAGGAAGCGTTGTGCTGCAAAACACTAAAATGGATCATGTTATGAGTGTGGTTGTGCAAACTGTAAATTTCATTATAGCACGAGGTTTGAATCACCGTCAGTTTGACTGTTTTCTCAGTGATAATGACATTCCAGCTGGCCTACCATACCACACTGAAGTACGGTGGTTAAGCCCAGGTGCCGTACTCAAGCGCTTCTTTGAATTAAGAGAGGAAATTGGACAGTTCATGGAGAAAAAGGGCAACCCAGTAAAGGAACTTAAATGCCTAGAATGGGTGCAGGATCTTGCCTTTATGGTAGATATTACACAGCATCTCAATAATCTTAACAAAATGTTGCAGGGCCGCAAAAAAGTTGTCACTCAGTATTATGAAAACATACGATCATTCAAGTTGAAACTGTCACTCTGGGAGACACAGCTGTCTAACGGTGACACCTCTCATTTTCCATGTCTCACAGCTATGCATGTGACTGGTCTTAATGCTGATTTGGATCAATACAAAGACAAAATAACAGGATTGTTGCAAGAGTTTGAGCAGAGGTTGCAGATCTTTAGTGAACTTGAAAATGAATTTGCATTTTTCGCTCGCCATTTACAGTCAAGGCTTCTGATATGCCTGCTGATATCCAACTCGAGGTAATTGACTTGCAATGTGATTTCAATATGAAGCAGAAATTTGCGTCAGTGGGCTTGGATACGTTTTATCAATATCTCTTGCCAGGGTACCCTAGATTAACATCCCTGGCTGCAAAGATTTTATCCATGTTTGGGACTACCTATCTGTGTGAACAGGCATTCTCTGTAATGAACCTCAATAAAACAAAGCACCGCTCAAGGTTAACAAATGGACACTTGAATGACATTGTGAAATGTGTTGCTACTCAGGATTTAAAACCTGATATTGATGTACTTGTGAATGCTAAAAGATGCCAAGTGTCAGGAGCTAGTAGCAGCCGATAGATTTTGGTGAGAGAGAGTGGGATGGGATGTTAATTAGCATGGAGGCCTGGGCCTAATTACTAATATTCACAAATGTTTGGAGTATGAAAAATACAGTTCTTTGAAAATAAGATTACTCTGGTTTCATTCTCACCTTCAGTAGGCCTAGCCTACAAAACTGTTTGATCTGATGTAGTCTAATCTTATTGTTCTTGCACTGCTATAACTTTTATGTTTGTTAATTGTATTTTATTTTTCATAAATGTGCACATTTACATTTTTAAGGCAGGATGCTAACTTTCTTCATAGCTCCCTCTTGAGATTAGTGTGGTGAGTTAACTTCAGATGGTCAGAGGTAAAAAGATATCCATTAAAAAAAAAAATTGTTAATGAAATTGAAAATATTTTATTTCCATTGGCTTCTCTGTGAATATATATGCAATAAGCTAATATAGATCCATTGTAGGCTGAGTGATAAAGCATAGTAACCTACTGAAAAAAAAGCTATATATTTGGAGATAACAAAGGTTATTTTGCAATTATTTTACTGGTCCGGCCCACTAGAGATCAGATGGACTGTATGTGGCCCCTGAACCAAAATGAGTTTGACACCCCTGATTTATATAAAAATATTTCAAAACTGATAAAAGCTACAACCATGAGTTATTTTTGTTGTATTCTACATGAAATTGTGCACATTTTCATATATAAAACTGTACGTACCAGCTAATAGAAAACGGTGCAAAAATTACAACAAAGTGACTAAAGAATTTCTGAGATTTTCAACAGAGTTAGCGTGCACGGACATAAGGAAAAAGTTTTTTAAAAAATTCACCATATATCGAAATATTGTGCTGGAGACTTCTCGTTTGTTGCAAAATGAAGGTAAATGATTGAATATTACTAGAATGCAAGAGTTTTAGCTTACAATTGCATTTTTCTACCATTTCGGTCGAGTCAAAGCTGTACAGCACAGCGCTCATAAGATGGATCACCTTGGGTGCTGGGTCCCTCTCCAGCATCCAAGTCTAAAACGCGTCTCACATGCTCACTACTGACAGGCAATACGCTCCTTTCAGAGTCCTGACGACGTTGGGACATCTCTACTTATGTCCTATTGCGTTACAAACATGCTAACACTTGCACAAGTTCGGCAAAACACGGACGCGTCAAGAAATCGCTCTCTGACGATGCGTCGCTGATGCTTTCTAGTGGGAGAAGAAAGAAATTCGCGCATGCGCAGCTGGGTCACGCTTGTAAACAAAACAACAGCGTGATCCGTGAACTCCCAGCATCCCTCAAGGCACGTGATTTAAAAATTTTCGCAAACTAAGCCTATAAGTATTTTTCCGCGAATATTTAAAACTTTTTGTAGTCAACATATTTTACGTCCACTCGGCACCCGACAGACAATTTTTGTCGACGTGAAATACACCCAGTCGGCATTAAAGGGTTAAGAAAGGCCGACATGGCCACAAGTACATATCTATAGAATTATGTAACAATCAATGGGTCATATCCCTAAAATAACAGTGATATTTTAAAATAATTCACAAATAGTACAGTAACACTGCCTTAAAGGATATCCTCATTTTACCTTTTTACTTTGCATTCCTGTTTTATATTTATCTACAGAAATAAAAAATAATTCTACTAATACATTCATTTCTTTCAGCAACTAAAATATTAGTTTCCAAATTTTTTCCCAAGTAGGCTCAATCAGCTGATTTTGAGAACGTAAATATTACAAGTGGTGGCTGGACGGCTGTTTTTTATACATGTTAAGATGATGATATAAGATAATACAGTATAACTGGATTCTGTAAGTAAAAACACAGGTAGGCTACCTGCCTACTGAACTGTGTCATTTACAAGAGAGAGAAATGAAGGGGTTGCATTTTTTTTCAGAGTGCATTTGTGCAGTATATTTTGTTACAAATATGGGGAAAAAAGGTAGATAACTGCCATTTGCATAAAGTTTTCAGTTTAAAGTGTGATGGTTGTTGTTTATAAGCATAGTGAGTGTTTACCGTTATGTGGCATTGACAAGGATAGGTGGGGAAGGGTACTGAGTTGCCCATGAACACCCCCTAGATTTTTTACTTGTTATTATCTGGATTTTGCCATTATCCGACAGGCCCATGGTTTATATTATATATATATATATATATATATATATATATATATATATATATATATATATATATATATATATATATATATATTTGTACAAATGATATTTTTCAAATACATTTCTACTACCTTCCTTAAAATTTAATCATTTTACATATTCATTTTGAAATTATGGGAACAAGTTTATGCATGATTTGACTTATATTCATGTTACAACCATAACTTTCTTTTATAAAATTAGACTCAATGATATTCCTTTTCAGTGCATTATTAGAATAAGCTATCTTTTTTCCCCCTGCCCAGTTGATTGTATGATTGTTCTTGCCACCATGCACAAAAAGTCCACTGTTCACTTGTGTGTATCTTAAACACCTTTATGCTGTTCTATTATCTTTTCCAGTGTTTTTCCAGTTTGACCATTAAAAAAGTTATCACGAGTTCTTTATATGTACATTTCATTGTTTTATCGTTCTTAAATGCTACAATAACTCCAATACTCTTAATAAGATGGGTCTTCTTACCAAAGTGACCATGAACAAGATTGAGTGCTTCATGAGTTAAACCTCTTTAATGTTTTAGGTTGTCTATCCTTGTCGGAGCTAGTCATTACTCTGCTGCCAACGTGGCTAGTATCATCCCTATATACCTGATCTTCTGTCTTGGGACTAAGTCTGACTTCTGGCAATCAGCAGTTATCTCCAACTCCTGTCACCAGCTGTCACCTTTCCTTGTTTAATACCCTCCATTCCAACGAGGAGGGAATCAGTTAAACATCCCAATACCTCTGCAGTGTTATCTCCTGGGGAATGTGTCCAGGCTAAGACCAATGCCCACCCACCCTTTTGAGGGCCTAAGGTCATTATTAGGCCAAAGCAAAAGGATATAAACTGAAGCCTGTCTGATGGTACATGAACTGAGGAAACTCCCTCGTATTGTGGTAGATAGTATGTGTCAGTAAACATTCTGCAGGGTGATCTAAAACATGTAGTCTCCCTCCCTGCTAGAATCCAAAGTTGAATGTGCAATTTCCAACAGGAATGGTGCCTGCTGCACATGAACCTTCCAGGTTGAGTGGTCTATGAGCGGGACAAGTTGCTGTCAGTCAAGGAGAGATATCAGGCTTGGCGCCACTACTCTTAATCCCCTACTGGCACAGAGTCCCCAAGAGGTGGAAAAAACAGCATGAACATCCTGAGCGCAGAAACAATGAAGGCTCATCCAAAGGATTCCAAAGGAGGGCTGGGAAGGGCAACATCTTCCCAGCTGCCAACATGAACCTGATCTGCAGATTGGAAGCAATACTAAACGAACAGGCCGCAAACCTCAATAGCAATTGTGAGCTTGGCTTGAAGTACTCACATGGCGCTCACCCCAATTATGGTCCTTCGTCTGGCTCGGTCGGAAGTCTGGGTCTAGGGTGAACCTGTCCACTGGTCTTGAACCTGTCTTGGTGACAAATCTGGTCCAGTAGTGAGTGGCTTGGATAGTGAGTCTGGCTTAGGGAGCGAGTTTGACTAGAACCTTGCTCGCGTTGCCTACACCATTAGTGAATTGTGCACTAACCCTCTCCCTACAGCTCTGGGGAGTTGCGGTGAGAAGTGTCTTGTGCGACTGTCCGACACTGGAAAAACAGTAAGTTAAAACAAACTTCGTTGTCACTGGAAAACCAAATTAATAGACCAGGCCCCTGGAAAACAAATGAGAAGCAAGACCCCTCTTCTGTAAGACTTCCAAGTCATGGTTCTTGGGGATAAAACAGCATAAATTTTTAGATAATCTTACTATATCTATAAATACCTTTGTTAATAAAAAACTGGGGAAAATAAAGGAGAAAAAAAAACAATATATATTATAAACTTCAAACAATTGCAATCTGCCCTAAAGGAGGACACTCGAAGAAGCCTTGAGTGCAATATTGTAAAGTCACTGATGTTAACAGTAGAAACAATTTAATTCAACAGCCATACATAGAAGGCATTTGGACCACAAATGAATTTCAAGTCGAGGAAACCATTATACAGAAGCAATAACATAAGTACTAAAGGGTGATAAAGGAGATACTTACTAACTTGATACTGCACCAACAGTGGATGAAAACAAATCTTCTAATGCTTTAGACAGGATAAATGCCATCCATGTAAGTGGGGAAACTGAACTCCCCAGATTTGTAAGGTAGCTAATGATCCAGACTTTCTCCCTAACTTGAAGCAATTTCAAATGCTTAACCTTCATGTTCCACACCAAATGATTAACTGACCCCTAATGAACAGCATTTGGGCAGCATAACCAAAACACACAAGAATGGTTAAGTAGTCACAAGATCCAGCAGAAACTTGAAGTAAAAAATCTATCCCTGTAAAACTTTGATCAAGTTTTATTCCCTTTGATAAAGGAGAACAATTTCCTTAAAGCTAAATGATTTTCAGTAGATTTAAAACAATGCACCAAGATCTAGTAAATAAGTAAAGTTTAAATTTGTCTTTGAAGAACATGGTTGGTCTTCCTAATCGCTTCATACAGGGATTGGATCAAATGGGATACTCAAGTAGCCATGGGTGAAACAACTGTATCCAGTTTGAAGCCAAGTTACAACTACTTCAGCAAGGTATTCTTTTCTATTTGTATAAACCAATGATGTATTAGGTCAATTTCAATGCCATTATTATTACAGATGATGGGTTTTGGATATGCTGTATAGTGACTGATAGACATGGATATTTTTCATCTGGTCACAGTCGCTGCACTTTTGACTGCTTTATCCATTTCCTTTAATGCCCACATACGCAAAATACAGCATTATTTGGTAAAGAGATCTGATTCTTATATTATTAAATATAGTAGTAAATTCTACACCTGATGACTATTTGGAACCAATATAAATTGCTTTGTGTGTCCCTAAATTTTATAAGCTATATTATGCACTGCTAATGTTCAGGATAGCTTTGGCTAAGATTTTATTTTCTTTGCAATCCAAGAGGGAAGTAGTTCCTAGAATGATGAGAAAACTACATTTGCATATGAATCAAAGAGTGAATTATTTATGAAAATGTTTCCACTCACCTGTTGGTTTTGGCGTTCTGCAATATACTCCGACTGGTGTATTCTTGAAGGTTCATGGTACTCCTGTGTATTGCTACTACGCTGATCAATACTGAAGGATCTTGAAGAACTGCCAGTCCCATATCCAGAGCTGTTACTGGAACGTGGAGGTGACAAGCTTCGATCATACCTGAACATAAGCAATGGGAGGTGACCCTAATAAAATGACAAGATCCCCATGATATTATTATATAATAAAAACTTTCTGCCTTGAATGAAATAGCTATCTCCAGATATCCTAGAACTTCTCTTGCTGAACTGCTTTCTTATACAACTACAAAAAGAAAAAAATACCAATTAAAAAAAAATTCTTAAAATATATTATCAACTGTCATTCCTGTACCCAATTCTAAATGTCTTAAAATCAACAGAATGTTTAGCAATAAAATAAAAAACTTTAACATTAAATGAGTATGCAGCAAACAGTGGGGTGCTAATGGGAGAATCTTGTTTGCTGTTCTCAAGGATTTTAATGGGGGAAAAAATGTAGATGGATGAGGTTTACACTGGAGTAACAACAGAAACTTGACAAGACAACGAATATGCTTATAGGCTATTTTCATCAGCAATACATCACAAGGTTTAAAAAATATTGCTTAGTCAACTACACCAAACATATAACTACACAGACTGAACTCAGGATAAAAAAAAAGGGTAGAACAAATGAGGACCCATATACACAAAAATGATAAAATAACACTAAACTGAGAAAGGATTAATGAGGCTGATATACTTCAAATATTTAGGAACAATGATATCCAATACAGATTTTCTTGAGTTGGAATTTAATGAGAGTAAAGACGGCAAATCAAGCAATGGGAAACCTAATTTACAGTGTACCATTTACTCACTATATTAGATAACCTATAAAGTTTGCTGTTCTACCTGAATATTTAAAAGGAAAAGTCTGAAATATACCAGAATATGAAAAATGGGCTGGGTTATGCTTTGCCTAAGTGATTATGACAAATATTGAATACTTAAGTTCTAAATTTAGCTATCAGCAGAACACTAAGGCCAACTATAAAACAAAATTTGTTATTAAGTGAAAACATATACTATATGCAAGAAAATTTTCAAAAATATTATTATAATTTTTCTGTGGGCCAACAGGTCAGAAAAGAATCAATAAGATCATGGTCTATAATTATTTCTAATGATCACGGCTAAAAATGCAACGTTGAAATGCACATACCGGGTTGCAGAATTATTTCGGGATGTTAAATGTTTATGAGAGAGCTCCTCAGGAGTACTTAGGTTCTCATAATCACCTTCACCGCCTCCAAGGAGAAAACCACATGTAGGTACATTACAACCTCTGTTAAATAAAAACAGAAAAATTAATTAGTAGCATTAATCATTTACTGCTTTTTCTGCTGAATATATCACCAACCTTTTCTGTTTCATATATTAATGGTTATATAGTTTAGTTATCTTTAAAAGAAAAATACCTTTCAAGTTTCATCTCTCAATTAAAGAACTGTCATCTGTATGAAATATTTTTTTAGAACTTTTTCATATTAACCAGCCTTTTGTGACAGGAAGTTGTAGTACTATGTTGTGCATGTAAGCAAAGGACCCTGTGGTCTGCTGTGAGAAATCGGTGGGGATGGGAAACAAGAAAGAGTACAGTGAGTACAATAAGGGGTATTCACTAAAAAATTGCTTCAAACAATTAGCTTTATCATTAAAACTCCATTACTTATAATTCGCCTGACATTCAAGTAGGATGTAGAGGACTGAATAGCGATAGTAAGAATGATTTTTGGGCTTGACTCTCAAGCATCACAACTTATGTCTCTCAAAGATATAGTGGTGGTTACATTCATGATACACAAACCCTGATTATGTAAAAATAACTTGAAAAGATATGTTTTTACATACATTTGAGTTACTGTGGAATGAAAACCTTACACAGACACAAGGTACTTCCAAAAACTACTAATGTACTGGATTACAGCAACAATCAAAGTGTGGCACAGAGACAAGCACACTGGAAAGTCTACATAATAGAAATGCATTAACGAATAAATAAAAGACTTGGTAACATCAACTGAAAGGTGAAACCATCTGTCCTGTTGTTACTACGGGGCCCAACAAATATGAATGTAACCTGTGTTACACACCTGAGACAAATGATTGCAAATGTTGTTTGGCAACACAGCATGTCTGCCATATAACTGAGTAATTCATGACAAAGCGCTGAAACCTTTGTTGCTTTGCCATCAGTCATTCATCTATATGGTTTTTATGTCTTCTGGTTAGGATGCACCTCCTCTGAACACCTTGATTCTCCAGAAATACAGGTGATTGCTCTGAGAGGGCTAAACTGGTCCGTTTTTTGCCCTTGGAGTGGTACTAAAACAGAGTGGCCTGATCCCAGCTACTTGGAATTTATGTCTTCACAACGCAGTCTGCTGCAATGGACAGACCTACTGGCTTCCAGCTGCTGGAATGAGTACCTTAGTCAAGAATGAGCTCAACTGCTATGAAAAAGTTTCTGTATTTGGTTTGTCCAATAACCATCAAGCATAGGCTTGTATGGAGGCTAGTAAGATACCTCAGAAATAAAGAAGGAACCCATCTCAAGACTTTGGGGCCCCTTGAGAAACCTCATTCTTGAAGAGCTGATCTAATAGACACAATTCACTGAAAAACTTAGGTCAAGCTGCCAGTTTAAAACCTGTAAAAGTATAACTTACACAGTTCATGGCAGCTACCAATAACATCATCGCAGAAAATAAAGAAAGATAACTACTGTGGAATAGTGAAGCTACTTGAATTTATACTCATTTCACAGTATCAAACAAAATGGTTCGACTCTGCCTGGTAGAGGTTAAGAGTAGATCTCCAGCATGGCTCTAAGATAAACATGAGGCTCTGCTAAACACCTTTAGGTGAGATGGCCCATCATTTAAAGATACCGGTGAAATTTGAAAAAGTTGGTTATATTTGTTATGAGAATTATTAGAAGATTGGCAAACCACTCTAGCCATGTGCAAAGAGCCCCGGGGTCATCGACAGACTAGAGCCAAAGTTCTTTATTACAAACATGATCATGCTGAATGGGATGAAGGCATAATTTCCAGATACTGTAATCCCAAGCTTGTATTATCTACCTTCTACACTGCTACGCTTATAAAAGTAGAGCAAACTGATGAGTGCTGTGATGAGTTGGTACAGAAAACATTCATTGCAAGGAGCTGGGGTGTGGGAGTAGGAAGTAATTACTGCCAATTTCCTCTGTTTTTGCTGCCTCTCCAGACTAAAGATATAAGTATTCGGTAAAGTATAAGGCACTGTCAAAGATGGCCTTATCTTGCTCAGCAGTCAGGCTTCCTTAACCTCACCACTGTCTCTAGTGCCGACAACAAGAACTTTTCCCAGGTCCAAGTTGAATCTGGCATTTTTGGCCTGAGAACTAGGCCTCTTAATTTCTAATTTAGGAACTGCAGAGAGATGTCTGCCAAGGGTTACTACACCACTCTATAGTCACAAAAGGAGGAGCAAAATTTCTATGCATTTTATGTGAATTTTTACATCTCAGGTAAGGAGGAACTGTCCCAAGATACATGGAAAAAGTATGACTAAAAAGAAAAGCATTTTCGGTTTGGTAGTCTACCCAAGCATAAAACGCTTTAAGAAAGCCTGTTATGATGTCTAGGGGTTCTATGATTCTCTTGGACAACAGGGGAAAACTGCCTCCATGCATAGGCCCAATGGCTCTGATTACAACACTGATTTCCCATGATTGGAGTAACTTTGATCACAAAAGCTAGAGCAGCTACAGTCATAAGAGTAGTAGTGGTCAGGCAGAGCTCTTGTTGTAGCTCGTCATATGACTGGTCATAGCTCTGGCTGTTGGAGTGATCTCTATCACAGATCTGGTGACCAAAAAAACTTCTGGTCAAGACAGCTGGAGTGACTTCAATCACTGGAGTGATACTGGCACTTGTAAGAAAGTTTTTAGTTAAGGCTCCCATCAAATAAGCAGTACAAGGGAGCTGGAGTGTCACTGGATTGCTTGTCTAAATAATTAACAGATACTAGTGAGGCTTGAGTGGCTGACCCTGAAATTTCAACTATAACAAAGTAAGCAACATCAAGTGAGTTCTGGTGAGGAAACTAAGCCTTGTTGCTGCACAATTTATATGGGTTTCATTACAAGTGACTTGAAGATACAGATAAGTCAAGGTACAAAGTGAATTGAAAAGATATGCAGACTTTGGGCACTTGTAAACGAAGGGGTTGCAGAGAGCCATAATGCAAAGGACAAGTGACAGTGACAGCATAATGAGAACACTCCAGCAGAGAGCATAGCAATTCCTGGTATCTGCGAGAGGTTAAAGAGATCACTTACAGATGAAAACACCAAGGTGGATGAAAGGGCACTAACATCCACAGCCCTAGTCCTGAACATAATCTAAGCTATAACCTCCCTGGACGAGACAAAATATTTTATTCCAAAGACATGCTGGACAAAAATATGTCATTCACTGAAGAGGGGGTCAGAGAACTTTCACATATCACAGAGAATAAATCTACTGGGCTGTGGATGGCAAAGCAAGAAAAGTAAAAGGGGAACCATTCTACATGTCAAGAGTGATTCTGGCTATTATCCGTGAGGCAACGAGGAAGCTAACCAAGGATTAGTGACTAGAATGGGAAACCTCATGATGGGCATGGACCTCACCAAATGGTTAGAGCATCCCAAGGTTAATCCAAAACATGGCACAAAAGTCCAAAAAAGTGACTCATCCTACAGATTCCTACACCAATTGATGAGATGGTGCAGAACCTAGATCAACCCCCACTTGGAAATCCCCTAAAACTCAGAGAAGCAAGATGAACGAAAAACACACTGAAAAATTGTAGAGAGAAATATAACATGTCCACATTCATAAATACTAACTAGCTTACCACTGAAATACTAGCTAGATGGCAGTTGCTGAAACAAAAATGATTAAAACTTTCCGGTATAAAGAAATGCAATTATTACGAACCTAAAAATACACTTGAGCAGTGCTAGTTTTTCCTATTCAAGCAAAAAAGAAAGCCAGTACATAATAAATTTTCAACAAACTATGTCCCATCACACAAAGATAACCATCCAATCAGGTTGTCCACCTTCTGTCATCAAGAAACTGAAAAATAATTCACTAACACCACAAAAATTATCAATATAGAGGACTGATTAATTGCTAACTTACAATACATTTCAAGTATTGCATCATCTGCTGTTTGTTCTCTTCAGGTAAACAAGAAAGCCAGTACTTTACTTCATATATTCTTAGCAAACTAACCCTTCCCCAATCACAGAAGAATAACTATCCAATTGAGACTGACAACCTTCTGGCCTCAGAAAACTGAAAAAATCTCACTAATCAGCACACTGTGTGACCTGCTACACATAACCGTATAGAAAATGATTGAACTGGATAATTTCATAAGCATTCCATAAAAAAAGACTGTCAGAGGCAGTCCCAGTTATCGGCGGGGGGTTCTGTTCCCGACAGCATGACGATAACCAAAAGTCACAATAACTGAAAATTGGTGATAATAGTGCTGATCCCTCGTTATTGATGCTGATATCCGGTTATTGGCTCCGCTGATAATGGGGGGTCGGCGTGTATTGTTGCCGAAAATCCAGTTATTGTCATCGCTAGACAAGCGCCGTAAACCCGGATCACCAGTAACCGAGGCCACCAATAACCTGGGACTGCCTGTAATGGGAAGCATCAGGAAATTTCATGATAGGTAAATCTCTCCCAGATGCATGAATGTAACATATAGCTGCTTGAAACTTGGAGATCTATCCATGCCGACACAGTACTACTAGCTGACATCTGTCTTCTTATTCTGGAACAAAACTGAGTTGGTAAGGTATTTTCAAATTCCAGAATTTGATAGTTACTGGCTAGAAAAATCAATATCTGGTATAACCTCCCAATTACACATTGTAAAAAAAAATTCTCCCTTACCTGCGAGGAGCTCCATCTGGATGAGGAGGGACAATAGTGATTGTGACTGTCATGGAAGTTTTAAGAAGGTCCACCATCTGTTCTTGTGAAAGGGTTGCCAGTGTTACTGTACATATCTGTTGAAATAATATTAAGAACAATGATCATGAAGCTCTAAGGTTCATTAAATGAGTTGAAATATTTACCATACATACTTATATAAATGTCAACCAACCACTTTTCGACAAGAAATCACTTTTCTTTTATGACAAGTTCTGTGTATAGGTTGACCCGATAATGGAAAAACAATTACGTCAGTTGTAATACAGTACCATACAGTATATTATGGGCAAAAATTGCCACCAGTGCAATTTACGATTATTTCTTTGAGACTTCACATCTGCAAAAGCATATTTTTGTAAATAAATGCAGCTGAACAGTATGTTAAGGAAAATCATGGAGTGCTTTTCAGTTAAAAAATAATGAAAATCCTACTGTAAATCTTCGTTAATTAGGATCCCTGAAGATTTTTTGCCTAATCAAACAAATTTTGAATTATCACATGGTTCTGCTAGACATTTGAAAATGTGGAAACTGAAAGCAAAATTTCAGCTAGACATTTTCAAAATGTGGAAACTGAAAGCAAAATTTCAGCTAGACATTTTCAAAATGTGGAAACTGAAAGCAAAATTTCAGCTAAGTTCTTGACCTGTCGATAAATAAATATACAGTAGCCCTTCAATAATCCAACTTCCCCCTATCTGGAACTTGACATTATCTGGAGGGGCCCCAGCACCACAATATATATGCATAAAAAATATTTCTATTCATAAAAATGAAAAAAAGCACACTAAGATGGTTGGCAATGCTGCATGGGTGGAAAGTATTGTTGGAAATGATGCCTAAAGGCATATGCAGGCTGAGAAAGGGTTATTGTGGCGTTGCTAGGCCAGAGATTTTTTTGGGGAGGGGAGGGAGAGAAGGCTGGGCATTTGACTTCTTGAGATTTTTCAAAACTGTTATTGACTTAAAAACATCAAAATTACTTAAAATGTCACTTTCCTTACTGCTTATGAGTGGCTGAGTATTAGGAGGCCCGGGAAAGCTGAGTGGGGAGGGCTGGGCTGGACTTTTCCAGCTTCAGCTACTGTATTACATGTCATTCTTTCACTTTATTTAAAAAATATTTTATCTTTTTTCAAGTAAACTGATTTTAATATTAAATAAGCTTTTCTGAAATTAAAATACCAGTGAATTGAAAAACTTTAACATATTGCAAAACAGTATCAATAAAAAATGCCCAGCTATGTTGTATCAGAACTTTCTTCCCCATTAGTGTCTCAGTCTGTGTGAATGTGTACAGTAAACCCCCGTATTCGCAGTTTCACGATTCGCGGACTCACGTATTCACGAATTTCTCTTTGGAACGTATCTACCCGTTATTTGCAGAAAATTCGCCCATTCGCGGTATTTTTCACTGAGAAATATTCACTAAATACTGTATTTTCATCTCATTTTCATGACTAAATGCACTTTTTGTGATAAAACTATTAAAATACTCAGGTAATGCTCGAGTTACGCTAATTCACCTTATGATAATTCGATTTTGCAATGGGGTAAGCAATTAATACTGATATGACAATATTATTTATAAAATATTTTGAAATTTCACACGGGCGCAGGCAGCAGCGTAATCAGGCAGTGAGAGAGACCAAATTACAGTAGACAACTTTTCCTTCACCTCTTTACCCCATCTTCTAGTTAAAAAAGTAAAAGAGAATGATAAAAGCATTGTTAGTAACGTTACACTCTTGAGTAAATGTGTACAGCCATAAACAACCGACCAAGAAACTGTTGTTTTGCTTGTAACCGAATAGGATAACAACAGTCGTTTACCTGTATTTCAACACAAATGATATTAAGTAGAATAGGACTGATATATTGTTACACTATACCCTTATTCGGTATGGATAAAAGATCGGCAAGGAAATATACTACTAAATTTAAGCTGCAACTTGTAGCTGAAGCTGAGAAAACAATGTTCAAGCTGCTAATGACTATACTGTAAATTATCGTGCATTGGCAACATGGATGAAACTCGATCGTAATTAAAATTAGAGAGAAAGTATTTTAATCAAAACTACTCGGCATGAAAGAACACATTACTGTTATTTTTACGCCAATAAACAATAAATATGTAAAGCTTGTATTATGATGAAATCAAGTGAAAACAGCAAACGGAATCTTGAATTTTTTTTTACACAAAACAAACACCCCAAACGGCCCTCGTCAATCGTCACCTATTAACGAAAACAATAGATAAATTAATTTCACAACGAGACGTATTTTAGTTATATTTTCACTTAAAAACACTTCATATAACGAAAAAAACCTTGCTCCTTATAAAGAAAGTATCTAGACTCTAGAGGTTCATTTATGCTAACTAGAAGCAAGAAAAGCACTCTGAACAGAGTTCAATATGGCGAAATAAACACCGCATAAACATTTCCAAACCAAAACTGATCACTATGATTGTAATTTTTAATACAAAGGCAATATAAGAATATACATAATATTGTTGGATACAGTGAATTAAGGCAAAACATTTTAAAAGATTGATGGAAAAGATGCATATTCGTTATGGTGACGTTTGTATAATACGATATGCGAATATAGAGTACAGTATAATGAAGGCTACACTACCGTGTATGTATACAATACAGTATACCATAGTGTAGGCTAAGCTAATTCTTGTTTGTTATTCAATTTCTCTTTGTATTGAATTAAGTCATTTTGCATGAACCTCCAGAATTAGCTGATATTAATAATTACTATACCATATATGTAAGGAGTATACTTTATAGTGTAGGCTAGGCTACCATATGTGTACACAGTACATGGTACCGAATACCCTAGTGTAGGCTAGGCTATGTTCGAGATACGGTTTGGTATTTCTTATGTTTTTTCCAACAAACAATGGTTTTTTTTGGAACCTAACCCCACTGTAAGTAGGATAATACCTGTACAAGCATTTTTAGTTTGTTTTGTGTGTGTTTGAACTATCAAAATAGGCAGTTCTAAGCGATTTTAGAAGGGTTTTAAGTATTCGCTGGTTTTAGCTATTCGAGAGGGGTGTGGTACGCATCCCCTGCGAATACGGGGCGTTTACTGTATACTTAAACCAAATGTGTGTGTGTGTGTGTAAACATGCACGCATCACATTGAGGAAAACTACAGATATGGTATGGCATATGAAAATTTATAAATACTTCCTCATCCAAATTGCACAAATTAATCAATTCAAGCAATCATACATTGAAACCTTGGGTAAACAGATAATGATATATGTTTACTGCTAAACACAATTATACATCACATTTTATTAAAGGATATTAACTTGTAATAAATTGAACATGCAGAGAGAGAGAGAGAGAGAGAGAGAGAGAGAGAGAGAGAGAGAGAGAGAGAGAGAGAGAGAGAGAGAGAGAGAGAGAGAGAGAGAGAGGTATTAACAGATTGACATTAATAAAACTGCTTACCAAAGTGCAAACTTACTTTACGATACTGCCAGTCTGTATAAATCAGATCATGTTTGGGGGCAATAGGTATTGCATATCCACACAATTCTAAGACAAGATAAAACAATGCATATAGCATTTGGATCTTGTTTGCTGTTCATTCAGTTGCACCAATTTGAAAACTGTGTAGTATCTACACACTTCTCTCCAGGTTTAAAAGCTCTGGTAATCAATGGAGTCAAGAAGTGTGAATGTAAACTTTTCTAAGGTAATGACAATTGCAGTCTCTCTCTCTCTCTCTCTCATTATTAAAAGTACTCATGGGTTGATTATCATACCTTAGAGAACTTGGCATGTCACTTTGTTTCTAAAAGTTGCTAATATTTAAAGTATGAACTTGATATGCAGTACATAATAAAGTTAATATCCTTTAAAGGAATGTAATAAATATCACTGTTCATCATTAAATATGTATTGCATATTTACCAAAAGTTTTAAACAATAATTATAATAATCTATATTCTTGTCCCTTACAATGTGTTTTGGATGGTATAAAGATTCCATAAATTTTTGTAAGCCATACAAAATAAATAACAACATTGCTATACTGCATCTTTAAAAAGCCTTACAGACACCATTTGAAAGGAATGTTTATTAGATTTTTAACGTCAAGGTTCCAAAGTGCTAGTTCAATAGAAAATCATGCGTATGCATACATATGTGTGTTTGTATGCATGCACATATACATCATGTTGTTGTGCATTTGCTTGCCTTTCTCTCTGAGAGAGAGAGAGAGAGAGAGAGAGAGAGAGAGAGAGAGAGAGAGAGAGAGAGAGAGAGAGAGAGAGAGAGAGAGAGAGAGAGAGAATGCAATGTTTGGTTTTAATTTTGTGGAGAGTACTGTACAGTGCATTCTTTGTTGTTTACAAGGATATTTAAGTGTACTGGTATACAGTTATGGGCAATCCTCAAGTTATGATGGAGGTAATGTTCCTAACGACGTGTTGTAACCCGATTTTCAACGTAAGGTGGACACACCTAAATAAGCACCTATATTGCCTACCTTGCTAATGCAGCAGTAAAGTCATAATCTAGGACATCAAACACAAAATTTCTATGATAGTTATGGACTACAAAAAACACATGAAGGGTATAAATGTAAAATACGGTACAGTCGCCACCCTACTTACTAACATTCAGAGATACGAACAGACATTGCCACAAGTTAAAACTGTATTCCTGACTAGCTTGTCCTTTAATGAATACAATTTTCTAAATATCCTCTCCCCACAGAAAACATATAGTATGTATTTCTGTCAACAGAGGGCAGTGGGCACTGTTTACTTTGTGAACTTCCAATGTCAGAAGCTGCCGCTGCTCCTGCAAAATTCTCTCCATGTTCATAATTTTCAGAGTATGGAAGAAAGCCTTAATTTTGAATGTTGCATGAATCTAAATTTTTTCTTCTTCTTTTTACCTTTCTAACATCCAAAGTAATTCTTTATAAATACTGCATGACTTAAAACTCTGGAATCTAAATATCAACAAAAATTATACACTAGCCTACGTATTAAAAACCAACTTCCTTGAATGGAATCTAAATATCAACAAAAATTATACACTAGCCTACGTATTAAAAACCAACTTTCGAACAATTCAAGATATGAACAGCCATCTGAAAAGTAACTAGTTCATAAGGTGGGTAGTGACTGTAAGGTGAAGTAATGTAAATAATGAAAGGAAACTATAAAAAATAGAGCAAGAATTATTTAATCATTTATGGGAATGTGATGTAACCACGAAACGTCATAGGTCGAGTCCGTCATAGCCAGAGGATCGCCTATGTGGTATTGACAAGGTAGGGAGGAATAAGGGTATGAAGTTGCCATTATATATCTGTTGAGTGGTTCTTTATCATATCTAGAAAATTGCATAATATGACAGGCCTTGGATATATCAACTCAGGTAAGGGAGAAAGGACTGTATTTAAACAGAAAATATACTAAAACACACAAGAAACATAACATTTAATAATTAGAAAATTATTAAAAATTTAGTCAAAAAAATGTTTACACAGCCATTCATCATTTACTAAACATTTTTTCACTGAATTAAGCATAAATACTTTAAATCATACTTGGGTGCACAGCAAACCCCCCGTATTTGTGGGGCATGCGTTCCAGACGCCCCCAAGGGTAGTTAAAATCCACGAATTCTTGCTAATCCCCTCTAAAAATTCTTATAACTGCCTATCTTGAAAGTTCAAATACTAAATGTATACTTAAAGTATCATCCTACATCAAATATACCTTAAATTATTATCCTATTACTGTATTAATCTTTGAAATTATATTATTAATATAATTTCAAAGTCATCTTAAACATTAGTATCCTTAAAAATATAAACATACATAGTTCTAAGCCTTCCAGCCAAAGAAGAGAGAAAGAGAGTTACCGCTTCGACTTAAATTCAACAAGAAAGAGAGAGAGAGAGAGAGAGAGAGAGAGAGAGAGAGAGAGAGAGAGAGAGAGAGAGAGAGAGAGTTATCTCTTTAATCTCTCTGACAACAACAAAATTTATACGTTTATTTTTTGTCTTCCAAAGATGTACAGTAATACCTTCACTACACATTTTTAAAACACTATGAACACACACACACACACACACACAGTATCTTTTCCTGAGAGAGAGAGAGAGAGAGAGAGAGAGAGAGAGAGAGAGAGAGAGAGAGAGAGAGAATAACGGCTTGGCTTACGATATCAAAAGATTGAAATCTTTGAGCCTCTGAGGGCAACACTCCTTCCCCTCTGACCAATATGTCAAACTGTCAATAAAAAGACTGGGAATCACTATTTGTTTGTTTAAAATGTTAAAAATTTACTACACAAAAACCCATGGAAAAGATTATCATATATATATATATATATATATATATATATATATATATATATATATATATATATATATATATATATATATATATATTTATATTATTATTATTAATCCTAATATTTGAAAATTAGTACTTATTATGTAAATCATTTATTTATCATACAAAAGAAACATGCACATATTACATGTCAGAAAAATTCTCACCTAAATAAGAGAGAGAGAGAGAAAGAGAGAGAGAGAAAGTTAAGTATATATACCTTAGTTTTACCAGACCACTGAGCTGATTAACAGCTCTCCTAGGGCTGGCCCAAAGGATTAGACTTATTTTACGTAGCTAAGAACCAATTGGTTACTTAGCAACGGGACCTACAGCTTATTGTGGAATCCGAACCACATTATAGCGAGAAATGAATTTCTATCACCAGAAATAAATTCCTCTAACTCTTCATCAGCCGGCTGAAGAGAGAGAGAAGAGAGAGAGAGAGAGAGAGAGAGAGAGAGAGAGAGAGAGAGAGAGAGAGAGAGAGAGAGAGAGAATTATTATTTTTATTTGATGTTATTATTTAATCTTATCAAACGTAACATTAATATTTGAAAATTAGTACGTAAAGTAACTCATTATTTTATCATAAAATGTACCTCTAAAAATGCTTATACTATCATCCCGAAACACTTATACAGTATATCACTTTAATATAATTTCAATTGTACTTTAATATAATTTTAATATTTCAACAGTATCAATTCTGAGCATCTATCTTTACTTTAATGAGGTTGGGGTCCATCCTGAATGGAGGGGAGAAAACCAGTTTCTCTCTCTTAGTTATTTAAGCTTACAGTATTATTATTATTAATCTTAATAATATTTGAAAATTAGTAAAGCATTTTTTTATCAAAATAAAATAACTTCAAAATACACTAAGTAGTGAATATTTCCCGACAAAAAAGTCAGCGAATTGTCAATTTTCTGCGAATTTATAGATATGCTCCACATAAAATCCTGCAAATTGGTGAGTCCATGCATTGTGAGAACACGAATATGGGGGGGGTTCACTGTAATACAGTATAATAAATAAAAGCACCATTATATGCTACAAAAATAAATGTCAATTTTCATAATAAAATTCTTTGGATACTTACCTACTGTTAAAGATAACTGTATCTTTGTGCCAGCAGGTGCAGTCAGCATTCAAAATACTGTAAAGGATTGTTTGGCTAAATAAAATGACTGTCTAGTGCACCTGTTCTCCACCAGCATTAGCATTTCTTGAAGGCTCGTCTGAACTGTGACCAAAGTCAAGTCCAGTAGAGACTACCTGTGCCAAGCACATTCAGAAAGAGGTTCATCCTGATCTTGGCCCAGCTGATAAACTTCTCCCAAAAAGGCCAAATGGCCTAGAAGGGAAAGCCATTACTATACTTTGCTGGGAGCTCCTGTAAGGGCTGAAATCCTCTTTGGAGTGAGGATAATCACTTCTCCATGGGAAAAGCCTGGAAACTGTTAAATTCTATCTTCATCTACAGATAGACAAAACACTGCATCAGGACCTGTGATGACTTTTGCTCAAACACAGACCCAGATGTTCAAATAAGAGTAGAACTTGGATACATGGAAGATGATACCAATTCCCTAAGGAAGCTAATGTTCTCATAGCACTTAGTCCAAAACACACAGCCTTGAATAGGAACCCATTCCCTGCAAACACCAACCAAAGGTCCTTGAGAAAGGGCATGGAAAAAGACTTCCTGGATGACCATGGAAGTCATCCAGAATGAAAGAACATTTCTTAAAATGTGTCTAATTGAAGGGGACTTCGCAGACTTAGAAGGTACCAAAGTATCAAGGACAACAGTGAGCTAATGTCCAATGTTTCCACCTCTTCAATTAAATGAGGATAACAAGAAGCACAATGATGAATGAGTTTCTAAACACAGAAGACATCTCCTCTACTTCTATTTCCTCATCTGCCAGGAAAGGAGACGAGGTGGCAGAAAACAACTCAAACAAAACTACACAATGACATACTACCGCCCAGCATGGTGATCAGCTGGAAGGTCAGTTGGGAGGAGAGAGAAATGGTGTGTCAGCAATACCTGACACGACCGCCTCACTTGTAACAGTCTCACATGGCCAGATACTACTCACAGAGGGCGAATAACAAGTCAATATGCTACTAGAATGGCATCTAGCTTAGTCAATTAAGGTGGCTGCTAATGAAGCAGGAGCCAAAAAGAAATACAGTATTAGAAGGGATGTGAAATAGAGATGATACACATGTAAAGAGTAGCTTACAAGGGGATAAAGGAGTGGCAGGAACAGACTGAGACTGAGAAACAAGCAGATGAGATAGCTAAACAACAGCGTCAACAATACTAACACTGGAAATGGAACCAACAACAGAAGTTAACATTACCATTATTATGGAATGATCCTTTAGCGAGTGAGTCAATTGCCTAACAGACTGAGACGACAGAGGTGTCGGAGGGTACATAACCTTGCCCTAAGAATCAGCCCGGTTCCCTGGTGGCAGACTCTTCCAACAGTCAAAGGGCAGTCATAAGCTCAGGCTATGGACAAACAAAGCCACCAACACCTTTCATCGCATAGGGATCTAAGAAAACGAGCACATACTACCCAAAACAAAATTTAGTTAGGTCTTAACAGATTCTAGAATATGACTAAAATCGTACTCTTACTTCAGAATACGCTTTTCCTGAGCCGAAGGGAAGCAGAAGACGGAGCTGAGGTTGTATGTTTGGGTCCAGTCAGAGGAGGAGGTGATGAGAGTGTAGGGGATGGTGAACAGTAAATAGAGGAAAGAGCCAGTGATGAAGAAAAAAGGACGCAAAAGGACGCAAAAGGCCTATGCCACATTCTAATTAAGTGCTTCCTCTTTCCTCCACCTATATACAGCATAAGGAATTTATTTTTCCCACCTACAGTTGACATCACACTCCTGACCTCTATACCTGGCACAAAGTGTGTGCCTATTTAACTCAATATAATACAGTGTATTAACAGAAATCATTCCTGCAAAACCTGATGTTTTCATTCCTACTGTCTGTCCAAGACATCCTAAGAAAACAGCAAAAAAAAATTCCAACTGTACAGTAAACCCCCTGTAATCGCATTCTCAAGATTCATGGACTCAACAATTCGCAGGATTTTCTGTGGAACCTATCTATAAATTACTTGTGGGAAAACTCATCCATTCGCAGATTTTTTCTTGGAGCAATATTCTGTATTTTCATATTATTTTAGTGACTAAATACTGTACTGTACCTACAACTACATTTCATGATAAAGTAATGAGTTACAATACTATTTTTCAAATATTAATATTAAGTTTCATAAGATTAAATATCATTAAATAATAAAATAATAATTCTCTCTCTCTTACTGGGATGAGATTATTTTTATGCATACATATGTTTATTTTTTTTTGTATGATAAATAAATGATTTACTAATTTTCAAATAATATTAATATTACTAATTTTCAAATCTTAATATTAGTTTTCAAATATTAATAACATTATTACTGTAAAGAAAAGTGAGTGAATTGGTAAGATTTTATTTCAATATAAATTCTTTTCCTCATCTTCTGAAAAGTTAAGGGGGCGGGTGAACCTGTCAAATGTCAAATTACTTGACATTTCTGACCCAAGGGTAGAAGACGTTGCCACTCCATGGTCAAATAAATTTCTCCCTTCCTTCCTTTCTCAGTTCTCTCTCTCTCTCTCTCTCTCTCGCCAAAGGGTAGAATGTGAAAAATGGATAGATAGATAAATAGGTAGTTCGTTCAGCCCTTCTCTCTCTCTCTCTCTCTCTCTCTCTCTCTCCCTTCCTTTCTCAGTTTCTCTCTCTCTCTCTTACTGAGATGAGAGAATTTTCATGCATATGTAATATTTACATATGTTTATTTGTTTTGTATGATAAATAAATGATTTACTAATTTTCAAATATTAATGTTAATGTCAACAGCAAAATATCAACTCATTACAGAAAAGTTCAGTATAAATTCTTTTAACTCATCTATGTGTAGTAAAGGTAATATATCTTTGGAAGACAAAAATAAAAAATATACATTATTTGTTGTCAGTTGCATGGAGCATATGTACAGGGTGTGACCAGCAGCTAGTAGAGAGAAATGAATTAACATTCCTCGAGATTAAAGATATAAACTCTCTCTCTCTCTGTTTTGGCTGGAAGGTTAGAAGTACGTATGTATATATTTTTAAGGGTATTAATGTTTAAGATGACTTTGAAATGATATTAATAATATAATTTCAAAGATTAATACAGTAATAGGATAATAATTTAAGGTATATATGATGAAGGATGATGCTTTAAGTATACATTTGGTATTTGAACTTTCAAGATAGGCAGTTATAAGCATTTTTAGAGGGAGGTTAACCATTCACAGGGGGTTGTGGCATGCATCCCCCGCAAATTAGCACATCTACAGAACACCACAAAAACCCCATCTAGAATTCGAGACACACCTGGTGGTGAACTACTATATATACTCGCGTATCATGCGACTTTTGAAGACCTAATTTTGAAGGTAATTTTAAGGGGGTCGCATCATACACAGGATATAAAATTAGCATATGTGCTATTCACATATTAGTATCATATTATAAAATACAAACATAACAAACATGCATCTTTTCCATGGCTTTTAAAAAATTATGCTTTCACTGTATCCAATAATATTGTGTGTGTTCTCATACTATAGTAAACCCCCTGTATTCGCGGGGGATGCATGCCACACCGCCCCCTGCGAGTAGCTAAAATCCGCAAATACTTGAAATCCCTCTAAAAAAAGCTTAGAACTGCCTATTTTGATAGTTTAAACACAAAAAAACTCCAAAAATGCATATACCCGAGTATTTTAATAGTTTTATCACAAAAAGTGCATTTAGTCATGAAAACGATATGAAAATACAGTAATTAGTGAATATTTCTGTGAAAATACCGTGAATGGGAAAATTTTCTGCGAATAATGTGTATATACGTTCCACGGAGAAGTCCGCAAATAGGTGAATCCGCAAATCGTGCGACCGTGAATATGGGGGGTTTACTGTACTCTTGTATTACAAAATACGAACATAGCAATCAGTGTTTGGAAATCTGCTGAGGCCGATTAAATGGTAAGTTTATTTCGCCATATCTAACTCAATTCAGAGCAATTTTCTTACTTCTAGTTAGAGTAAATGAATCTCTAGACACTTTATTTATATGGGACAAAGTTACATTTCCTTATACAAAGTGTTTTTGGTGTGAAGTAAATTTAGTTAATTTTTTCATTAATAGATGGCACTGGGGGCATGTTTTTTGAGTAAAAAAAAAAAAATCAACAGACTCCGTTCTCTATTTTCACTCGATTTCCTCATAATACGAACTTTGTATTTATCTTTTATCAGCGTGAAAAACCAGTAAAATGTCTTCTTTCATGACCAGTAATTTTGATTAAAATACTTTCCTCATCCATGTTGCTGATGCATGATGCCATACAGTTATTAGCAACCTGAACATTGTTTTCTTAGCTTCAGCTACAACTTGCAGCTTAAACTTAGCAGTAAAATTCCTTGCCGATCCTTTCTCCATAGTGAATAAGGATACAGTATAATGTATTCTCATACTACTACAGGTACACAATCCTTTACCAGTCGAATAATGACGATCATGGCGACATTCAAACTTAGTGCTGTACACACAATTTGGGACGAAAATATGTCTATAAATAGAACAGAAGCAGTGGGCTGTCATTGGCTAACAGCAAACCATGGCAACCAGCCAGCCAATCATGTTTAGAGCTGTATTCTGTCTAGGTAAAAACATTATCCTCACGTGAAGCTGCTGATGACGTAAGTGCGTGTGTTTTGAACACAGTACAGTACGTAGTTTTTAATTGTGTGTATTTGATTGATTACATGATGAACAGAATGATTTCCTTTTCATTACTTTGAGTGTAAAATTGTTGGTTCAGAGATTCTTGAGCAACAAAAGAATTTTTTTTTTTTAGAAGATATTTACTAACATACCTTCAAAACAAAATTCATCTCTTTAATCTCTTGAGGAATGTTAATCCATTTCTGTTTACCTGCTGGTCACACCTTTATAGCCCACACAACTGACAACAACAAAATTTGTTGGGTTTTTTTTTTTTTTTTGTCTTCCAAAGATGTATTACCTGTACTACAAATTTAGGACTCTAAGGCTTGGCAGATGTACAATTACTTTATTATATCCTGAGAGAGAGAGAGAGAGAGAGAGAGAGAGAGAGAGAGAGAGAGAGAGAGAGAGAGAGAGAGAGAGAGAGAGAGAGAGAGTGTGTGTGTGTGTGTGTGTGTGTGTGTGTGGCAGATGTACAATTATTTTATTATATCCTGAGAGAGAGAGAGAGAGAGAGAGAGAGAGAGAGAGAGAGAGAGAGAGAGAGAGAGAGAGAGAGAGAGAGAGAGAGAGAGAGAGAGAGAGAGAGAGAGAGAGAGAGAGAGGTTATTTATTTAGGACTCTAAGGCTTGGCAGATATACAATTATTTGATTATATCCTGGGTTTTTTTGTTAATCTTAGGATTTTCTATGGTTAATTCTTTGGATTTCAAAAGAAAAATAATTTGAATAGCAGCACACACCCAAATGACTCAGGCCAGCCATTAGCAAGCCGAAGCACAATCTTATGAACTGATGCTCTCAAAATAGGAACTTGCATGATAAACGAGATACATGATAAAATAATTTTTTATGGGTGAAAATTTAGGGGTAACATGATAAGCGAGATCGCACGTTATGCAAGTACAGTATATAAGGTAGATGGTTATCCATGTCAACTAACAGCCAAATGCTTGCTTTCCTTAACTTGAATACTGACTGCACCTCCTAGCACTCAACTAACAGCCAAATGCTTGCTTTCCTTAACTTGAATACTGACTGCACCTCCTAGCACAAAGCTACATCTATCTTGCCAAATTAAACAACTTAAACAGCCATATTCAGATATTAATAATGTGTCCTTAACATCCAATCAGTTAATTACACTTGTTCATTACACCTTTAATACTTTTACACCTTTGCAATAAACAGTAATTATTGTACACTACAGTATTCCACTTGGCACAACAATAATTAGCCGGCTAAGTTAGCCTCAAAAGGCTTGTGTTGATGCTATATAGCATTGTTGATAGTTTTCATATGATTCCTGTTATAAAATGCATTCAAATAAGTTTTCATGACTAGTAATTCAAAGAAATAAACCTATAAAAAAGTGAAACTAAAATTATATATAGTAAATAAATAAAAAAGTTAAAAGGCTTATTAACACAAATAGGTCCACTGCCTCTTAGCTTCCGCCATATATGACAACTTATTATTGAATATAATAAACATGTTAAGAATTAGAATACAAAATACATGAAAACAACACAATCCCAGTATAATAAAAATGTACAACTAACTAAATTTCAAAAAGATAAAAGGGTTATTCTGTTTATATCCAGAGGATCATTTTGTTTATATCCAACTGGCTTATTAACACATTGCTCTAAAGTACTGAATCAGGGATAAAAATGTTTAAAACAGCTTTAATTCCTTTACAATTCTGTAATATACATTAAGTAATGTTAGATATTTCATTTGTTGTAATAATGGTCAGTCCTGTACACATGAAGCTATCCATTGTGTGTTAGGTCAGCCTGAAAACAGCTTGATTTTTAATAACCTTGTCAATGTGTTTGGTAGAATTATTGTTATATGTGGTGGTGGATGTACACATGGCAAGCCATCTCCCAAGCATGTCTGCACTAAGGGATTGACTCAGGACAGACTTTTAACCAATTCATGAGAATATACAGTAAATGGTAAAAGTATTACTACTAATGTACTAGTAAAATATAAATCATATCTACTTCATCTACTTTATGCAAACAAAAAAATTACACATTTACTATTACTGTATGGTAATTATATTAATTGATTCAATTCTAATGGTTCCAAAAACAAAACCTTTACAATGTGTGGGGAAACATACACTCATTTGTATTTTACTTAGAATATATATGTGAACCACAATACTTCCGCTAAATTTTTCCATAAATAATATATTGCTATTCTAATATCATGCAAAACCAAGACCCACACACATAGATAATCCTCAGAACTGCATACCTCAACAAGCCTGGCTCCCTGTCGAAGACCAGACTGTGCAGCCAATCCATATGGCTCAACTTCAGTAATGACCCCATCCTGTTGGACATTAAATCCCAGCAATCCAGCAGAATTTCGGCGTAACACCAATTCCTGTAATGTCAACTATAATTACTTACTGCTAACAATTTAAAAAAAATAGTTTAAATACTTTGCTTAACACTCAAATAAGTTTTCCACAATTATTTTTGAAATAAAGCTGTAAAAAATCCAATATTTGTACAACTCATTACGAAGCATCAGTGGTGGTAATGTGATGAAATCAGGTCTGTCCTGGGTGTGGAATTGGGTGTGATGTTAAAAAATTTCTTATCCTTTAACCTTTACAGGATGGGCTAAATATATATTAAGCACACCCCTGACTGGGCAAACTTTAAGGTTAGCCAATTTAAGAAGAAAGCACATCAATGGAAAGAGGAAGATATACAAATGCACATGGTGTAAGAAGAAAAATTCTAAACATTTTTCTGTACCTTCCACGGAGGCTGAAAGTTAATATTTACAACCCTGTGTGGGCCTTTTCTGCAGGACACTCGCAAAAATATGCTTATTTTACCAAGTTATACATATTTTTTCTAATAATTTATTTATCTTATTTTGTAAAATTATAATTACAGCTCACACAATATCATAACAGATAAGAACTAAAATCAGTAACAAATTCTAAGTATATTTATTGTAAATATTTACGAGATTTACTGAGATGGAGAAATGCAGTACCTTTTTGAGAGGTATACATGTTTTTTCTAATATTTCTTTTCACTTAATTTGAAAAAATACAATTATTTAGCTGAACTACTATCATTAAAGATAAGAGCTAAAACCAACAGCAATCCCTAGGTATATTTATGAGCAAATAAATAAAAAGACGTCCTGGGGCAGTACATCCTCCCATGAAAATCTCAAGGCACACTGATCCACCTCTCTCCTATACTGAGCTACTACAGTTATCGGAAGTCATTTATAGCCCATTGAAGTGATATGGACATTTTTCCAGCTAAATTCATCCAAACCGTATGGTGTGCAATATAGCCCAGCATTCGCTCAAAACCTGTTATACTTACTCATATTATCATGCCCATCCAGTACGGGTTAAACTATACAATAGAGGGGCTGCACAGTCTGCACAGGGAGAGATTGGTATTATCACCAAAATACTCAAGTCATGGGAACAGGGTAATTAAAAGCCCAAGCCATAAAAGAAGTTGAATCAGTTGTCTAGATCGATGAAATCAGAATGAGTAATAAAAGACAGCCTACTTGCTCCTAGAGCTCCTCCTGGTAGCAAAAAAATAAGACCAGGTCGGACTATAAAACCTCAAATCAGAATGTTAGTACTGTACAGGAACCAATATTCACCCCTGAAAATGATACTGATAACCCTTGGCGAGATACCTCAATGTGCATCCCATCATCTGACGCAAAATACCTCATTAACCCTTTAACGCCGACTGGACGTATTTTACGTCAACAAAAGTTGTCTGTCGGGTGCCGAGTGGACGTAAAATACGTCGACTACAAAAAGTTTTTTTAAATATTCGCGGAAAAATACTTATAGACCTTGTTTGAGAACAATTTTAAATCACGCTCCTTGAGGGATGCTGGGAGTTCACGGATCACGCTGTTGTTTTGTTTACAAGCGTGACCTAGCTGTGCATGCGCGAATTTCTTTCTTATACCAAAAGAAAGCATCAGCTAACTCTGCTGAAAATCTCAGAAATTCTTTAGTCACTTTGTTGTAATTTTTGCACCGTTTTTTATCAGCCTTTACATAAAGTTTTATATATGAAAATGTGCGCAATTTCATGTACAATACAACAAAAAATAACTCATGGTTGTAGCTTTTATCAATTTTGACATTTTCACATAAATCACGATGTGCCAAAATTTCAACCCTCAGTCAACTTTGACTCGACCGAAATGGTCGTGCAATTGTAAGCTAAAACTCTTACATTCTAGTAATATTCAATCATTTACCTTCATTTTGCAACAAACGAGAAGTCTCTAGCGCAATGTTTCGATTTATGGTGAATTTTGGAAAAAAACTTTTTCCTTACGTCCACGTGTTACGAATTCATGCATCATTTTGTGATAATATTTTCTCTGTGTTGCTTTGATCGTTTTACAATTTGTTATATACCAAAATCATTGCAATTTAGTGTACAATACAACGAAAAAAAAAAAAACTCATTAGCTTCAACTGTTTTGCTCACAGCGCGATTTGTATACAATAATATATGAAATTTTTTTTTGGCTGTCATATATTCCAATATTTATATATGATATTTTTTTTTCATTTCTGATGGTTGCATACTAAACTTCAGGCAATGAGAAAATAAGGAGCCAAAAATGAACTCTTAATCTTAAAAACTAAGCGTGCTGTGATTTTTTGAAAAAACCTTTCTTTCTGCTTTGGCGCTAACTCTCAAACCCCGCCGGCATATGGCAGACACTTTTGTAAATAGAGGCTCGGCGTTTAAGGGTTAAAGAAAAGAACACTAGGAGCATGTCTGGAATGGAATGGAATATAAGATTTTGGCCTAAGGCCAAGTGCTGGGACCCATGAGGTTATTCAGCGCTGAAAGGGAAATTGAGAGCAAATAGGGTTTGAAAGGTGTAACAGGAGGAAAACCTTGCAATTCCACTATGAAACAACTGTTAGGAGTGGGTGGAAAGTACGATGCAAGAAAGAGAATATGAATGGAGATACAGTAAAATGAATGAAAGGGATTGCAGCTAGGGGCCCAAGGGACGCTGCAAACAACCTTAAGTAATGCCTACAGTGCACCGCGCATGAGGTGCACTGACGGCACTATCCCCCCTCTACAGGGTCTATGAGCATGTAGAATTTTGGGACAGAGCAGCCTTTCTCAATACTGAATGGCACTTGGGCCATCCTTCAATAGGAATTCAGACACTGTTGAAGAAGACAGTTACCCTGCCTTTTCAAATAGCAATGAAAGCCATAGAAGCAACCTTTCTTCAATTTAATGTTGAATATAGTGCAACAACAATTTTTGAGCACCAAAACCCTCTCCGGGGAGGTTCCAGCCTTCTATCCCCTCACCTTTGAAACAATCAATCACGTGAAGATGGAATTTCAGAATTTTGTGTTGACTGGGAAAACAGTTTATGACAGAAATAAAGCTATTTGTCTCCGCCATCACAGTATCTGATAGTTTTACAAAGGAATGGGCGACACTTGTCCTCCCTTATGAGAGGAAAAAGCTTCCATGGGACAAGGCTACCCAGATATTTGGGGTCCCTACAAGAAAAACCTCAGGACAGCCATGGCTGAATTTTATGCTAGGCTCCACCTCCTCAATGTCGTAACTTCTATTACTATGCTGGAAGCTATTAAGGAGCTTCCCAAGTCTTCAAGAACAATGTTCACTGCAGTAGCCAAAACACTACGGGAGCACTCCGACTTTCTGGAGTGTCCCATTAAGGCTTGAAAGGAAGCACTAGTGGGCTCCAACATTTCACTCCCCAACGTGACCTTCCTATTACATATCCTTTGAGGACTCTAGATCATTTTCTTCTATGTTTAAATTATTATATTACTATTAAATTTTTCTTTGTTTATTCCTCCCCCTTTCATTGGGACCTGTTTGAAGAGTATGTTGTTGCACAACTCACTGAATGAGCCCAACAACAGATCCGCACAATATATGGTGTTTCGTGGAAAAGGGGAATCTGGGAAAAATACTCTTGAGAGTTTCCTCTTCCTAACCCTAAGAAAGCTTTGCATGAATCAGAGCCATCCAGTCACTACTAAAGGATCACTCCAAAAACAGGACAACAATAGCAGTAGCAGCACTCCTCTCCAAAGCAGACAAGATGCTCCTACCAGGAAAAAGGAAAATCAACTCCTGGATGGCAGAAAGAGGTGGAGCTCAATAGGAATTGCATGGTTGGGACTGTCTTCTACAGGATCACATACAGTGGAAGATCTTCTCTTGGGGACACAGTATAATTTTCAATGTGCTAGGGTAGAGATGGTCTCAACCTCCTCCTTTAAAGGAGTTTTTTTTTTTTCAAAAACCAGAGAAATGACAGGCTTTCAAGTAATTTGTATTTTTCTAACATACACATCTGAGGTCTTTACATATGGGATTAACTTTCAGTGAGCTGGAAAACTGGCCATTAAACTTTTGCAAGGTTGTTATGGTAACAACTACCAATGGTAGGGGTGGAAGCATCGCCCACCAAGTCGATGTGCATTCAATTTAAGCAGTTCACTTTTGGCCACTGTCAAATTTAGAGATGCATTTCTTTCTCCGACCTGCAGTTCAACTCTCTTCTGTGTTTGGATATATTTGTTTTTATAATATATTGTTTATATTTTTTGTTTATACACTGCGTATACTGATATCTCAAAACATTTTGGAGCTTTTCTCCTTATATATCATTTTACTTGCTTTTTTTGTTGCCTTTTCGTATTTACGTAAGCCCAACACCTATCTCCTTGATATTTGTTTTGTGTATTCTGTTTTCTTTTCTATCACATAACTGTGGAGAGTTGAAGGGATAGTATCCAACTTTCAACTGCCAACTGTTCTATTTTTAGACATCTCTCAACCTTGTTTTTAAGACCTTCTCTCTCTTCGACATTCTTCTCCTCCTTGCTCTGAAATGCTTTTTCAAGAACACACAATGTTTTCATTTTCGACTACACAATTTATTTTAACCCTCTGGTGAACTGATGAAGCGAAACCACATCAATAAATTTTTTGCCATAAGTGCTCCAATCTGTGAGTTATTTTGGGGGGAAATTCACCCCCCCCAAAAAAATCATCTGAAGAAAACAAGGGCTGTGCCATTGCATGGGCAGCTCTTGGACCTATAAGAAAACATAAACAGGAAACCGATAGGTATTGTGCATGCGCCGCAGTCCTCCTCCAACTGAAGCACTTCACCTCCAGTTTTGACAAAGTCCAGCACATCTTTTTAGCTCTCACATTTTTTGCTTTGTCGTCATTTATCTGCGTTTGTGAAGTGCTTTCGCTTTTGTTATTGTTATAAGAGTGTTTGCAAGTGATTGTTGAGTATTTCGAATAATATTTCAAGTGTTTTTCAATAAGATGAATAGTGAAGAATTTACTTTTTTTTTTCATATATTTCTGTCTTTCAACAACATTTCCGTCTTTCACCTTCAATTGCTCAATTTTTTCTAGGAACACTTATTGCTTTTACGTGGGCTATTTCTAGAAAATTTATTCAGCATTCCATTGCAATTTTCACTTTTTTCTTAGCATTATTCATTACCGAGTAATTATGAAAAATGTGAGCGTAAATATGAGCACTCGAAAACTGAGTCGAGCTGTGTAGTTCGGCCTAGGGTTTACGAGTGCATGAATAATTTTTGGTACACCTGTTTGTGCATCTGTAAATAACTTCAATGTGCATGTATTATATATCATTCGAATGGCCATTCTTTGTGCTTATCGTGCTGAACGGCAAAATGTAAAAATATCAACGTTTCTATATAAAAATCTTAAGTGAACAATTGACTTTACATGAAAAAAAAAAAAACACAACTTATGTCTTTGAGCTTCAATTGCTCAATTATTTACTGGGAACACTAATTGATTTTGGGTATATATATAGGAAATTTATTCAGCTTTCCATCGCAGTTTTCACTTTTTTCTAGCATTTTTCATTACCAAGTAATTACGAAAAATGTCAGCGTATATATGTATGCGTTGAATGCCGTAGTTTGGCCAGAATTTGTGCATGCGTAGATAATTTTCTGTATGCTTGTTTGTGCATCTGTAAACTTCAATGTGCATGTATTATATATCACTTGAACGGCCATTCTTTGTACTTTACCGTGCTGAACAGCAAAATGTTAAAATATCAATGTTTCTAAATAATAATCGTTGCCGTATATTTTCTTAGAAAAAAAAAAAAAAAAAATGTCCGTAATCTAACGACAATTGCTCAATTTTATTCTAACAATACATATATCTTTCTTTTGTGCGTTTTATATTAAATTTATTTAGCTTTCTAATGCCACCTTTATTTTTTTCTATCTTTATTCCTTACTTAGGTACAATATGAAACGTCAACATAAGTAGGTTGGAAAATCTGAAAATTGCACTCCGTAAAAAATTAGCATTTTTTAATCAGTAACAGCTAATTAGCAACCACATTTACAGCAAAATGATTGCTTTCATGTGAAAGTCCAAACATTTCCACACAATTTACATATAAAATAAACTCCCCAAACCTAATTATATTTTTCATGATTATTTCAAAAAAATATCTATGATTTTCCTTAAAACTTTCAAGTTCATCACGTCTTTTTTATTATTTCTAAGCCTTGCAAAGATTTTCTGATTGCTTTGGGAAAAAATTCAATCACTTGCCAACATCATAAAACAAACCAGAAGCCTATATCAGTTATAGTTTGGACGTATCAATTTTTACTAAGAAACTTTTCTATGCGAGCCCCATTTTCCCCCCAAAGGGTAGCGCTATAGGAACCCCCGTAAGCGCAAGAGTGTTAATGCTGTAGTAATGTATTAATCTTTCAGATGTTGTGTAGATTGAGAGGCTTGAGACATGGTGGGTTTTTTTTGGGTTTCCAGGCAAGGGTTTTCGTATTCAGTTGTACGAGGTTACCTCTTTCCTAAACCTAGCAAGTTTTCCCCCTCTCCCTCAACACGGAGGTTGATGTCGCAAGATCTTTGACAGTGTGTTTGTAAGCCAGGTTTATTTTCCACCACTCTTTATTGTTTCAGATGTTGTGTAGATTGAGAGGCTTGAGACAAGGTGGGTTTTTTTTGTGTTTCCAGGCAAGGGTTTCATATTCAGTTGTACGAGCTTACCTCTTTCCTAAACCTAGCAAGTTTTCCCCCCTCTCCCTCAACACGGAGGTTGATGTCGCAAGATCTTTGACAGTGTGTTTGTAAGCCAGGTTTATTTTCCACAACTCTTTATTGTTTCAGATGTTGTGTAGATTGAGAGGCTTGAGACAAGGTGGGTTTTTTTTTTTTTGTGTTTCCAGGCAAGGGTTTCAGATTCAGTTGTAATATTCAGTTGATTAAGATCTTTGACAGTGTTTTGTAAACCAGGTTTATTTTCCACCACTTTCAGATGTTGTGTACTTGAGACAAGGTCTCTTTCCTAAACCTACCAAACAAGTTTTCCCCCTCTCTCTCAACACGGAGGTTGATGTCAAGATCTTTGACAGTGTGTTTGTAAGACAGGTTTATTTTCCACAACTCTTTATTGTTTCAGATGTTGTGTAGATTGAGAGGCTTGAGACAAGTTTTTTTGTCAGGCAAGGGGTTGATGATTCTTGTAATGAGGTTACCTCTTTCCTAAACCTAGATCTTTGACAGTGTGTTTGTAAGACAGGTTTATTTTCCACCATTCTTTATTGTCCCCAAGAAGACTTCCTCCGAACGAAGGGTGATCCTTGACCTGCCAAGTTTGAAGAAACACATTATCTGCATACACTGTTCTATATACAGTACTATTTATTCTATGGAAGCTCAGGAAAGAAGGAATTCAACTGGTGGCCTACCTAGATGACTGGCTAATCTGGGAAGCCACCAGAGAAGAATGCCGACAAAACCTGAGAGTGGCAGTCAACAGACTCCAGTCAAAAGGTTTCGTAATAAATAGGAACAAGTCCAGCAGACGTTTTCTGAGGCAAGGACTTTATTGGGATACTCACTGCAGCCGGCTCTCTCTTCCCAAAAGCACTCAAACCAGTATGAGGAAGGACCTGGGAAGATTCCTTGTACAGCCCAGTTTTTCCAGACGACAATTGGAACGAAGCCTAGGCCTCTTACACTTTGCGTCTGTGGTAGATCTAATCCTGAGATTGTAACAGTAGGATGTAAACAGAGTCTGGGTCTTACATGTCAGGGAAAGGCTCTGCTACTGCCTTCATCAAAAATTGGGAATATATTCCATTTGTGGGCCTGGAAAGGGTCTCTGGCAAACATGTTGACCTGACTCCACCATCCACAGAAGTGATAATACATATGGATGCCTCCTTGACAGATTGGGGAGGCCATTGGGAGGATTGTCAGGTAGCGGGAAGATAGTCATCTATTCTGAGGGAGTGTCATATCAGCTTACTGGAGCTGAAAGCTGTTTTCCCATCTCAGAAAATTGAAACCTCCAAATGGGACCAACATTTTATTGGTCCTAGACAATATGACTGCAATGTCTTATACCAAGAGGTTGGGCTCATGCCCATCCCCCTCTCAAGTCAGTAATTGTCAACACGTTTCCACACCCAGAAGTGGACTTGTTTGCCAAGCGAGAACCATCAACTTTCAGTGTGTCTCTGAACCTGGAAATTCAGGCAACAGCATGAGATGCTTTCCTACAAGACTAGAATGAAAGGAGGACAATATACATTTTTCCTCAGTGCCCTATATTTCAAAACCTTTGAACAATCTATTAGCTTTCAACAGAACCGCTCACATAGTGGCCCAAACTAGGTGAACAATCACGGGTACCTTATTTCTTCAACAATTGGGGAGAGAATAGATTCTATTTCCGTCCACTGTTTTATCCCAGACAGAAGGAAGAGTTGTCTACACATCCTCCTTTCTGAGCCTGACCTTCACGAGTGGATTTTTTTTTTAATCTAGTCTTACCCTCGAGATTATTTAACTATAATTTTTAGGTACCTAGAGCATCCTCTAAACTGAAGTCCAGTTGAAATCTGCTGAAACAGTTTTGCATTTCATTATATAGTTTTAAGGTCTAAGTGCTTTGCTATCACAACAATCATGGCTTACAAGGCAGCATTGTCGGAACCCCAGCTTTATGGTTTTGGAATTGATTATAACATAGAAACTGTTAATTCCCTTCTCCAGTCTATAGTACTGCAAAGGCCAGCCCCTCCAAGGCCTCCTGTTCCTTGAATAAGGTTTTTAGACTTCTGTCATCCCCTCAATGTAGTGGGACCAAAACAACTAAAACCTGCTCCGAAAGACAGTCTTCTTGAATGCTTTGACATCAGGAGCTTGGATTATTGTACTGTACTGGGCTCTCTTAGACAGGGATATCGTTTCATCATTCAAACACGTAGTTGTAACTTGCTGTTACCTCCTGGCCAAGAATGAAGACCTGTTACAGGAATAATCCCCTTTTCTAATTAGGAAACTCAGTATTTCTGATAAAGTATTTTGACCGGTTCAAGCACACAAGGTTTACCTTGATGTCACGGCAAACATCCCAGATGGTTCTATTATTCCGAAACCCTAGCACTAATAAACCACTCTCTCTACAAGGGGTGAGAATAATTTTAGTGTCCCTCATTAAAACTGCCGACCCTCACTTCTTTCCCAAGTTGCATGACACTCAAAAGGTGAGTGCATCATTAACTTTCTTTGGAAGTGTCTCCTTTGAATGTCTCAAACGTGTATGGGGTGGTTATTAGAGGAGGTATTCCTGAAAAGGCGTGATAATCCTGCACCCAGTCCCAATATAATTAAGTCATTGTAGAACCACACGGGATAATACATATATAGGTTTGTGTGTTTCCTGTTCCTTATTGGCAAACCCTAATGGGTATATGGAATAAAGGAAACGGTTGATAACCCGAGACTACCTTGGATAAACCCACCCACTTTCCCTTAAGAAAAAGCATGGGACTGGGGTGAACATTTATCTTGCACAGACATGGAATACAATGAGGAAGATAGGGGACATATGCGCTGTTGTCAACATCTGTGAGAACAGGATGAAGGAAAAACAGAGGCAGTCCTTTATATTCTACCACAGTGGTAGAAAGGACTGCCTCTGTTTTTCCTTCATCCTCCTCTCACAGATGTGACAACAGTGCATATGTCAGCTATGAGAGACTGGGTGGTCTGCCTTATGGAGCCCTGGGGGGGACCATGAGAATGCAACTCCTTTGAGGAGTCACAGCAATGACCAAAAATAAGCTTTTCCTACAGTAATCACAGAAACAACAGAATATTAAATGCAATTAACAAGAATTAACTGTTCTGTTCAATACACCAAATGGACAGACTGTCAGAGCAAAATAAAACACCACGAATAAACTTTTACAGGACTTGTATGAGGTTACTGATGCTATACTACTGGCACCTTTACCTTTACAGGATTAACAGAAAATCGCATAAACATGGCAAAATCTTACGAGAAATTTACCATAATATATAACCTAGTAGTTGGTGCCAACAACCTAAACCACAGTTATACACTAAAAATAAGGAATATCCCAAGAATAAGCATAAACATTCAGCAACAAAGCTTAACTGATAAAAACTGTAAGCTAGTTGTGGCCAACAATTTATAATTGTTAAAAGAATACAAATTTTGGAACACTGAAGACAAGCATATCTTACTGAAAAATGAAGAAAAGGTAGTGAAAAGTAAATCTTTAATTTCTACTTCAGAAAATACAATCTCATCAGGACAAACTGAATACAAAACCAAATAAATGAACTGAATATAATGAAATGAAATGAAATGAAAGGCCATTTGAACATTACTCTTCTGAAAGGATTTATTAATTACAGCACCAGACACAAAGTTAAAAGGGTATCCAAAGGGGTATTCATGACAATCTGTACAACCTGAAAAAGTTTAATATCAAATATTTTAGTCTGAGTAATATCAAACTTTCACTTGTACAAAGCAAAATAATACTAAAAAGTTAACTATACCTGAGTTTCTGCTCCTTGAGTTACTGCTGATAGCCTGGCTACAATTTCAGACATTATTTCTTCACCCTCAGCTTCAGAAGTACCTGAACGTAAGTTGATCAATAAACACTCACCCTGATGGTAAAACACTCGCAACCTGAATAAAAAAAGATGAAAAACTTACTAGAAAAAAGTTTTATTTATACAATATTCTTGAAAACTATCAACATACTTGAATTAAAATAAACTATCTATATACATATACAGTAAACCCCCTGTATTCGTGTTCTCATGGTTCGCGGACTCAAGCACTTGCGGGTTTCTCTGTGGAACATATCTAGCCATTTTTCGCGGAGAATTTGCCCATTCGCGGGGGTGTGTGGGACACATCTGCATCGCCCGCGAATATGGGGGTTCACTGTATACATAGATAAATGGATACATACACATACAATATATATATATATATATATATATATATATATATATATATATATATATATATATATATATATATATATATATATATATATATATATATATATATATATATATATATATATATATATATATATATAATATATATATATATATATATATATATATAGCACACACACACACACAGTAAAACTCCCTTATAAGCCCTTTGTTAGCCGAACCGGTTGAGCTTCAGACTGTCGCTTCGATGGACCGGAGTTCAATTCCATGACCGGCTGATGAAGAGTTAGAGGAATGTATTTCTGGTGATAGAAATTCATTTCTCGCTATAATGTGGTTCGGATTCCACAATAAGCTGTAGGTCCCGTTGCTAAGTAACCAATTGGTTCTTAGCCACGTAAAATAAGTCTAATCCTTCGGGCCAGCCCTAGGAGAGCTGTTAATCAGCTCAGTGGTCTGGTAAAACTAAGGTATACTTACATCTTATTCGCGGGGGATGCGTTCCAGACCCCACCGTGAATAGTCGAAATCCATGAATACTTAGAGCCCCGCCCCCTCTAAAAATGCTTATAACTGTCTATCTTGAAAGTTCAAATACCAAATGTATACTTAAAGTACAGGCAGTCCCGGTTTACGACGGTTCCGCCTACGACGTTCCGAGGTTACGACGCTTTTCAAATATATTCATCAGAAATTATTTCCTGGCTACGACGCATGTTCGGGGTTACGACGCGTCGTGCGCCGATCCGAAAGAAATATGGCCCCAAAATGGCAGAATAATCATAATTTGAAGGTTTTTGATGTAAAACTCAATAATAATGCAGTTTACATCGTTTTCAATGCAAGAGCATTAAAAGTAAGATTTTCTTATGATTTTTGACGATTTTCGACGATGTTCCGGCTTTACGATTTTAATCGTTCTGAAGTAGAACGGAACCCCGTCGAAACCGGGACCGCCTGTATCATCTTATATCAAATATACCATAAATTATTATCCAATTACTGTATTAATCTTTGAAATTATATTATTAATATTATTTCACACTCATCTTAAACATTAGTTATTATAATTGTTATATTATTAAAACAGTTTAAGCAGACCACTGAGCTAACTATCAGCTCTCACAATACCCTTAAAAATATATACTTATACCCTTCCAGCAAAAACAGTTAACCCTTAGACGCCTACTGGACGTATCATACGTCGACTAAAATTGTCTGTTGGGTGCAAAGTGGATGTACCGTACGTCGACTACAAAATATTTCAACCTTCGGTCAACTTTGACTCGACCGAAGTGGTCGAAAAACGCAATTGTAAGCTAAAACTCTTACATTCTAGTAATATTCAATCATGTACCTTCATTTTGCAACAAATTGGAAGTCTCTAGCACAATATTTCGATTTATGGTGAATTTTTGAAAAAAACTTTTTCCTTACGCCTGCAACAACACGGCCGAAAATTTCAGAAATTCTTTTGTCATTTTGTCATAATTTTTGCACTGTTTTATATTAGCCGTTACATAAAGTTTTATATATGAAGATGTGCGCAATTTCATGTAAAATACAGCAAAATACAAATCATGGTTGTAGCTTTTATCAGTTTGGAAATATTTTCACATAAACCACGATAACTGCCAAAATTTCAACCTTCGGTCAACTTTGACTTGACCGAAATGGTCGAAAAACACAATTGTAAGCTAAAAACCTTACATTCTAGTAATATTCAATCATTTACCTTCATTTTGCAATAAATTGGAAGTCTCTAGCACAATATTTCGATTTATGGTGAATTCTTTAAAAAAACTTTTTCCTTACGTCCGTGCCAGAAATTCTTTCGTCACGTTGTCGTAATGTTTGCACCGTTTTATATTAGTTGTTACATAAAGTTTTATATATGGAAATGTGCGCAATTTCATGTAGAATACAACAGAAAATAACTCATGGTTGTAGCTTTTATCAGTTTTGAAATATTTTCATATAAATCATGATAACTGCCAAATTTTCAACCTTCGGTCAACTTTAACTCGAGCGAAATGGTAAAAAAACGCAATTATAAGCTAAAAATCTTACATTCTAGTAATATTCAATCATGTACCTTCATTTTGCAACAAACTGGAAGTCTCTAGCACAATATTTCGATTTATGGTGAATTTCTGAAAAAAAAACTTTTTCCTTACATCTCGCGCTGGTAACTCTGCCTAACATCTCAGAAATTCTTTCACACGTTGTCGTAATGTTTGCATCGTTTACATTAGTCGTTACATAAACTTTTATATATGAAAATGTGCGCAATTTCATGTAGAATACAACAGAAAATAGCTCATGGTTGTAGCTTTTATCAGTTTTGAAATATTTTCACATAAATCACGATAACTGCCAAAATTTCAACCTTAGGTCAACTTTAACTCGACCGAAATGGTTGAAAAACGTAATTGTAAGCTAAAACTCTTACATTCTAGTAATATTCAATCATTTACCTTCATTTTGCAATAAATTGGAAGTCTCTAGCACAATATTTCGATTTATGGTGAATTTTTGAAAAAAACATTTTCCTTACGTCTGCGTGGTAACTCGGCCGAACATCTCAGAAATTCTTTCGTCACATTATCGTAATATTTGCACCATTTTATATTAGTCGTTACATAGTTTTATATATGAAAATGTGTGCAATTTCATGTACAATACAACAAAAAATAGCTCATGGTTGTAGCTTTTATCAGTTTTGAAATATTTTTATATAAATCACGATAAATAGAAAAAATTCGACTTTCGGTCAACTTTAACTCGACCGAAATGGTTGAAAACTGCAATTGTAAGCTAAAACACTTACAGTCTAGTAATATTCAATCAATTAGCTTCATTTTTCAACAAAGGGAAGTCTCTAGCACAATATTTCAATTTATGGTGAATTTTTGAAAAAAACATTTTTTTTACTCTGAGCGTTACGAATTCATGCATCATTTTGTGATAATATTTTCATTGTGTTGCTTTGATCGTTTTACAATTTGTTATATACCAAAATCATCGCAATTTAGTGTACAATACAAAGAAAAACAAAATAACCCATTAGCTTTAACTGTTTTGCTCACAGCGATTTGTATAAAATTATATATGAACAATTTTTTTGCGCTGTCATATATTTCAATATTTATATATGATAATATTTTTTTTTCATTTCTGATGGTTGCATACTAAACTTCAGGCAATGACAAAAAAAATGATTCAAAATGAACTCTTAATCTTAAAAACTAAGCGTGCTGTGATTTAAAAAAAAAAAAATTTTTTTTCCCGCTTCGTCGCTAACTCCCGAACGCCGCCGGCATTTGGGAGACGTTTTTGTAAATAGAGGCTCAGCGTTTAAGGGTTAAGTGGGCGGGGCTTGTCAACAACGCTAACTACCAAAGTGCTACCCCGATTTTTATATAAAAGGCTGCTGTGTGAGATTAAAACTATAGCTATGTAATTACTTGGTAAGTTACTTATATGAAAATAGGCAGTTATAAGCCTTTTGAGAGGGGGGGGATTCAAATATATCACGGATTTTTAGTATTCGTGGGTGGTTGGGAAACCTAAGCCCCGCGAATATGGGGGTCAACAGAAGCTTTGCTTGTATGAGTATGTATTTACATCTACATATGGCATGCCATCAGCGTTGACGTCATTGTTTAACTTTTTTTTTTTTTTTTTTTTTTACTCTAATATGACTATCACACATACCATAACAGTACACAATAGTATATTTCATCAATGGTGATACTATATTTCATCTCAAATATAATGTCCACATTCATAGTAAAATAGTAATTAAAAATATTTATACAAAAGTGCGAAATTTGTCATGAATTTTGTCACATATGTTGGCAACTCGCCGAGCTATTTTTATAACTCGTCTCCCCTTCCTTCAACCAAAGGAAAAGAATGTACACATATATATAACTACATACTCTTGTAGGGTGCTCTGTCTCTTTTGGGCTGTAAATTTTATTGTTTTTTCAGCATTTATGTGGTAAAATTATGAAAAAATTACATTTTTTAAATAAAACAAGGTTTTATATATACTTACCAAGTACCATAATTACATTGCTATTAGTTCCTACTTTTCACGGAAGCTTACGTTTTAAATTTCACGTAGCGCTCTATTGTTTTGGTGTAGGTGACTGACTCCACCCACTTTCGGGGGAGAATAGGTACAACCTGGCTCAGGAGCTCAATTCGTTCATGCTCTATGTCCATGAGATGGGAGGCAGAAGGGCTCCAATCATGTAATTACTCAGTAAGTATAAAACCTTATTTTATCATAAAAATATCATTTTTATACAAGTAACTTGCCAAGTAATTACGCTACTGAATTCCACATAGACAGGAGGTGGTATACATGGACATAAACTATTCAAAAACACTCAGTAATGGAGATGAATTTGAAATAGATAGATAGCCCTCATTGGCAAATGCTTGTTGTGGTTTACCTGATGAAAGAGCTACAGCAGATGGGTACTGCCTCTGGTCGGTGCTCATCACCAAACTGTAGTGGCGCAGAAGTAAAGCTGAGGGTCGCTTCAACTTTAGTGGGTGCCTTGCAATCAAGGAGTGCTCCAATGGTTGCCAAAGCATCATAACAAACAGATATGCCGTTGTCCTGGGTGCAGTACAAGGAAAATTGACCAAATAATCTTGTTACCTACACATCACATAAAACAAAACCAAACCCAACCATTAAAAAAAAATGACTGATGGGTGCTCCAGGTACACAGTACCCCCAGGCTTCCCATAACTTGATCACCTAAATTCAAGGCGATGAGATAGAGAAATAGAAGATATATTCTCCCAGTACAAAGCCAGCCATGGAGAACGGGCCTAAAGTACTGCAGTTTTCATACGTGGTCTCCACATTGTGTAAATAATGAGAGGCAAAAACAGATCTACACTTCCAATATGTAGTTTGAAGTACAGGTATCATCCTACCTACAATGGGGTTAAGTTTAAAAAAACCCATTGTTTGTTGGAAAATACGTACAGGTATTGCACGAGTTACGATAATTCGACTTACGATATTTTGAGTTTACGATGGGATTAGCAATTAATACCAATACGAAAATATTTAGAAAATACTTTTAGATTTCGCACAGGCAGCAGCGTACAATCAGGCAGCGAGAGAGACCAACTTACAATAGACCAACTTCTTTTCCTCCATCTCTTTATTCCACCTTCTAGTTAAAAAAGTAAAAGGGAATGATAAAAGTATTGTTAGTAACGTTATACTCTTGTGTAAATGCGTACAGCCATAAACAACCGAACGAGAAACTGGTGTTTTGCTAATAATCGAATCGGATAACAACTGTTTTGCTTGTATTTCAACCATCGTACGGTTAAACAATTACTGTAGTTATGTTACAAATGATGTTAAGTACAATAGGACTGATATATTTTTTACACTATACCCTTATTTGCTTTGGAGAAAAGATCGGCAAGGAAATATACTGCTCCAGTAACTTTAAGCTGCAAGTTGTAGCTGAAGCTGAGAAAACAATGTTCAAGCTGCTAATGACTATAAATTATCGTGCATCAGCAACATGGATGAAACTCGACCGTAAATAAAATGGGAGAGAATGTATTTTAATCAAAACTACTGGGCATGAAAGAACACATATTACTGCTGTTTTCACGCCGATAAAAGATAAATACGTAAAGCTCATATTATGATGAAATCAAGAGAAAATAGCGAACAGAATCTTGATTTTTTTTTTACACAAAACAAACATGTCCCCAAATTGGCCAGCCACGATTCCCGCGAACGTCATACATTAACAAAAAAATAGCTAAATTAATTTCACAACAAAACTATTTAAGTTATATTTCGACTTAAAAACATTTCGTATAACGAAGAATATCCTTGTCCCAAATAAATAAAATATCTATATTCATTTACACTGACTAGAAGCAAGAAAAGTGCTCTGAACTGAGTTAAATGCGGCGAAATAAACACAGCGTGATCGATTTCCAAACCAAAATATTGATCATAATTTTATAATACAAAAGCAACATGAGAATATAAGCAATTGGATACAATGTAGTAAAGCATAACTTTTTAAAAGATCCATGAAAAAGATGCACATTTGTTATGTTGATGTTTGTAAAATACTGTTAATATGTGAATAGAGTTCAGTATAATGCAGGCTAGGCTACCGTATATGTAGCCTATACGATATACCATAGCGTAGGCTAAGTCTTGTTTGTTATTCAATTTCTCTTTATACTGAATTATCATACGTCAATCTGCATTGAACCTGCAGAATTAGCTGACACTAACAATTACTATACCGTTTATGTATAGAGTATACTGTGTGGTGTAGGCTAGGCTACCATATATGTACAGATGGTACTGATTACCCTAGGGCAAGCTAGGCCATATTCAAGATAAGATTTTTTCAACAAACGATGGGTTTTTTGGAACCTAACCCCATCATAAGTAGGGCAATACCTGTTTCTCGAATACAGCCTAGCCTACACTATAGAGTATACAGTAAACCCCCCGTACTCGTGTTCTCACGATTCGCGGACCCACACATTCGTGGGTTTCTCTGTGGAACATGTCTACCCATTTTTCGGGGAAAATTCGCCCATTCGTAGTATTTTCACTGAGAAATATTCACTAATTACTGTATTTTCGTATAATTTTCATGAATAAACGCACTTTTTGTGATAAAACTATTAAAACACTCAAGTATAAGCATTTTTACAGGGTTTTTCTTGTGTTTAAACTATGAAAATGGGCAGTTCTAAGTGTTTTGGAGTGGTTTTAGCTATTCGCGGGGGGGGAGGGCATGGTACGCATCCCCCACGAATACAGGGGGTTCACCATATTCTGTACATATACAATATAAGTATTAATATCGGCTAATTCTGGAGGTTCATGCAGATTGACTTATGATAATTCAATACAAAGAGAAATTGAATAACAAACAAGAATTAGCTTAGCCTACATTATGATATATTGTATACATATACAGTAGACCAGCCTACATTATACTGTACTTGATATTCACATATTAATATCGTATTATACAAACATCAACATAACGAATATGCGTATTTTCCATGGATCTTTTAAAATGTTATGCTTTACTTCACCGTATCCAATAATATTGTATGTACAGTATTCTCAGGTAGCTTTTGTATTATAAACTGCGATCATAGTGATCAATGTTTTGGTTCAGAAATCGATTATGCGGTAAGTTTATTTCGCCGTATTTAACTCAGTTCAGAGTGCTTTTCTTGCTTCTAGTTAGTGTAAATGAATCTCTAGATACTTTACTTACATGGTGCAAGGTTATTTTTTGTTATACAAAGTGTTTTTAAGTTGAAATATAACTTAAATATGTCTTGTTGTGAAATTAATTTAGCTATTTTTTTCGTTAATAGATGACGTTGGCAGTTGGGGGCATGTTTGTTTTGTGTAAAAAAATTAACAAATTCTGTTCACTATTTTCACCTGATTTTATCATAATACGAGCTTTACGTAATCATCTTTATCGGTGTGAAAAGAACAGTAACACGTGTTCTTTCATTAAAATATTTTTCTCTCCAATTTTATTTACAGTTGAGTTTCATCCATGTTCCCGATGCACAACAATTTATAGTCAATATAGCAGCTTGAACATTGTTTTCTCAGCTTCAGCTACAACTTGCAGCTTAAATTTAGCAGTCTATTTCCTTGCCGATCTTTTCTTCATAGCGACTAAGGGTATACTATAAAAATATATCAGTCTTATTCTGCTCAACGTCATTTGTAACATAACTACGGTAATTGTTTACTACCGTATGATGGTTGAAATACAAGGTAAACAGCTGATGTTAACTGACTCGGTTTTTAGCTAAACAGCAGATCCTCGTTCTGTTGTTTATGGCTGTACACATTTATTCAAAATTATAAAATTACTAACAATACTTTTATCATCCTCTTTTTTCTTTTTTAACTAGAAGATGGGATAAAGAGATGTAGGAAACGAAGTTGGTCTATTGTAATTTGGTCTCTCTCGCTGCCTGATTGCACGTTGCTGCCTGCCCCCGCGAGAAATTAAAAATATTTTCTAAATACCATCATATCGGTATTAATTGCTAACACCATCGCAATATCAAATTATCGTAACTCAAGCACTACCTGAATAGTGGAGTGACAGATTGCGTTTAAATGCCAGCGAAGTGGCGACTGCCCTTATTTTGTGGGCTTCAACGATCAATAAGGGTAAAGCCTCTTCCTGAATACCCCTGTGGGATTCAGATTACTTCTCTAAGAAAGAAGGACAGCGCATTTTTGGACATAGAACAAGATGGGTTCTTTACGGAACACCAAAGGTTATGAACGGGACCTCTGATGATCTTAGTTCTTTCAAGGCAACTCTTTAGAAATGACTGGAAAGAGAACTCTCTCCTGGTCTGTTGGGCCAAGGATACTTGTTAAGTTCTTGACTGAGAATGAAAGGAGCCAGGGATTGGATGGGGTTTCATTCTTTGCAAGGAACCCTAGAGTGAACATGCATACCACATCCCCTGGTGAAAAGCCAACTTGTTTGTCCAAGGCTTGCAATTCACTGTTTTGAATTCACGCTTTTGGCTGTAGCCAAGGCTACTAAAAGGAGGGTCTTCCTCATCAAGTCCCTCAGAGATGATGCATGAGGAGGCTCGAAGGGAGGGAGTGTGAGCCAACGAAGTGTAACATCCAAGCTTCAAGATACCGAAGTAGGTTTGTCTTCTTTTGAAGTACTGAAAGATTTAATTAAGTCACTAATATCCTGACTTGCTGTGAGATCCACTCCTCTGTGCCCAAAAACCAAATTAAGCATGGCTCTATAACCCTTAATAGTTGAAGTTGTTAGTCCTCATGAAGACTTCACGAAGATTAAAAAGTCGGCTATTTGCACTAGAATGGTTTCAGATGACGAGATACTGTGTCTTTGGCACCAGCTGTGGAAAACTGACCACTTAACCTGGTAGACACTGAAGGAGGATTGCCACCTACAGTTGGCAATACCATTTGCAGCTGCTTTTGAAAATCCTTTCGCTTTGACAAGCTTCCTGACAGTCTGAAGCCTGTCAGAGTGAGAGTGGACAAACCTTGATGAAAGCAGAGGAAATGGGGTTACCTGAGAAAATTCTGACACTGGTAGGAGTCTTGGGAAGTCCACCAACATTCTGAGAAGGCCAAGGAACCATTTCCCTTGCGACCAAAATGGGGCCACGAGTGTAATCGAAGAGTTGCCGTGCGGCTTAAACTTGTTGATGACTTCCCTCACCATGCTGAAAGGGGGGGAAGGCGTACATGTCCAGGTTGGACCAGTACTGGAGCATTGCATCTGTTGCCCATGCCAGAGGGTCCGGAACTGGTAAGCAATACAGGGGAGGGCGGTGCTTTCTCGACATCGAAAACGGGTCTATCGACTACTTCTCCCACTGTTTCCACAGGTCGGTGCACACCTGTGGATTCAGTGTCCATTCCATTGAGTCATCCACAAGGATGTTCATTTTGCTCTGAATGAAGCGGGTGACAATCCGGGTGCAGTTGTTGTGGGCCCAGAAGAGATCTTTAGCTGCTTTGCAAAGAGAAAACAATTGCATGCCTCCCTGTTCTTTATGTAGGCTAATGCTGTCATGTTGTCTGAGCTGATTGTGACCATCTTGTCGTACGTCAATGAAGCAAAGTGTCGGAGGGCCAGGTGTACTGCTTTCAGCTTCCTCACACTGATGTGGAGCTTCCTTTCTTCTTGCAGCCATGTCCCTGCAACTTTCGAATCCTGCAGACGGGCTGCCCACCCCAGATCTGAAGCATATGAGAATAAGGTTAGGCTTGGGTTCAACGGATGTAACGATTTCCCAACTGAGAGTCCCCAGCTGACCTTTAGGAAGAACTGAAGGGGTCTTGTATGAAGTCTCCCTAAAGGCATGAACTTCTCTATGGACGAGAGGGTGCCCAGGAGGCTCATCCACTCTTTGACCGAGCAGGAAAGGAGAGTGAGGAATTTCTGAACTGTTTGAAGGCCAGACTGAATTCTCCTGTGACGGAAAAGCCTGAAAACTCAGAGTTCATTATCATCTCTAAACAGATGATCAACTGGGTTGGGACTAACTGTGATTTGGGAAAGTTGATTAGAATGCCTAGATCCTGGGCAAGGAGTGTCTTCTGTAATTCCTCCATGCAGCAAGTTCTTGAATGAGAATGTAGGAGCCAATCGTCAAGATAAAAGCAAACGTTGGTGCCCATCAGATGTAGCCACTTCATTAATGGGGCAAGAACCCTGGTGAAGACCTGTGGAGGCTGCGGAGAGGCCGAAGCAGAGGGCCCGAAATTGGTAGACCCTGCCCTGGAATACGAACCTTACATACTTCCTGGATTCTGGATGGACTGGAATGTGGAAGTATGCATCCTCCATGTCTATCGTCACCATCCAATCCCCTTGATGGATGGAGGACAGTACTGATTGATTGGTTTCCGCCCTGAATTTTGTTGTTTTTGACAAAGAAATTCAGGGTGCTTACATCAGGACAGGTCACCTACCTCCCAATGACTTAGGTACAACAAAAAGGCAGTTGTAAAACCCCTCTGAGTTTACGTCTTCCACAACTTCTATAGCCCCTTTCCTGAGCAGGAAAGCCACCTCCTCTGATAGGGCCAAAAACCTCAGTAAGCCTACAGAGTAGGCTGTCAAGCTGATGGGTGCTGATGCCATGGAATGGAATACCCCTCTTTCATGCCTTCTATTACCCATGCTTCTGCCTTCTTCGCTTCCTATTTCCTCCAAAAATGAAGAAGCCTGGCTCCCACTGGAAAACGGAAGACCGGATCCTCACTTGCTAGAGGAGGGTCTGGTAGAGGATTTATTAATCGGGCTCAATGAACGGAGCTTGGTGTGTGGACGGGACTGATATCCGGCTCTGCCACCTTGAAAGGGCTGCTGCTGTAACAGAAAGGCTACAGTGGCACTAAAGGAGGCCGCAGGCGTACGAATTGGCTGCTTGGGTTGTTTAGCAGACTGCGCAAGTAAATCCTGTGTCATCTTCTGTAACTCAGAAGCTACGCACTCCAAGTAGCACTACGGAACAGACTACCATGATCCATAGGGGCAAAGAGAAGAGACGACTTCTGAGAGGGAGTGACTCCTTTTGTGGTAAATGAGAACCACAACTCCCTTTTCTTCAGGATGCCCAAGGTGAGCAGAGAAACTAGTTCTTGCGAGCCATCACGAACCACCCTGTCCACACAGGACAATAATCCCAACCAGTCTGCTGAAAATTTGTCTTGGAGGGCAGCACAATCTTTGATCTTTGTGAAAGCCCTCATGGTCCAATCTAGAAAGCTGAAGATTTCAAAGACTCTGAACAAGTCCTTCACCAAGTGGTCCAAGTCCGAAGACGGAAAGCAGATCTTGGTGGAAGTGAACGCAGAATGTCGTGTCAAATCAATCAAGCTGGAGAAGTCCCCCAGGGAGGAGGCAGACAGTCCCAGGAAAGAACCATCTTCAGCAGGTCAGAGGAGCCTGCAGGATGCCTCATCATAAAAGCAGAGCATGGGGACGATGGAGCCAAAAAATAGAAGAATGACGGATATCAAAATAAACAGTGCTTCAATAAAGAAGCATATGCCGTCGTGGGTTGATCCTTCTTTATGTCTTCTTCTGAGGACATAATCGGAGAAGGAGCTAAGTCTGGTTGCTCTGAACTGCAGCCAAAGGCTTCTTTACAAGATCCAATATGTTGTCTAACTGACATTGGACTGGGTCCAAGGAAGAGTCCTGCACAGCAGGAACACTGACACTCGTCAAATCTGACTGCACAGGGCTTTCAATGAGAGCAGTATGTGGCGCCTAATGAGCAGGCAGTTGTATCAACACTGGCAGACAAGAAGTCACAGGAGAAGCCACCGAGACCGAAGAACCATCTGAGACAGGTAAACACTTGGCTAAAGGCCGATCTAACACGGCACACTTCTTAGACAGAGGGCGTTTGGCAGGACGATCCAACACTGGACATTCGGTCGCCAAACAAGGGTTGGGGGGTTCGGCTTGTACACAGTGCTCAGCTCCCTCCAAGCACTCAGAATCCAATGAACGCTCAAAATGTACTTAAGTCTCTCCAATAGTACGTCTGACACTAGCTGGGCACCTGGTGCCAGCCGTGCGCTCACACACTACACTTTCATCCCCCCTCTTGGCGCTCGGCTGCTACTGGTCGCTCAGCACTCTTCATAGACGAGTGCTTGGGGACAAAATACTGGAAACATCAGAGCACTTTTTTGGTTCCAGTAGCTGCCAAAAGGTTCGGACTACAGTCATAACACAAACTTAAGTGAGGTTAGGTTCCAGAACCCCTCAAGCATGATTAGGGTCATGTTTAGTGTTTAACTTTAGAAATAAGCATTTATTAGCATTTTTAGAGACTGTGCCAAGCTTACCCAAAATTTGCCTTGCACAAGGGGTTCTGATAGATAGCTAAATATATATATATATATATATATATATATATATATATTTTATATATATATATATATATATATATACACATATATAAAGGAAGTGCCCGAGTTATGACGGGATGTTGTTGGTCAAAATTTGGAGTAAGTCGAACAATCAGTAATTGGCAGTGTAATGTTAGGTTTTCAGATTCAGGTTTACATCAGAACCAGATTTTTTATGAATATTTTTAATAAAGTCATAAAATCAGAACGGTCTCTAAAAATGCTAATAAATGCTTATTTCTTAAGTTTAAACACTAAATATGACACTAGTCATGCTCCCAAATTAAGCTAACTTTTAAATAAAATAAGTTACTGTAATTTCATTTAAAAGTTAGCTTAATACATTACCCTTAAAAAAAGAAATAAATGGTTGACATATTTTTCGAGATTTGGAAGAGAATTTCTGTCTCGCTCCCCTTATGTCTCTTTCTCTTTGTTCTGATATGCTTTTTCATGAACAAACAGTGTTTTTTATTTGGACTAATACAACTCTTAATTATGATGTCTCTATGTTTTAGAACGTATTTTGCCATACTAGCACACTTATGCTTCGTACATGGTACAGGTAAAATTAAATCAATTCAAACTATCTACTGTACAGGTAAATACGACAGAGTAAAAATAAGTTGTAAAATTGTGTGAGTGCTAACTATGAGAGAGAGAGAGAGTTGTCCTTACTTGAGAGAGTGAAATTAAATTGAGAGAGTGAAATTATTTAATTATGAGAGAGAGAGAGAGAGAGAGAGAGAGAGAGAGAGAGAGAGAGAGAGAGAGAGAGAGAGAGAGAGAGAGAGAGAGAGAGAGACCTTACTTGAAATATTAAGTTAAATTATTTATGAACTATTATGGAGACTGAGAAAATAACTTGAGAGAGAGAGAGTTATTCTTACGATATCAAAAGATGGAAATTCAGTATTAAACAAACTTTTAAATGAAATGAAAGTTACTGTAATATCATTTAAAAGTTAGCTCAATACATTACCCTTGAAAAAAGAAATAAATGGTTGACGTAAGCATATAGGAGAGTGTGAAGATTAGTATAATATTTCTCTCTCTCCCCATTCCACCGATCTAATTCTAGAAGTCCTCTCAACCTCGTTTTTAAAAACTTCTTCATTCTGTCTCTTTCTCTTTCTTCTGAAATGCTCTATGTCTATGTTTTAGATAGGCACATTTACTGTTTGTAGAAGGTACAGGTAATATTAGATCACTTTAAAATGATCTACTGTACAGTTAACCCTTAAACGCCGACTGGACGTATCGTAAGTCGACTAAAATTGTCTGTCGGGTGACGAGTGGACGTACCGTACGTCAACTACAAAAAATTTCAACCTTCGGTCAACTTTGACTCGACCGAAATGGTTGAAAAACACAATTGTAAGCTAAAACTCTTACATTCTAGTAATAGTCAATCATTTACCTTCATTTTGCAACAAATTGGAAGTCTCTAGCACAATATTTCAATTTACGGTGAATTTTTGAAAAAAACTTTTTCCTTACGTCCGTGCGGTAACTCGGCCGAAAATTTCTGAGATTCTTTCGTCATTTTGTCGTAATTTTTGCACCGTTTATATTAGTCGTTACATAAAGTTTTATATATGAAAATGTATGCAATTTCATGTAAAATACAACAAAATACAACCCATAGTTATAGCTTTTATCAGTTTGGAAATATTTTCATATAAATAACGATAAGTGCCAAAATTTCAACCTTCGGTCAACTTTGACTCGACTGAAATGATCGAAAAACGCAATTGTAAGCTAAAACTCTTACATTCTAGGAATATTCAATTATTTACCTTCATTTTGCAAAAAATTGGAAGTCTCTAGCACAATATTTCGATTTATGGTGAATTTTTGAAAAAACTCTTTCCTTACGTCCGAGCGTGGTAACTCGGCCGAACATCTCAGAAATTCTTTCATCACTTTGTCGTAATATTTGCACCGTTTTATATTAGTCATTACATAAAGTTTTATATATGAAAATGTGCGCAATTTCATGTAGAATACAACAAAAATAACTCATGGTTGTAACTTTTATCAGTTTTGAAATATTTTCATATAAATCATGATAAATAGAAAAAATTCGACCTTCAGTCAAATTTAACTTTCGACGAAAATGGTCGAAAACTGCAATTGTAAGCTAAAACCACTTACAGTCTAGTAATATTCAATCAATTACCTTTATTTTGCAATAAACAGGAAGTCTCTTGCACAATATTTCGATTTATGGTGAACTTTTGAAAAAACCTTTTTTTTTTACGTCCGCGTTACTTAATTCATGCATCATTTTGTGATAATATTTTTCTGTGTTGCTTTGATCGTTTTACAATTTGTTATATACCAAATTTTCACAATTTAGTGTACAATACAAAGAAAAAAAATAACTAATTAGCTTTAACCGTTTGCTCATAGCACAATTTGTATACAATTATATATGAAATTTTTTTTTTGCGGTCATATATTTCAATATTTATATATGATAATGATATTTTTTTTATTTCTGATGGTTGCATGCTAAACTTCAGGCAATGACAAAAAAAAGAAGCCAAAAATGAACTCTTAATCTTAAAAACTAAGTGTGCTGTGATTAAAAAAAAAAAAAAAAAAAACTTTTTTTCCGCTTCGTCGCTAACTCCCGAACGTTGCCAGCATATGGCAGACACTTTTGTAAATAGAGGCTCGGCATTTAAGGGTTAAAGACATACAGAGAAACAGTAATACATAGGTTGCGCTAACTATGAACGAGAGAGAGAGAGAGAGAGAGAGAGAGAGAGAGAGAGAGAGAGAGAGAGAGAGAGAGAGAGAGAGAGAGAGAGAGAGAGAATTATGTAAGAGATCTTTGACCAGCTAATAAGCAACACTCCCCCTTTTTGTCACGTTGAATCAACATGTCTGACAGCTTTGCCTTGGAGCTTTGAACAAAAGATGCAGGGAAAGAAATCTGTTTATTTAAAATATGTATCACATATGAATTTTGTAATTACAGTTTCATTATTATTATTATTATTATATTATTATTACCTGATTAATCTTATTATTTGAAAATTAGTACTTATTATTAGGTAAAAATTGTATTTATCATACAAAACCAATAAACATATACTTGTACGATAAAAATTCTTTTATCCCAGTAAGAGAGAGAGAGAGAGAGAGAGAGAGAGAGAGAGAGAGAGAGAGAGAGAGAGAGAGAGAGAGAGAGAGAGAGAGAGAGAATTATTACTTTTTCTGAGCTCGGCCCCGTGTCACCCGGACAAATTCCATTCTTACATGAATTTCCTAGGTATAAATATTGCTAAATATACCAGAGAAAAAAGCTTTCAGGAATGCTGGAGTTACTACCCCCAGATCGAGCATCTTCGATGAAGATGTCGGTATAACCAAGGGTGAGTGAAGGAATCACAACCACAGAGCCACACTCGATAGACATCCCCATGTCAAGATCCCCGAGAAGAGTGAGGGGCCGTACCAGCGCCCACGCTCCCCAGCCCGCCACGCGGCGACTCCAGCGCCATCTGAACTCATTCCATTTCTAGCACTTGATTCTGACGCTGCGGTGTTTTGTTTGCCTTGTGTTTTTGGCTTAATTTACTTCTTCATCATGTTGTCGAGCAGCTTTACCATGTCCAAGTTAAGTACCATCTTATTGTGGGGTTGTCTTATGATTTGTTGGCTGTCTTAGCCCGTAATTATTAATTATTCGTGGCTTTGTTATGACGCTACGGCGTCCCCCAGCCAGCCATGTTGTCCGCGAGGTTTACCCACTCGGCTTGTTCTGTTAGGGTTTTTCCTGGTCAGCTCATGCCTTATACTTCCCCATAGGTCTCATCCTGGTGGTTTTCTAAGCGGGATTGTTCGGTTTCTTTTCTAACAATGTTTTTGATCTGTTCCTTTGGGTTCCCGCATCGGGTTCCCGTTATGTTCCCGCTTAGATATCTCCCCAGGATGTTTCCTCTTGGACAGTTTAGCTTAATAATTATATTTATATTCATTATTTTTATTGGCTGGTGCTCGACATCATGCTATCTCTGCGTTGTCTAGTTCCGTGGGGACGTCAGGCTCATCCTGTCGCTTCCTTCGGTTAGGCTATACGCCAAACACAAGTATATTTTTATTTTATTTTATATTGTTTATTTTCACACACGTTTGGTGATTTATTTGGTTAATTTTGCCTTAGCCTAGTGTACGTTAGGCTTTTATTGCCCCCTTGACCTCCTGTTCTCCCTTCCCTTGAGTTAGGTTAAGCGAGAGGATAGGGTCAGCAGGTTGAGGGATTTCTGTTGTCATGCCTTCCTTTGTCCGTGGTTTGGGTGTGGAGTGAGTCCCATTCTCTTCCCTCTTCTTTACGGAGGGGTTGAAGTTTTTTCCGTGGGTATGTCTCCTCCACGAGCGTTATCCCTCCCTTACGTTCGGCTCTGGCTGGTATTTGACTGGATATTCTCTCCCTGTTGTTCCCTTTTTCCCCCTTTTCCTTCTCCCCCCCCTTTTTTAATTGTGATCATAGGCTAAGTCTATGTGTATAAGTGAGAGTTCAGAGGTCTTGGTCGTTTTTTCCCCCTTTCCCTTTGGTGTAGGCTATGATTTTTGGTACCATGCAGTTGAGCGGGTGAGCTTCTCCCCAGTCTCCTGTTTGCCTCTGCTCTAGCCTACTACCTTCACTGTCCCCCCCCTACTGTTTTGGGTCCAGCTTCTCGTCATCTTCTCTTGCGGGTGATGTCGGTGTCCGACTCTCACTCCGAGTTGTGAATCTTTCTGGTTGAGAGATTCGCTCCCTCCCAGAGCTGGTTCCAGGTGACTCGTTGCTGGGCTCAATGCTTCGTTCACCTGCTCTCTCCTAGGATCGAGCAGGTTCTCGAACTTCTCAGGGTTTCCTTCTCGACCTTGTTTTATGTTCGCTCCAGCGTTCGAGATACTTTAGTTGGGTTGATTGGCGCTTACATCTGCCCCGGTGGATTGTGGTGTTTGACAGCCTCACCCTTCTTTGGTTCTCTACGATAAGGTCCTGAGATCTCCGGTGAGGGTGGTTCTGGACTCCGGGGAACGTAGATTTGTATTTATTCTGTTAACCAATTACGTTGCCATCTTATTTATGTTATGTTTCCCAGCGCTCACCCCGCCTGTGGACTAGTGTGTGTTTATTTATGACCGGCTTACCCGCCCGATAGGTGTTCATTATTTTAAATTTTCAGGCTCACCCCCGCCGTCGAGTAGAATTTTATTTATTTATTATTATTTCATGACGGTCATAGAGTCCGGTGATTTCACCCCTGGGTTCCGCTGTCCTGTTCCCGGCATCCCTCGCGGTGAAGGTCCCGTTGATTTGGCTCCCTCGTTCCGCCGGGGGGGTTTTTACCCAGCTTACCTTAATTTAAGTTACTTTTTAGTAGGCCCGTCTCTGACGAGGTTTTTCATTCCGCCGGAGTACTCCGGTGGTTTACTGAAATACCCTTGCCTGCTTAGTTTAAGTTTCTTAGGAAGGTAAGCTCATTTACTGTTTTCACTTACAGACTGTTCGCTGTGAGGAGCCCGAGTGTTCCGCCACTCTTCAGCAACCCTATGGCCATGTGGTGTGTCGGACCCACGCTGGTTGTGCGGTCCGACTGGATGATCTGATTGTTTGGCACCGGAGGGCTCACGAGGTGTGCTTTGCTTTTCTTTGCGGGTGCACCCAGGACGAGTCGGTAAGCTATTTGCTTTCCACCCGCATGTTAATTCGGCCTTCCATATTGCAATATTTCGCGATATTTTGTAATTTATTTTATTTAGGTATTTTTTAGCCTCCCTTTGACTCACCCCTTTTTTCAGGCCGACGAGTCCTCCAAGAAAGAGGCTCTTGAGTCCCTCCGCGCTTGGGTGGCTGGGTTTGGGAGAAACGTTCCGTCGGGGAAGCCATACGTCCTCGACGAGAAGTGGAGAGACCTTCTCTACCCCGGAGCCCGGATCGCTGCGGCCGTACCAACTGAAGTGGCCGCACCTATCATCGAGCAGATCCGGGTCGTGACCCAGCCACTCATCGATGAGACCCTCTATGCGGAGGTTTCAGAAGACGTTGCCGCTCTGGACCTGGATTTAGAGCCTATGAACACTGAGCAGGACCAGGTAGGTGGTGAGGTATGTGAGGCAGTGGGGGCGGGTGCCCTATTTGATTCCCCTTCTTCATCAACCTCTTCTTTTCAGGGCTTCTCTAAGTCTTCCAACTTGAGGGACAGTGCTCCATCTACTGTCCCCAAGTTGAAGGCTTCGTGGAAGGCGAAGACTTTAAGTCCTCGTCTTCCCGGAAGGCATCCCCCTTTCCCCCGTCGAAGGCAAAGGTTTCCGCACCTCTGGCCTCCGGGAGCAAAGCTGGAACCTCGGGCAAAGGAGCGAGTAAGAGGGCGGCCAGACCCAGCCCTCCTCGCCAGCCTCCCTTTGACCCTGAGGCGTTTGCTGGGATGCTCCTAGCTAGATTTTCATCGGAGGTCGATTCCAAGCTTTCAAAGCTTGCGGACAGACTGCAAAGTCAGGAGAATCTGATCGCTGATATGGCACGCTCCGGCGGTGCCGGACCCAGTTATCAGATCCCTGATACTGCTTCCCTCCCTCCTTTTGACGTTGGAAACCCGTGGCGTTTTGCTCTACGTGCCATTCGCCATGAGGATACCCTGACAATTGAGGGTTTGGGCACGAGACGTCTGGAGGAGTTGGAGTTCTTCCCTCCTGACCTCTTGCCCCCCTATCCAGGCTTCGTTAGGCTGACGGAGGAAGCCTGGGTACGATCAGATAAGGTCCCAAAGGAGACGGTGATCTTCCCTAGGGACCAAGCATGATCAGCCATGCTTCGCACTCTCACGGAGTGGCAAGCAGAGAATACAAAGCTCACTCCGTTTAAGGGGAACTACACCATGTTCTCCTTAGGAGACAAGTTGCCCACTCCCTGCCTGAATAAAGTTGCTTTGGCGACGGCTCAGGCCTGCTTCGAAGGCAAACCCTTGCCTCAGCTCAGGGAGACGGACTCCACATCCCTGGTTTTCCCGGGAGGTGAGGAGTTCTGGAGGGAAGCCCAATCCACCTTTACGGTGGGTAAATTAGATGCCTTCTGTGCGTCCTCACAATTCAGTGAGCAGCTTCCCAAACTCCCAGAAGCTCTCCTGAAGACAGAGTTCGAGGCAAGGACGAGACTGAGCCGGTCTCTGAATTCCTTGTGTCTGTCAGAGGCGGTTGCCGTCTCATGCGCAGAGACGAACAACTCTTCCAGGTTCTGGCTAAATCCCTGTTGGCAGGTTTTCAGTCAGACCTGTATGACTTCATGGTGGCTAAGTTGGAGTGCCGCAAATTCATTTTCAAGGATGCCACCATTCGTCATGAGCCTAATAAGCTCATGAAGAGTTCCATCTGGGGGACTAACCTCTTCCCAGAGGACGAAGTCTCGAAGGTCCTGAGCAAAGCTACTAGGGCTAATCAAAGCCTATGTGCTAGGTGGGGTATTTCCGCCTTCAAACGGAAAACTCCCGAAGCTGGTAGTTCCCAGGCTAAGTCGGGAAACACTTCAGGAGAAGGCCCTCATCCCCAGACAGTGGTTCAAGCTGTCCCAGTCTCGGCGGTAGGCCAACCCTCCACCTCAAGGCTCAACCCCACCAATACATGCTGGTTCAACCAGCCCAACCTCTTGCTGCACCATCGTGCGTCTCTTCTCCGGCGCACAACTCCTCCTATGAGGGCCGTGGGGTCTTTCACGGCCTTAATAGAAGTGCAAGGGAGGCAGGGTCGCGCCCCATACAGAGGTAGAGCTGGATCCGCCTCTCTGGGAAAATCAGGCCGTGGTAGAGGAAGCAAGCCCTCTTCCTCCCACTGAGACCAGTCAGGTAGGTGGTCGCCTCTACTGGTTCAAAGACCAGTGGACCTTCAGCCCCTGGGCACAAAGCATTGTGTCCAAAGGTCTGGGTTGGAGCTGGATCAAGGATCCCCCTCCTTTGACCAGGTTTTACCAACCCCCCTCCAAAACCCTACAGGACTTTGTAACAGAGCTTCTCAACAAGAGAGCAATAAAGAAAGTAAGGCACCTCAAATTTCAAGGCAGGTTGTTCACGGTCCCAAAGAAAGATTCCGGTCAACAAAGAGTGATTCTAGATCTATCACGTCTAAATCGATACATAAGATGCGACAAGTTTCGCATGCTTACGGTAGCTCAGGTACGGACTCTACTTCCGCGTGGAGCCGTCACCACCTCTATCGATCTTTCAGACGCTTACTATCACGTCCCCGGTTGCTCGAACTTCTCTCCCTTCTTGGGTTTCAAACTCGGGAAACAAGCCTACTCCTTCAGAGTCATGCCTTTCAGACTCAATGTAGCCCCCAGAATTTTTACGAAACTGGCGGAACCAGTCGTTCAACAACTACGGTCCGGGGGAATCTCCCTGGCGGCTTACCTGGACGATTGGATAATCTGGGCTCCGACAGTTCTGGAGTGCCGGAAGGCTACGACCATAGTGATCAAATTTCTGGAGTCGTTAGGCTTTCAGCTGAACAGGGAGAAGTCCTGCCTGACTCCGGAATCCCGGTTCCAGTGGCTAGGCCTCCAATGGGACCTGACTTCGTACAGACTGTCCCTCCCGCCACCCAAGCGGAAGGAGATTGCCGCCGCTACCAGGAAATTTTTGAGGGACAAAGCAGCATCCCGCCGGTCTCAAGAGAGAATTCTCGACTCCCTTCAATTCGCCTCAGTAAAGGACCTGCTTTTGAAAGTGAAACTAAAAGATATAAACAGAGTGTGGCGGAGATGAGCCAATGTCAGGCTCAGAGACAGAGTCTCTTCAATCCCGCGAATCTTGAAGACAAGACTCCGGCCATGGTCCACAGCCGGTGGCCTGTCGAAGTCGGTTCCACTTCAATTTCCCCCTCCGGCGTTGGTAATCCACACGGACGCTTCATTAAAGCGGTTGGGGAGGGTACTCACCAAAACAAAAGTTCAAGGAACGTGGTCTACAATGTTCCAACAGTTCCATATAAACACCTTGGAAGCTATGGCAGTGTTTCTAACACTCAAGAAACTTCGCCCCCCAGCCGGATTCACATCAGGCTTGTGCTGGACAGCGCTGTGGTGGTTCATTGCATCAACAGGGCAGCTCCAAATCAGGTCGCGTAAACCAGGTGATGGTAGCTATCTTCTCCTTGGCGAACAAGCACGGCTGGCATCTGTCAGCCACCCACCTAGCGGGTGCGGGAACGTGGTGGCGGACTCCTGTCCAGGACTACTCCGTTGGAGACGGGTGGTCTCTGGGCGGGGACTCCTTCAAGTGGATTCGCTGCCGGGTTCCGGGCCTCCAAGTGGATCTGTTCGCCACGGAGAGCAATCCCAAGCTTCCTGTTACGTGGCTCCCAACCTGGACCCCAGGCTTTCGCCACGGATGCGATGTCCATAGATTGGAATTGTTGGGAGAGGATATATCTGTTTCCTCCAATAAACATGTTGTTAAAAGTTCTACACAAACTCAGGTCAATCAACGGCCAATTAGCTCTAGTAGCTCCCTATTGGCCGAAGAGCAACTGGTTTCCTCTACTACAGGAACTCAAGACTGACCCAAGTAGTACAAACAAAGACTGTGTCAGCTTCCTTAAGAATTCAGAATGCACTGGTTTTATGGACTTTATAAAGTTTGCTGCAAAGAAGGGAGCAAACATTGACCCCGTCAACACTCTGTTTTTGGAATCAGACAAGGGAGATTCTACTCTCAGACAGTACGATTCGGCAGTCAACAAATTGGCGTTCTTTTTAAAGGCATCTGGAGCTCAAACTATGACAACTAACCTAGCAGTTACTTTCTTTAGGTCATTGTTTGAAAAAGGCCTTGCCTCCGGCCACTATTACTACAGCTAAATCAGCCTTAAAGAAGGTATTTTTGTATGGTTTCAATATCGACCTTACAGATTCATACTTCTCCTCCATCCCTAGAGCATGTGCCCGTTTGAGACCAGTAACTCGCCCTCCTTCCGTTACCTGGTTCCTCAACGATGTTTTGAAATTAGCCAATGACATTGATAATTCTCTATGCTTATATTTGGATCTGTTAAGGAAAACCTTGTTTCTGATTAGCTTGGCTTCAGGTGCCAGAATTTCAGAGCTATCGGCCCTCACTAGAGGTGATGATCATGTTAATTTCCTTCCGTCCGGAGAAGTCCTCCTTTCCCCTGATCATACGTTCATAGCTAAGAATGAAGACCCTCAGGACAGGTGGTCCCCCTGGAAGGTGGTGCCTCTTCCTCAGGACCAGTCATTATGTCCAGTATATACCTTAAAGTCTTACCTACAAAGAACTCCACAGTTTAAGTCGGGTCCTCTTTTCATCAGGGAGAAAGGTGGTACTCTCTCTTTGAATGCTATAAGACAACAAATTCTGTATTTTATTAAGCTAACCCGGATTCAGTTCCAAAGGTTCATGATATCCGAGCAGTAGCTACCTCCACTAATTTTATTTTTATAATATGGATTTTGCCGAACTTACCAGGTATACAGGATGGAAATCACCTCTAGTGTTTAAACGCCACTATTTAAAATCACTCGAAGCTCTAAAATTTTCTACAGTGGCTGTGGGAAGTGTCATCTCCCCACCTTAATTATCCTTATCCCTTTCCTTTCCCCCCCGCCCGCCTGCCTCATTTATTTCACTGCCTGCCTTTCTGGATCGATCATGCCTCGCTGCCTTGCTCCTCATACTTGATACTGGTATTACCTGATTATTGCTTGTCTTGTGATTTGGATTTGATATGTTGTGGATTTAGATTAAGTCAGAGGTACTGAAGCGGTTTTTATTTTGCTTCATGTACCTCAAAAATTTTTTGTCTTTCTATTATATCTCATTGCTCTTAGGTTTAAGTTTGTATTACTGGTTATTCTATTGGATTGTAGGGGCCTTTTATTTTCCCCTATTTGTACTATATGTTAGTGTTTCTACCTTGTTCCTAGGTTAAGTTTACAATTTCATTGTATCCTTTTGATGTGGGGTGTATTATGTCGCCAGTATTTACCTATAGTTAAGCCCAATTTTCATTGTTGAGATATTTTTATTAAATCTATTTTTCCATAACATGTGTTTCTTTCCAATTACCTTTTGTATTCTGTTGTAGCTTTGTAGTCTTGGCATGATTCTCTGATACTATTTCACCGGGTGACACGGGGCCAAGCTCAGAAAAGGGATTTTGACAAAGGAAAAATCTATTTCCGAGGGAGGCCCCGTGTCACCCGGTGACCCCCCCTAGAGTATTTTGAGGTACAGGTTCGCCCCCCCTTCTGGCTCATGCCAAGCCTGGGGGTGGTGCTAGTCTGGAATGAGTTCAGATGGCGCTGGAGTTGCCACTTGGCGGGCTGGGGAGCGTGGGCGCTGGTACGGCCCCTCACTCTTCTCGGGGATATTGACATGGGGATGTCTATTGAGTGTGGCTCTGTGGTTGTGATTCCTTCACTCACCCTTGGCTATACCGACATCTTCATCGAAGATGCTCGATCTGGGGGTAGTAACTCCAGCATTCCTGAAAGCTTTTTTCTCTGGTATACGAGTATTTAGCAATATTTATACCTAGAAATTCGTGTAAGAATGGAATTTCACCGGGTGACATGGGGCCTCCCTCAGAAATAGATTTTTCCTTTGTCAAAATCCCTTTATTATTTAATGTTATTTAATTTACACACAAAAGCTTAAAAACTTATAACCTAAAAAATTAAACATATACACTTTTGCAGGGTTAGGAGAGTTTGGAAGGGACCTTTGTCTAGGATGGTCGGTGGGACGGGTAGCCACCTCCTCCACTGCCACAACACTTGCACCATCACTACAGGCACTCATTTGATCCTTCAGGATCCTAACCGAAGCCCAAGCTGCCTTACGTTATCCACTAAAACAATAAGCTTCTTGACTACCCACGCTTTGAGGCTGGCTAAGGCACTGGGCTCAGGAGGTAGGGAGCCAGGTAACGGAGTCAATAGCAGAGTAAGAGGACTTGGAATAGGGGACAAGGCAGTCACAGGTGTCGAAGGGGTACAGGAGAATGAAACAACATAACCAGCTCTTGCAGCCGCCTTTCCCTCTTTATCTCTTTGTAGTCTCACTAAATGAGAATTCAAAGTTTTCCATCTCCCCTGATCCCATTCCCTATACTCGTCGCAATTAACCCTTAACGGATGGGCTGATTACATATAATGCATGCCCCAGACTGGGCAAACTTTAAGGTTGGCCAATTTAAGAAAAAAACACGTCAATGAAAAGAGGAAGATAAAGGTTGGCCAATTTATGAAAAAACACATCAATGGAAAGAGGAAGATATGCAAATGCACATGGTGTAAGAAAATAAATTCTAAAAAATGTTCCCTATCTTCCACAGGAAGGTGAAAGTGACTATTTACAACCCTGTGTGGGGCCTCTTTTACAAAACACTCGTAAATTTTACAAACCAAGTCATATGTTTTTTTTCTAATAATTTATTTTATTTTATTTTGTAAAATTATAATTACAATTCACACAATATCATAAGAGATAAGAACTAAATTCAGTCACAAATTCTGAGCATATTTGTTGTGAATTATTTGCGTAAATTTACTGAGACTGGGAATTGCAGTAACATTTTTTGGATTTATGTTTTTTCTAATATTTCATTGCAAAATTACAACTATAACTGACATCATATCATAAAAGATAAGAACTAAAACCAACAGTAATCCCTGGGTATATTTATGAGCAAATAACTAAAAAGATGTCATGGCAGAGAGAGGAGCAAGACATTCCCCCTCCCAGCCAAGAACAATGCTGAAGTTCCCATGACGCCCACGATCGAGCCGAGCTGAATTCTTTGGTTGCCACAATTCATTTATGGGACACTGAAGTATTGGAAACTCTTTCCTGCTCAATACAGACAAATCATAAGGCGCGTAATATTAATCCTACTCAGAGGGGATCCGTCCACCACCCAAAACCTGTTTTAGATCCTTTAAGGAGGGGATCCGTCCATTAAGGGTTAAGGTCAGAAGAACAAGTCTGTCCTCTATAAGAACTGCAAATTGTATGCGTGTCATATTTAGTAGATGTCAATCTAGTCTTGCAGCCCTTGCTGCAATACCTAATACTATGAGCACTAGAATCTGACATGGTTCAGTCACAACCGGGAAAGTAGCTAAACCAAAATAGACTGGCACTACCAAAATAAATAGCGTACTTCACTAAAAGTCGGCGATGCCTGCAACCAACCAGTGAGAATCAAACCAAACAAAAGCTACCCAACAACCAATGTTCAGTCAATGAGCGGCAGGAATGAATTGAGCTCCTGAGCCAGGTTGTGCCTATTCTTCCCCATAAGTGGGTGGGGTCAGTTTCCTACATCAAAACAATAGAGCCCTACAGTGAAATTTAAAACTTAAGCTGCCATGAAAAGTAGGAACTAATAGCAATGCAATTACTTGGTAAGTAACTTATATAAAAACACACTGTAATAAGAAATGAGAAAATAAAGTAAAAATAAATATGAAAATACTGTGTAAAACAAAAATACAAAAGGAGAGGTGTGCGTTGCAGGCTTCAAATTACACGTAAGAGTTGCTCTCTTTTTGTGCATTAAGCTTGATTACTATATTACAGGTTACGGTACAGTACTGTTATATCTTTTAATAAAATGTGAAAAAAGCAAAAATATACTCCACCCATCCCACATGCCTTTCCCCACCTGCCTCCCAGCCAGAGAAACTCCTTCTCTGGCCACACACCTTCCAAAACAATTCTTTCTCTGGGTGAGTCTTCCTGATAACAGCCTTATTGCTGCTCCCCTCCATCTGACCACCCATCCCCCATCCTTGGAAACTTTTCTTGGCCTCTCACACTCCTCAAACCCTTTCTCACTCTCTTTCTAAGTGTAAGCAGTGTTACTATCATTTCCTTAGGCCCTACAGCGTTGCCAACCATCAGAGAGCAATTTTTTCAAATTTGTTGAAGCTTTTATATATCTTTGGTCCTGGGGTCCAGTTGTGACCAGATAATGTCGAGGTCCAGATAACATGCATGCGGATAATTGAGAGATAACCGATATATATACATACAGTAAACCCCACGTATTCACGTTCTCATGATTCGCAGACTCACCTATTCGCGGATTTCTCTATGGAACATATATATGCATTATTCACTGAATCTCTGGCCATTCACAATATTTTTCACTGAGAAATATTCACTAATCACTGTATTTTCATCTCATTTTCATAACTAAATGCACTTTTTGTGATAAAACTATTAACCCTTAAACACCTACTGGACGTATCATACGTCGACTAAAATTGTCTGTTGGGTGCCAAGTGGACGTACCGTACGTCGACTACAAAAAATTTCAACCTTCGGTCAACTTTGACTCGACCGAAATGGTCGAAAAACACAATTGTAAGCTAAAACTCTTACATTCTAGTAATATTCAATCATGTACCTTCATTTTGCAACAAATTGGAAGTCTCTAGCACAATATTTCGATTTATGGTGAATTTTTAAAAAACTTTTTCCTACGCCCGTCATGTAACTCGCCAAAAATTTCAGAAATTCTTTCGTCATTTTGTTGTAATTTTTGCACTGTTCTATATTAGCTGTTACATAAAGTTTTATATATGAAAATGTGCGCAATTTCATGTACAATACAACAGAAAATAACTCATGGTTGTAGCTTTTATCAGTTTTGAAATATTTTCATATAAATCACGATAACTGCTAAAATTTCAACCTTCAGTCAACTTTGACTCGACTGAAATGGTAAAAAAACGCAATTGTAAGCTAAAACTCTTACATTCTAGTAATATTCAATCATTTACCTTCATTTTGCAACCAATTGGAAATCTCTAGCACAATATTTCGATTTATGGTGAATTTTTTGAAAAAACTTTTTTCCTTACGTCCGCACCAGAAATTCTTTCACACGTTGTCGTAATGTTTACACTGTTTTATATTAGTCGTTACATAAAGTTTTATATATGGAAATGTGCGCAATTTCATGTAGAATACAACAGAAAATAACTCAAGGTTGTAGCTTTTATCAGTTTGGAAATATTTTCATATAAATCATGATAACTGCCAAAATTTCAACCTTCAGTCAACTTTAACTTTCGACCGAAATGGTCAAAAAATGCAATTATAAGCTAAAACTCTTACATTCTAGTAATATTCAATCATGTACCTTCATTTTGCAACAAACTGGAAGTCTCTAGCACAATATTTCGATTTATGGTGAATTTCTGAAAAAAAAAAAAAAAAAAAAAACTTTTTCCTTACGTCTCATGCGCGTAACTCGGCGAACATCTCAGAAATTCTTTCGTCATGTTGTCGTAATGTTTGCATCGTTTTACATTAGTCGTTACATAAACTTTTATATATGAAAATGTGTGCAATTTCATGTAGAATACAACAGAAGATAGCTCATGGTTGTAGCTTTTATCAGTTTTGAAATATTTTCACATAAATCACGATAACTGCCAAAATTTCAACCTTAGGTCAACTTTAACTCGACCGAAATGGTAAAAAAACGCAATTGTAAGCTAAAACTCTTACATTTTAGTAATATTCAATTGTTTACCTTCATTTTGCCATAAATTGGAATTCTCTAGCACAATATTTCGATTTATGGGGAATTTTTGAAAAAAAAAAAACATTTTCCTTACGTCTGCGCGGCAACTCGGCCGAACATCTCAGAAATTCTTTCGTCTTGTCGTAATATTTGCACCGTTTTATATTAGTCGTTACATAAAGTTTTATATATGAAAATGTGTGCAATTTCATGTACAATACAACAGAAAATAACTCACGGTTGTAGCTTTTATCAGTTTTGAAATATTTTCTTATAAATCACGATAAATTGAAAAAATTCGACTTTCAGTCAACTTTAACTCGACCGAAATGGTCAAAAACTGCAATTGTAAGCTAAAACACTTACGGTCTAGTAATATTCAATCAATTAGCTTCATTTTTCAACAAACGGGAAGTCTCTAGCACAATATTTTGATTTATGGTGAATTTTTAAAAACATTTTTTACGTCCACGATTACTTAATTCATGCATCATTTTGTAATAATATTTTCTCTGTGTTGCTTTGATCGTTTTACAATTTGTTATATACCAAAATCATAGCAATTTAGTATACAATACAACTAAAAAAAATTAACTCATTAGCTTTAACCGTTGTGCTTACAGCGCGATTTGTATACAATTATATGTTTTTTTTTTCGCTGTCATGTATTCCAATATTTATATATGATAATGATATTTTTTTCATTTCTGATGGTTGCATACTAAACTTCAGGCAATGACAAAAAAAGGAGCCAAAAATGAACTCTTAATCTTAAAAACTAAGCGTGCTGTGATTTTTTGAAAAAAACTTTTTTTCCGCTACGGCGCTAACTCCCCGAACGCCGCCGGCATACGGGAGACGTTTTTGTAAATAGAGGCTTGGCGTTTAAGGGTTAAAATACTCAGGTAATGCTCGAGTTACAATAGTTCACCTTATGATAATTCGATTTTGCAATGAGGTAAGCAATTAATACTGATATGACAATATTTATAAAATATTTTTAAATTATGCGCAGGTGTAGGCAGCAGCGTACAATCAGGCAGCGATAGACACCAAATTACAATATACCAGCGTCTTTTCCTCCAACTCTTTATCCCATCTTTTAGTTAAAAAAAGTAACAGAGAATGATAACAGTATTGTTAGTATCATTATACTCTTGTGTAAATGCGTACTGCCATAAACAACTGACCGAGAAACTGTTGTTTTGCTTATCACCGAATTGGATAACAACAGGATTGATATATTTTTAAATTATATCCATATTCGGTATGGATAAAAGATTGGCAAGGAAATATACTGCTAAATTTAAGCTTCAACTTGTAGCTGAAGCTGAGAAAACTATGTTCAAGCTGCTAATGACTATAAATTATTGTGCATCGGCAACATGGATGAAACTCGACCGGAATTAAAATTGGAGAAAAAGTATTTTAATCAAAACTACTGGGCATGAAAGAATATATTACTGCTATTTTTATGCCAATAAACGAAAAATACATACAGCTCATATTAAGATGAAATCAAGTGAAAATAGCGAACGGAATCTTGTTTTTTTACACAAAACAAACGCCCCCAAACAGCCAACATTATCTATTAACGAAAAAAATAGCTAAATTAATTTCACGAGGAGACGTATTTAAGTTATGTTTTGACTTAAAAACACTTCGTACAGTAGAACGAAAATCATTTACGCTACCTAAAAGCAAGAAAAGTGCTCTGAACTGAGTTAAAACAGTGAAATAAACACTGCGTAAACGATTTCCAAACCAAAGCATTAATCACAATGGTCGCAATTTATAATACAAAAACAATGTAAGAATATATACAACATTACTGGATACAGTGAATTAAGGCATAGCATTTTAAAAGATCCATGGAAAAGATGAATATTCGTTATGTTGATGTTTTTATAATACGATATGTGAATACATAGTACAGTATAATGTAGGCTATGCTACCATATATGCCTACGATACACCATAGTGTAGGCTAAGCTAATTCTAGTTTGTTATTCAATTTCTCTTTGTACTGATTGTCATAAGTCACTGTATGAATCTCCAGAATTAGCTGATATTATCACTATACCGTGTATGTATAGTCTTATACTGTGGTTTTCATAATACAGTAATCTCCTCGTGTGTATTTGTGTGTTGTTGTGTACTGTATGATTTTGTTTCAGATACGCGTATGCCGTAAAAGAGTTAGCGTAAAGTTAGTGGTTAAACGCTATATGGTTTGAGAGGACGACGTATGCGTCGAGCTGAGAGAGACCGAGGTCGTTGTTCATTGTATAGAGACGCGTTTGTTAGTCCAATTTTCAAAACTGCTTAAGTAATGCATTCCTATCACCTTCTCAGATGACTCCATTAGCGTTCAAAGGCGTTATGGGCCGCGATCAAAAAAACATTGTGGGGTGGAAGATTCCATTACAAAAGTTGCCTAATGTCATTCAGGAATGTTATTAGAAGCGATGTTTTCCATTCTTATTATAATAACTAGAGATTCCCTTGTTCTGAAACTATGTAATGATAAATATTAGTGTTAACTGTAATTCCACTTTGTCTCTAATTATCATTTTAAAGAGTTTTAAAATAAAAACATCATCTGGGACCTGTTCTTTCCACCCACAGACTGTGCCCTCTGCATCTAAAAGGGGCCCACACTCAGAGACCAAAAAGCGTTGTGGAAAGGCGCTGCATTTTTCTGCTCTGCGTTTCTCTCTCTCTCTCTCTCGCTTGCTCGCTCACTCTCGGGATTTTACGAATGTCCTGTTTTAACGTAATTGATATTTAGGTAGACGATGGTCACTCATATCCTTTAACTGTTTAATCCCTTAGTAAATGTGTCTGAGTTACCTGAACAGTGTATTTTATTAAGTGTGTGTGTAACGGCGCCTGGTTAAAAACACGAAGCAATTTGGTACCAAGGTATTGTAAACATAATTGTGGGTTTCTAGTGCACTAAGAAAAATATTTAGAGTGGTTATATGTAAAGATACCTTTTCACTTTTTTAATATTTTTTCGTGTTATATGTTTTATGCTTTATCTTTTGAAGAATTTTTCTTTTATACACATATGTGATGTGTTTGCTATTGCCTTAATTTTTGCTTTACATTTTTTTATATTTAATCTTTTGCAGAGTATATTTCTGTGTCTTTTGTATCCACATTTTTATATGATTGATTTATTTGCCTTATTTTGTTTAACACGTGGGAATTAATTTACTTACAGTATATTTCTTTTCAACCAAGTTTTGTTATTTAACAATTTAAATCTTTCTTTAATAATTTTTGATTAATTGATAAATTAATTTCTGATTTAATTTTGACTGATGATTAATTCAGATTTAATCCAATTTTGTTTTATCTTGACGTAATAATAAATTTCCCTGAGACTGTTAATGTCATGTATAATCTTTGAATTTAGAAATAAATTTTTGTATTTAAAATATTATATCAGAGTTTCATTCATTGACCCACCAGTAATTTTGATTTGAATTAGAGATAGAGTGGTAAGTGAGATGTTTTCCTTCAAGTAATTAAAGTGAGCTCGAACCAGGAAATGAAATAAATAGAAATATTTGAACTTTTATAATGTTAATGGAGTGATGCCCTTAGATTTTACCTCACACCTGTTTAACGAACTTTATCTGCTTTCTTTCATGATTGATAAGTTTATAAGGGATCACTGTTGCCTTTAGAGAAATCAGTCGTCTTGTATGTGTGATGAGGGTTCAGGTGTCTGGCTTTTGTGAGGTAACTTTAATTGTTGAATAAATGGTAAGTTTGGTAATCAAATATCAAGCACTTAGATACCAGGTTTGATTTAAAGAACAGACACTGGACACTCCGGGGTCACCATATATAAATGGTGCACTAGACTCCGGGACAAGCACTTAGATATCAGGTTTGATTTGAAGAACAGACACTGGACACTTCGTCACAATACAGTATACTTTATAGTGTAGGTTAGGCTACCATACATGTACACATGGTACCAAATACCCTAGTGTAGGCTAAGCTATATTCAAGATATGTTTTTTCCAACAAATGATGGGTTTTTTTGGAACCTAACCCATCATAAGTAGGATACCTGTATAAGCATTTTTAGTGTTTTTTTTTTTGTGGTTGAACTATCAAAATAGGCAGTTCTAAGTGTTTTTAGAAGGGTTCTAAGTATTCGGGGGTTCTACCTATTCATGGGGGTTTGTGGTAGGCATCACCTGCAAATAAGCGGGTTTACTGTATTTCTGTGTATAAGACAACGTTTTAGACAAGACGAGGTTGAAAATTACGGCAAATTTTCATGAACTTATCTCCTATCTGTAGCATAAGACAACTGCTAAATTACAAAACCATCTGTGTAAAGGCTAGCTTTTACACATTACATATATATATATATATATATATATATATATATATATATATATATATATATATATATATATATATATATATAAAATAATGATATAATATATATACATGATATAAATAAAGACAAAATCCATGAAGGAAAGAGAAAACAATGGAGTGCTGCACTGGCCTTTTATCGCCCTTTACTTAGACTTATAATATATCCTTTACTTAGCACACTCATATAATATAAATATATATATATATATATATATATATAATAATATATATATATATATATATATATATATATATATATATATATATATATATATATATATATATAATCTTGCCAAGTTAACTTAGCTTTACTCTTCTGGTTTAAATTATTTCCTTACCCTTGTTGCTGTTTGTAGGTCCAGCCAATAACACTCTTGCAAGGTGCTGCAAATATAACAGAAGCTGAAGTTTCTTCCACAACTACCAATGAATCAGCTGAGATCCCAACCACACAGTCAATCTACAATAATGAAGAGAGGAATGTTACAAGGTAATCACCTGTCACAGCATAAATGATAATTTATTCTTTAATGCTGAAACTTTTACTTACGCAAAAACTTGACATCACCGAGGGTTAAACTAAAGTGTAGCTTCTGCATATGCAAAGTCAACTGAGTAGAGAAAAAGTTATGCAATCACTCAATCTTAAAAACTAGAATTAAGATTTTTATTTTGTTGGTCTGGTTCAAGGTTTTAATAATATAAAACTAGTTTTCCAAATGATACACACCAATTATTACATTCCACTATGATTCCTAGCTCACAGTAAACACACTACATCAACCCAGGTATATGATCCTCCTCATATCTAAGGTCAAAATTGAAACTAAAGATGGCTGCTTATTGTTTGACGCTACAAAATCTGGTACGAAAGACCCAGACCTGCTTGGATGAGATCTATAAGACAGGAGGCTCTAAAGGAGTGGAGATCAGTGGAAGTGAAAGCCCAAAGAAAAGACAAGAGTGGCAGAATTTTACAGCATCCCTTTGCATTTCATGGTACTGGAGCAGTGAAGACTCAATTTCTAGCAGTGATTTATCTAGTTTCCTTTTCAAGCCACTCAACAAAAGGAATCTATTATCCTTGATAAAGGAAAAGGTTACACTGTTGCTATTTATAGCAGTAATTTATATGCAGTTACCCTAAGTCAAGAAAAGGAATCTGTTATCTTCGATAAAGGAAAATGTTAAACTGTTGCTGATGACATTTACTTTGCAAATAGGTTGGGTTACAATGGTTGAGCCAGCACTCAATTTATAGACTTACATATTACGTAATCCTTAAGGAAAGCTGTTGAACAGCAATTGACTTTGCATTGTTTTTAGGTATTATATATAATCTAGAGATGATTTATAGCGCATATTGCCTACAGGAGGATATGAAGAGGTCATGTATATTTATGCAGATAACCTATACTGTGCACTGTACCATTTGACATACAGCATATGAAAATGTTAACTTTGGCCTACACAGGGTCTAAGACCTACACTCCAGTGAACAAAAAGCCAACTGTACATACCATACAGCACTTACGTAAAAATAAGTCACACAATGAAAAGAGATGTGGCATTATGACAAAATTATTTAGCAAACCAAAGCATGTGAAAAAAAAAATGAGACGAGTGCAGAACACTCATCTGACATCTAACCCCAAAAAAGGAAAATGCTAAAAAATATTGATGATGATGATGATGATGAATATAAGTGATAGCATTACTGACTTAGCATTTATTGGCTACAGCGTACAATTAATGCCACTGACTGATACAGCTAGAGTATGATTTCACTTAAAGTAGGAATTGTTAAGTAACATTATGAGAGCAAATATGATGTAAATGGTACAACAGAACACTTCGCTCAGAAAATAATTAAATTCTGTCAATGACAAATAACTCTTATTATTTATTTCCTACTTTGCTGTAAAACATAACTGTTTTAAAACCTTGTATCATTAATCTTTACAAAGGGACTATACTTTCTTATCTGTTTACTCACATTCTGCTGAAGAGAGGCATCATGCACAGACAAAGGCCATGACAGGGCTCCACGCAAACTACCGTCAGGAATATACCTGATGCTCTTCTTGTCTTTCTTGCCTCCTCGTGAGAACCCCATTAATGCTGAGAATATTGAATTAACTATTAATTCCAAAGGATCATATTCATTGCTCAAGAAATATAAAGAAATCATATTTTCCACCACTAGTGCAGTATATCCACAACCATAACAAAATAGAAAACTAAAAAACTAACTGTATGAAAATTTATTACACTGTAAGCTTCAACACATATCATCATAGGTTAAAATATTTCCTGAAGGCTGCAAAAGCATTCAGATTGAACATAAAAGTACTTAAAACAGATTTCAGCAATAATAAATATCAGCTGTCATATCAAATCATGTAACTAAAAGTGACAAAAAGTCAAGAAAACAATCTAATACATGCAAAAATACTTTTGATATTTACATATCAGTTTATATATATGTACATATATATATATATATATATATATATATATATATATATATATATATATATATATATATATATATATATATATATATATATATATATATATATATATATATATATATATATATATATATACATACACATATACACACACACAGTATGTGTGTGTATATATTCATGCACATTGCAGTAAGTCATTGGTTCCACACTGCATTTTGGTAATAAGCTACAACAAAAATTGTTTGAATGAAATGAAGTACTGGACAGAAATCATTAAAATCTACAGTAATTACCAGTGTCTACTTTGGAAAAGAAAAATATAAAAATTAGGATATCTGTTCTTGCATGCAATGTCTAAATACCCAAACGATCTCTCTCCCTACATACAAAGTTTACATATACAGTATATATAGGCCACACCACAAAACCAACTAGGCCCTTTTTATCAAATAGCCTGTTCCGTCATTAAACCTACAGACTTCCTCCTCCCCTCTGTATTTGTCCTTGCTTGTGTTGGTTTTATTTTTGTTTTCTTTTAGTTACATGATGTTACTCCTCCAGGTTGGTCCTTAATCTTTTGTTCTTTAGCTCTATTTACTGATATTTTTCTTTGACTCTAGGTTCAATTATTTTTAATTTGAATTAGATATTTTCATTTTGCAAAAATAATTTTAATAAAAAAATGTTTAAATTTTTAATTATTAATTTTGGTCTTACAATTTTACAAGGATTTTTACATTCTAGTCTTAACAGCCCTGATGATGTCATTATATGGATAATTACAAAAAGTTGTAATAAAGAGACCTTTCACAAGTGTCCTATTCCCTTTATGATAGTTTTAAATATGGACGGACTCCTGACTCCTTACACTTGTAACTGCCTATTTTGATAGTTCAAAAAAAAAAAAAAAAAAAAAAATGCTTACACAGGTATAATCCTACTTACGATGGGGTTAGGTTCCAAAAAACCCATCGTTTGTTGGAAAAATGTACCTCGAATATAGCCTAGCTTACACTAGGGTCTTCAGTACCATGTATACATATATGGTAGTGTAGCCTACAATATGAAGTATACTTATACATTATAGTAATTATTAATATCAGCTAATTCTGGAGGTTCATGCAGAGTGACTTATGATAATCCCATACAAAGAGAAATTGAATAAAAAACAAGAATTAGATTAGCCTACACTATGGTATACTGTATACATATACAGTAGCCTAGCCTATATTATACTGTACTCTATATTAACATATCGTATTATACAAACATCAACATAACGAATATGCATCTTCTCCATGGATCTTTTAAAATGTTGTGCTTTAATTCATTGTATCCTATAATATTGTATATATTCTTATATTGCTTTTGTATTATAAATTGTGATCATAGTGATCAATGTTCTGGTCCAGAAATCGATTACGCGGCAAGTTTATTTCGCCGTTTTCAACTCCGTTCAGAGTGCTTTTCTTCTGGTTAGCGTAAATGAATCTCTAGATACTTTTTTTACATGGGGTAAGGTTATTTTTCGTTATACGAAGTGTTTTTAAGTTGAAATATAACTTAAATATGCATCACTGAGAAATTAATTTAACTATTTTTTTGGGGTTAATACAGGTAGTGTTCGATTTACGATAATTAGTTTTACGATAATTTGCTTTCACGATGGGGTTAGCAATTCATATCGATATAACAATATTTTTAAATTTCGAGCGCAACTGATGCAGGGAACAGCGTACAATCAGGCAGCGTACGGTGTACGATATGTTGGCCCAAGAGGCTGGAATACTTTCATCAATTCAATGAGCCAACATCACTTGCTCTCGTGTGTAGTAAGCTAAAATAGGTCAATGTCCATTTACGATTTTTGTGCGTTTGTAAGTAAACTCTACAACTCAAATTTGTATCAGTACAGGTAGTGCTCGAGTTATGATAGTTCGATTTTGCAATGGGGTTAGCAATTAACCCTTAAGGGACGGCATAATTTATCAATGTGCAGCACCCCAGACCGGGGAAACTTTGAGGTCGGCAAAATAAAAAAAAAAATCACATCAATGGCAAGAGACATTCACCCTGTATAAATAAAAAAATTCTAAAAAATTTTCCCTACCTTCCACAAGAAGTTGAAAATGACTATTTACAACCCCTTGTGGGGCTTCATTTACAAGACAATCGTAAATTTTACCAACTTATATATGTTTTTTCTAATAAATAAACTCACTGTATTTTGTCAAATTATTATTACAGCTCACACAATATCAAAACGGATAAGAAATAAAAGCAGTACCAAATTTTTTGCATATTTGTTTTAAAATATTCATGTAAATTTATGAGAAGAAAGATTCAGTAACTTTTTTTTTACTTTTACATGCTTTTTCTAATATTTCTTCGCAATTTTCTTTGTAAAATTAAATTTACAACCGACATACTACCATAAAAGACAAAAATAAAAAACAACAAAAAGACTCATGTGAGAGAGAGAGAGATGCAGTACTTTATCCCTTGAAGTCACAAGCATTAATGATACTGGCCTAACTCTCTCGTCTGTATAAAAGTTGCCATTAGTGAATTTATAGCATATGGAAGTATTGGCACCTTTGTTTCGAATCATTATTACCATAAAAGTGGTGTGTAATTCTGCTTCAGACTGAAGCGCAATCCGTCCACCTCCCCAAACCTGTTTTACTTCACACTGAGGCTCAATCCGTCCACTAAGGGTTAATACCAATATGACAATATTTAGAGAATATTTTTTAAATTTCACGCGGGCGCTGGCAGCAGCGTACAATCAGGCAGCGAGAGAGAACAACTTCTTTTCCTCCATCTCTTTATTCCATCTTCTAGTTAAAAAAATACAAGAGAATGATAAAAGTATTGCTAGTAGCATTATACTCTTGCGTAAATGCATACAGCCATAAACAACCAACCAAGAAATTGTTGTTTTGCAAATAACCAAATCGGATAACAACTGTTTTGCTTGTATTTCAACCATAGTACGGCTAAACAATTACTGTAGTTATGTTACAAATGATGTTATGCACAATAGGGCTGATATATTTTTACATTATACCCTTGTTCGCTTTGGAAAAAAGATCAGCAAGGAAATATACTGCTAAATTCAAGCTGCGAGTTGTAGTGGAAGCTGAGAAAGCAATGTTCAAGCTGCTAATGACTATAAATTATTGTGCATCCGCAACTTGGATGAAACTCGACCGTAAATAAAATTGGAAAGTATTTTAATCTAGACTACTGGGCATGAAAGAACACATATTATAGCTGTTTTCACACCAATAAAAGATAAAATATGTAAAGCTCGTATTATGATGGAATCATGAGAAATAGCGAATGGAATCTTCATTTTTTTTTTTACACAAAACAAATATGCTCCCAAACGGCCAGCCGCCAATGTCATCTAATAACGAAAAAAAAAAAAAAAAACTAAATTAATTTCACAGCAACACATATTTAAGTTATATAATCTGACTTAAAAACACTTCGTATAACAAGAAATATCCTTGTCCCATATAAATAAAGTATCTAGAGATTCATTTATGCTAACTAGAAGCAAGAAAAGCACTCTGAACCGAGTTAAATGTGGTGATATAAACTTACCTCGCGACTGACTTCCAAAACCAAAACATTGATCGCTATGATCGCAATTTATAATACAAAAGCAATGTGAGAATATATACAATATTACTGGATACAGTGGAGTAAAGCATAACCTTTTAAAAGATCCATGGAAAAGATGCACATTCATTATGTTGTTTGTATAATATGATGTTAATATGTGAATACAGAGTACAGTATAATGTAGGCTAGTCTATACGATATACCATAGTGTAGGTTCAGCCGTGTTTGTTATTCAGTTTCTCTTTATACTGAATTATCATAAGCCAATCTGCATTGAATCTCCAGAATTAGCTGACACTAATAATTACTATACCATATATGTATAGAGAATACTCTGTAGTGTAGGCTAGGCTACCATATATGTATAGATGGTACTGATTACCCTAGTGTAGGTTAGGCGATATTCGAGATACGATTTTTTCAACAAACAATGGGTTTTTTGGAACATAACCCCACTGTAAGTAGGGCAATACCTGTAGATGAAGATGGCCGTTTGGGGGCATGTTTGTTTTGTGCAAAAAAAAAAAAAAAAAAAAAAAAAAAAAAAAAAAAAAATCAAGATTCTGTTCGCTATTTTCACTTGATTTCATCATAATACACTCTTAAAGTATTTATTTTTTATTGGAGTAAAAATAGCAGTAATGTGTGTTCTTTCTTGCCCAGTAGCTTTGATTAAAATATCTCTCCAATCTTAATTACGGTCGAGTTTCATCCATGTTGCCGATGCTCGATAATTTATAGTCATTAGCAGCTTGAACAGTGTTTTCTCTGCTTCAGCTACAACTTGCAGCTTAAATTTAGCAGTATATTTCCTTGCCGATCTTTTATCCATACCGAATAAGGGTATAATGTAAAAATATATCAGTCCTATTCTACTTTAGGTCATTTGTACTATAACTACGGTAATTGTTTACTACTGTACGATGGCTGGAATACAAACAAAATGGCTGTTGTTATCTGATTTGGTTATAAGCAAAACAACAGTTTCTTGTTCGGCTGTTTATGGCTGTATACATTTACATAAGAGTATAAAGTTACTAACAATACTTTTATCATTCTCTTTTACTTTTTTAACTAGAGGAAGGGATAAAGAGATGGAGGAAAAGAGGTGAGTCTATTGTAATTTGGTGTCTCTTGCTGCCTGCGCATGTGTGAAATTCAAAAATATTTTATAAATACTGTCGTATCAGTATTAACTGCTAACCCCATTGTAAAATCGAATTACCTATCTATCTATCTACATATATATATTATATAATATACACTTACAATCATATTATAATGATATGATATATATATATATATATATATATATATATATATATATATATATATATATATATATATATATATATATATATATATATATATATACTGTATATATACTGTATATATATTATTATAATATGATTTTGAGATGCTGTTTTTTTTCTTTCTTACAGATGACAAATGTGTTATGTACTCTGAAGTAAATTTTTCTTTCAGCTGTTTCATATGCTGTGTGATATAATGAGGTGGTTTTGTAATACATGTATTTGTTTTGCGGGAGTTAAAAGGTAGAGAGAGAGATATTTTGGAATTATTATCAGATAACCACATCCTGTGTTGACACAGCTGCATGGATGGGACCAAAGGGAAGGCGTATTGGAAGGGCTACTTTGCCTATCTTTGACAAGTGACAGTTTTCGGTCCGAGTCTTTATTACATGATTATCATGTATGTCTGTTCTGTAATTATTATTTTTCTCTACGCCTCATTAAGTATTCCATAATCTGAATAGAAGGATAAGGGGGGGGAGATAAGGTCTGACATGTTGACAGGGCTCTTAGCCAAAGCACTCGGAAATTTATTTCTGTTCACCCAGGTGGTTAACTAAGAACAGGAAGTGTCAATCATTCAAGATAGGCACCCATACTCTTTTCCAAGTTTATATATACCCTGCGTGTATGTTTCATGTACATACTGTGTGTATACCCTATGAGTATACTTTGTGTATTCTTTATTCTGGGAGGTGTTCTAAAATGTAGAATGAAGGGGCTCAGGTTGTTCTAAGATTTGAAGCGACTGATTGGCAACTTTGTTTGAGGATAAAAATAGGATTACTGGACTAAGAGTTAGTCTGCTAAGAAGTCTCAAAGACACAGGAAGTCCCTCTCTCTCTCTCTCTCTCTCAATTCACATAGAAGGGTATAAATTGATTGCTCTCCTGAAATATATAAATTTTGTAAAACTCTCCCATGAAATGTAATATTTTGTGTATGATTCCAAAATATTTGTGTTCTTCAACCAATGTGTTTATATATTACAAAAGGAGTAAGGTAATGTGCTTATTTGCTTGTATTGTAATTATGTTGAAAACTGAAGTGTTGTCATTGAGGAAGTTGTAGAAAGACCTGAATCTAGCCTTTTAAAAAAGTTAAGGTAATCTTTTCAGAGATTGACACAACCTTTAATCATATTTTGTCTTAGTGAAATTGCTGTTGGTATATTTCCATTTTTGCATATTTCGTTCTTATATGTCTGTGTTTTCATATTACTCTCGCAAGATTGTGTGTTTATAATTTCACAGTGTTACCCAAAGTTTTGTGTTGGGGATTACTTGGCATTTTGTTGGTGTTAATTTGCATTACTGAGATTTCAATACATACTTATTATTGAGATTTCAGTGAATACCTGTGTTGATTCATGTACTAATGTTTTGATGAACACTTTGGCTAATTGCAAATGTTCAGATTTATATCTAAAACTTGAGCGAGAGTTAATGGTTTGAATTCTACTTAACTGATTCCATGATAAATTAAAGTTTTGTGAATTAACTTTGGTTAAGAAATACTTAAATCTTACACTGTTGTCAAGTAATAGTAAATCTTTTTGAGATTGTGAACTCTGCTTATAACTTTTGACCTTAGAAATAAATTTGTCTTTAAAATTTTAAAACCACAGTGTTTCATTTTGACCACCAGTGATTAGAAATATTGGTGTGTGTGTTCAAGGTAAGTGGTATGTCTGTCTAGTTCTCCTTTATCAAAGTGAAGTAGAACCAGGGGAAACAATTATAGTATTTGTTGGAGTATGCCCTTTTTCCCCTAGTCTGTTTACAGCTTATCAGTTGTTACTTCACCCAGAACTTGATAAATTTAAATTGATTTTTCAAGTGTTAAGCAAGTTTTAAGGGATCACTGTACCTTTGGAGTATTCAGTCTTAATATTTTTGTTATGAGGTTTCAAGTGCCTGGCTGAAGGGAGGTAAACTTTTTGGAATAAGACCAAAAAGTTTACCTCACTTCAGCCAGGCACTTGAAACCTCATAACAAAAAATATTAAGACTGAATACTCTAAAGGTACAGTGATCCCTTAAAACTTGCTTAACACTTGAAAATTCAATCTAAATTTATCAAGTAATGGGTGAGGTAACAACTGATAAGCTATAAACAGACTAAGGGAATAAGGGCATCACTCCATCATATACTATAATTGTTTCCCTGGTTCTACTTCACTTTAAAAAGAAGAACTAACAGAAGATACTAATACATACATACATACATACATATATATATATATATACATACATATACATACATATACATACATACATACATATACATATATATATATATATATATATATATATATATATATATATATATATATATATATATATATATATATATATATATATATATATATAAAATATATAAAATATAATTTCATCTAATAAATGGAGCCTATAAAAATGCCAAAAGGTAGAAAGTTAATGCTATATATTTCAGCAAACAACTGTCTCCGTCGAAAGGCAAGTATGAATGAAATAAGAATTACAGAAAATTGGTACAAAAACTCCCCGCATTCACGGTCTCACTATTCACAGATTTCTCTGCAGAGCGTACATACACATTATTCGAGGAAAATTCGTCCATTTGCGGTATTTTTCACTGAGAAATATTCACTTATTACTGTATTTTCATATTTTCATGACTAAATGCGCTTTTAGTGATAAAACCATTAAAATACTCAGGTATAAGCATTTTTAGAGTTTTTTGTGTTTAAACTATCACATTAGGCAGTTCTAAGTGTTTTTAGAGGGGTTTTAAGTATTTGTGGATTTTAGCTATTTGTGCAGGGGGCGGGGGTGCAGTACTTACACCAAGAGTATCTGAGGTCAGCTGTTACGTCACTCCAGTTGACAGCTTCTTAATCACTTGGATGGAGGAAGATTTTATCTATAATATCCGAGTCCTAAGCTCCTTTTGAGAGATTCATCATATTTTTTTGCTTAATCAGTGCTGATTCTACCATCTGGCTTTTGAAACCGACAATTGCTGCTATAAATTATATATGACAAATATCAGTTTATTCTGTGACTATGGTTATTTATGTGGCTAAAAATAGCTGAGCTCTGTTGGCTATACCTACTGAATGTTTGTGTTGTCCTGATCTCTGGGAAGACAATTTTGTTGTAATGATCTCTGGGGAAGTGATTTACCTGTAAAACCGGTGTATGATTGGTCATAGTCAAGGCAAGGGATTTTGTATGCTCCTGTGTCTTTGGGGACTGGTTTTTGTTGGATGTTAATAAGGCATCTGGCTAAGGTATTTGGGTAGGTAAAGGGAAAAGGAAACCTTCAGAAATACCTTAGCCAAATGCCTGATTAAAGTCCAACAAAAGCCAGTCCCCAAAGACACAGAAGTACACAAAACCCCTTGCCTCGACTGTGGCCAAGCCTACATGGGTTTTACAGGTAAATAACTCCCCCAGAGATTAAAACAACATAAACGTTAAGTAAGGTACGGCCAATAGGGCTCAGCTATTTTTAACAACATAAATAACCATAATTGGAAAATAAACGGGAATTTTTCACATACTGTATAATTTATAGCAACAATTGCCAGTTCAAAAGTCAGATGGTGAAATCAGCAGTGATTAAACAAAGAAATATGAAGAATCCCTCAAACCAGCTTGGAACTCAGATGTAATAGATAAAATCTTCCTCCAACCAACGATTAAAAAGATTAAGCAGCTATCAACTGGAGAGACGTAACGGCTGACCTCTGGAACTCTTGGTATAAATGCTGCTTTTCAATAAGTCTTATTTCATTCATACTTGTCTATTAAGGGAGAGTTGTTCTCCAAAATATATAGCATCAACTTTCTATCTTTTGGAATTTTTATGGGCTCCTTTAATTAATATTATATATATATATATATATATATATATATATATATATATATATATATATATATATATATATATATATATATATATATATATATATATATATAAATTTCTGACACGTCGAATCGAACCCAGGTCTTTCAGGTGGAAGGCAAGGGCGCTATCTACTAAGCCATACAAGTCTAAAAGAAGTTGGAACCTGAGAGCAACTGCACCCAAGGAATTACCTGGGCAAGCTAACTGCTTGCATACCAGCGAGTTTTCCCCAACTTCCCAACTTAGCAATGACCCAATAGACAGCATTTCATTCGAATTATCCCTTCTGAGTGAATAAGATAGAAATAATCAACACACAATCACGTAATTGTGGTTCTGGCAATGATATAGGATAGGCCACAACTGGCCCATAGTTAAAGTTTCATGGGCCATGGCTCATACAGCATTATACCAAGACCACCGAAAGATAGATCCATTTTTGGTGGCCTTAATTATAGCAAAATCCATGGCCCTTTGCAGCTAAACCCCGCCCACTGCACGCCAGTGATTGGTTAGCTCGCGAAAGGGGAATGACGTCACACTAGTTAACAATCCAAATGATTGCCAGTACGGATTTGACTCCATTTGGTTATGATGAGGTGCGTGCATGAACGATGACACCACAGATCTGAGTTCCCAGAATTGTGGAGTATGCAAATGATACCTCCGATAAAAGATATATTAAGTTATATAAAATCATTACAAGGGTCCCAAATTGGATTTTTTTTTTTTTTTTTTTTTTTTTTTTTTTTTTTTTTTTTTGTAATTGGTATTGGCCTACATAAGCGATTCCACATTAACTGAAATGAAGCATAGACTTAAGCAGCCAGTTCCAATATTAGGGTATAATTCACCATAATCCTGCATGTTAAATGTTAATATCTTTGTGAGATTAGGCCTACATATAAAATTCTTATATTTTGAGACAATGCAGGGTACAGGCCTATACGTCAATTTCTTATATTGTGAGACAATGCCAGGTCAGAGGCCTACACATAAAATTCTTATATTTTGAGGCAATGACAGAGCATGGGCCAACCTGTCAATTTCTTATTGCAAATAGTTTTCCACATGTATCTGTTGGAAATACTGTAGCTCTTAATTAATACAGTAGCTCCGACCCTACAATATAAAATGTATATGCATACGGTGAAATGTACATGTATAAGCATGTGCATATACACCTGTACTGGCATCGATGGCCATAGTAAATGTTAAGCCACTTTACCACAGAGAATAAAAGTAAAATTTGTGAGCATGTAGCCGATGGCACACACAGACCAATCACAGGGCTGTCTCAGCCTTACACACAACTATCGGAATGCTTGCATTGAGTTAAACTAAAAATATATTTACTCATCACAGTAATATAATTTGTTATATTATTGTGATGAGTAAATATAAGGCTGCTGTTGCATTTCTTTGAAAATGAAGGCTATGGTAGGAAGATATCATAAGATACTTAATGAAATAAGAAAAAAATAAATGACAGCTGAAAAAGTTATGTATGACATGATCCAAATCAGTCTGCGAGTAGCCCATGATTCATTTGCTTTTGAGGGCATTCTTGTAGATTACCCTGTTGGACAAAAGGATACATAATAGTCAGTAAATTTTCTCTCTCTCTTTCTCTCTGTTGTTAGGAGAATATTCTAGTGTAGACTACATTCATAAAGTTCTCAATTACTTTTAATTAAACAAATTACTAACTTCAATTAACAATAGTAAGCAGATAATTCTTTACACTAGTGTTTTATGAATAGGTCTATGTTTATTCTGCAATGTTAGGTTACCATATGATAAATTTTCGAAGACACTACAAGCGCCAGAACAGCTGCAACAAAAATAAGAATAACACAACAAGAACCACAATAAAATGGCTGAATGTAAGATAGGCCCATAATTCAAATGTCATAAGCTGCATAAACTGACAAAAAAGACATAGGACATTATAGGTCTACGTCATTTTTTATGATCCTGTTATTTTCAAAGGATATAATGTCCTAAGAAAATTCTCAGCAAATTATATCCAATATGACTTGTATAGCCTGTCATACTGTAACTTGAAGTTAAACTTGGGCATATTCTTGTTTAGCATCCCACCAAATGTGTAAACAATTGCAATGAAATCGATTTTATGACTATTAAAAATTTAGTAAAATTTCCTAAAATCAAGATGAAATACCAATCTGCATAGCTCTGAGGTCTTTGTGTTTAAGTTTTGAATGGTGAACACGCTTGACAATATCAGACGATACATATATTATATATATGTATATGTATAATGTCTATATATACATACATACATACATATATACATATACAGTATATATAATTATGGTTTATGACAATTTTCCAATTTGTATTTTTTTTCACATGGAATCTTTAGTTTACCCTAAAATACACTGTAACTTTTATACTGTACAATCTGGCTATAGAAGCAGGCATGACAATGAAGGGGCAATTGTATTCAATCTTTTGTCCATCTTTTATCCCTTATTATCCCCATTTTTAATATACACTATAACTTTTACCAATTTTAATATAGACTACCATTTTTACCACCTGTTTATGTAGAGGTCCTTTTACATCAAATTTATGGGGTGGAGAAGGTGAGCTCACAAAGCCTTAAGCCACTATCTGGTCCTAAGTCCAGGCCTTGCCCTTTTCTCACGTGAGTGTCAAATGCATCGTTTTTTATAAATGGCTTCACTTTACATTGCTCCATTCTTCACCTACTTAACATTATTTATGTTTCCAGCTTGACGTTATTAATCTTCACATTATAAAAAATTTACTGTTCATAAAGTCTCTCTCTTTTATATCTATCTATCTATCTATATATATATATATATATATATATATATATATATATATGACTTAAAAATTTTGTTAAAACATAATTCCATCTAATAAAAGGAGCCCATAGAAATGCCAAAATGTAGAAAGTTAATGGTATATTCCAGAGAACAACTGCAATATATCGATTAAGAAGATTAAGGAGAAATTTTCAACTGGAGCGACGTAATGGCTGACCTCTGGATCTCTTGGTATAAATACTGCTTTTCTGTAACTCTTGTCTCATTCATTACCTGCCTGAAAAGGGAGACAGTTGTTCTCTGAAATATGGCATTAGCTTTCTACATTTTAGCATTTTTATGGGTTCCATTTATATATATATATATATATATATATATATATATATATATATATATATATATATATATATATATATATATATATATATATAAAACACATTACCACAGGTGAAAAATAAGAAATGGGGTGTAGGTCCTGACCGGTTTCGACTTTATTTCCAAGCCATTGACGAAGGACTGATACAGAGTATGAGAAGTCACAAATATATATACTACATGAACAGTACTGACGAACATACACAACCGTTAGAGACTACATATCCCTACTCAGGCCGGTGTCGAGGTAGGAGTGGCCTTTAAAACTCATTTGGCTAAAAATCACAATATACTCTCAGGGGACATTACTGATAAACAAACCATACGCCACCTCAGATCCACACCTGACAGGTGTCACGGAGGCGGAGTTTGGAAACTCATTAACATTACAATACCATCCCTTGACTGATATTCATATTATGGTTGTAACTTTCTTTTAAAGCTACTAGTGCATTATTAGAATATAGAATCCCTTTTGCCCCTTCCCAGTTGATAGCATGATTGTTCTCACTAGCATGTACAAATTACTGTGTTTACAAATATGATAATCCTATTTTCATACATCTCTACTGCCTACCTTAAAGTTTAAACAATTTACAAATTTCTTTTGATATTAAAGGATCAAGTTTATACATCCCTTGACTGATATTCATATTATGGTTGTAACTTTCTTTTATAAAGCTAGATTCAATAATGTTCCTTTCCAGTGCATTATTAGAATATACAATCCTTTTTGCCCCTTCCCAGTTGATAGCATGATTGTTCTCACTAGCATGTACAAATATACCACTGTTCCCTTGTGCATATCTCACACATTTCTTATGCTGTTCAATTCTTTTTCCAGTGCTTTCCCACTGGTTTGGCCAATATAAAAGTTGTCACAAGACTTACACGGAATTTTATATACACACCCTTTAGTATTGTCAGGGGAGTTCTTGATAAGTACATTTTTCATTGTTGTATTGTTCTTAAATACGACATTAACACCAAAATTCTTAAGAAGATGAGGGATATTCACTTCAAAACTTGAACAAATTTTTTCATTTTGTGAGTTTTTTATTATAAGGCAAAACAAGCACCTTTTTTAACAGGGTATATATTCACTTTTATTTAAAATTACAAGAGCACGCCTGATTTATCTGCTTTTGTCATGTGTATATTTTTATCTTTTTTCAGTTCATTGATAGCAACCATTAAATAAAAGTGAATATATAGAAAAAATGCAAAATCTTTTAGGTGATGATAGCACATATAAAGAATTAAATAAGAACCCGATAGACAATGTGAATAGTGGTTTCAATAAGAAAGTGAAAACCTGTTAAAAGGTAACGAAAGCCTTATAAAGAAGTTGTGTGTGACCTTCTCCATCGCTACCATACATGTATGGTACAATAAAAACTCACAAAACAAACTTTCCTGCCAGGCCAATTATCAGTTCATTTGGTTCCACATCATACAAGCTAGCGAAGTACTTAGTAGATATTCTCAACCCATTAGTAGGTACCATCTCAAATGCAAATATCACGAATAATGTGGACCTGATAAATAAACTAAATAGTGTAGAGATTAATAGTGAATCCAGGCTTGTAAGTTTTGATGTAGTATCACTATTCACAAAGGTGCCAATAAATGATCTGATGGCATTTTTATCTGAATTGTGAGAGAACAAACAGCTGGATATCCCATTTTCTAAAAGTACTTTAATTGAACTGATTAAATTATGTGTAAAAGATTGTAAATTTGAATTTAATGGTAAATTTTACTCACAAAATTTTGGTATGGCAATGGGAAACCCTCTATCCCCAGTGTTAAGTAACTTATATATGGAATTTTTTGAAAAGAAGATATTAAACAACATAATCCCACGTAATGTAACATGGTTTAGGTATGTTGACAACATAATTTGTGTATGGCCAGGAACCAAGATGTAAATAACTTTTTGCCAAGTTAAATCAATTAGTACCATCAATTAAATTCACGATGGAAATGGAAAATGGTGGGTGCTTACTGTTTTTGGATGTCCTCATACGAAGAAATAGTAGTGGGTTTAAATATAGTGTGTATAGAAAACCCACTAATATTTCTTCCTATGTGCATTTCTATTCTGGACAAAGCAATAAGGTTAAAAGTCAGTGTTTTCATCTATTTTTTAAGAGCATTACAGGTATGTAGCCCTGAATACATTGATGATGAAATAGATAAGATTAGGAATGCAGGCAAGAAATTGAAATATCCTGATAGTGTATTAAACAGTGCATTTGAAGCGCAAAAAAGACTATGTATCAAAACCAGAAAGAACCTTACAACACAAAAAATTTGCTTGTTTTGCCTTATAATAATAATAATAATATGAAAGATACCCTCATCTTCTTAAGAATTTTGGTGTTAATGTCGATTTAAGAACAATACAACAATGAAAAATGTACTTATCAAGAACTCCCTGACAATACTAAAGGGTGTGTATATAAAATTCGTGTAAGTCTTGTGACAACTTTTATATTGGCCAAACTGGGAAAGCACTGGAAAAAGAATTGAACAGCATAAGAAATGTGTGAGATATGCACAAGGAAACAGTGGTATATTTGTACATGTTAGTGAGAACAATCACGCTATCAACTGGGAAGGGGCAAAAAGGATTGTATATATTCTAATAATGCACTAGAAAGGAACATCATTGAATCTAGCTTTATAAAAGAAAGTTACAACCATAATATGAACATCAGTCAAGGGATGTATAAACTTGATCCTTTAATATCAAAAGAAATTTGTAAATTGTTTAAACTTTAAGGTAGGCAGTAGAGATGTATGAAAATAGGATTATCATATTTGTAAACACAGTACGAGGGTAGTAATGTTAATGAGTTTCCAAACTCCGCCTCCGTGACACCTGTCAGGTGTGGATCTGAGGTGGCGTATGGTTTGTTTATCAGTAATGTCCCCTGAGAGTATATTGTAATTTTTAGCCAAATGAGTTTTAAAGGCCACTCCTACCTCGACACCGGCCTGAGTAGGGATATGTAGTCTCTAACGGTTGTGTATGTTCGTCAGTACTGTTCATGTAGTATATTTGTGACTTCTCACACTCTGTATCAGTCCTTCGTCAATGGCTTGGAAATAAAGTCAAAACCGGTCAGGACCTACACCCCATTTCTTATTTTTCACCTATGGTAATGTGTGATAAATGAATCATGTAAAAATAATAATAATAATATATATATATATATATATATATATATATATATATATATATATATATATATATATATATATATATATATATATATATATATACATATATATATATATATATACATATATATATATATATATATATATATATATATATATATATATATATATATATACACACATGCATACACACACACACACACACACACACACATACATATATATATATATATATATATATATATATATATATACACACACACACACACACATATATATATATATATATATATATATATATATATATATATATATATATATATATATATATATATATATATATATATATATAATGCATACATACATACATACATATACATATAGACATGTTCAGTAGCACCTCAACTTAACAGACTTTGGGGTCTGGCCTTTCTGAAAAGTTTAGGTAACAAAGTCTTTGAGTAACAAAGACCCTATGTTATGGTCTTTACTTGAATATCTTGAATGTTTTGTATGTATCTTCAACTAACAGTAATTCCAGAGTTCCTAACCTAAACTAACCTGTATTTTACACATAACATTGAACTTAAATATCAAAAAACTTATCACATCTAAAACAGCAGCATCAGGAAAAATAATCTCAACTGGTAGCTGATAAGTATAGAAATCCACTGAGGTGAGGTGGTACTGTGTGTATGCATGTAAATGTGCATGTATGTGTGTATGTATTTATGTATGTATGAGTGTATATATAATATATAAATATATATATGTGTGTGTGTACAGAGTATATAGACATAAATTTAGATAATGAAATGATAGTTGATGGGGAAGCATGATAATACCAACTAGTCTTGGTTTTCATAAAGTATCAAAACATTGCCCATTTTGCAACAAGTATTTAAAATGAAAGACTTAAAGCAAATACTCCCACACAAATTCTTGGGAGTGTCCTTTGCCAAACTAAAAATACCACAACACTATCACCATAGAAACTTGTCCATTTAACATGCCCTTGTCTATTACAGTACTTACACTTTTCAAAATAACATGAATTGACCACTAAAACACATAATTAGAAAACATTTACCTATTAACAAACAAAAATTAGCTTTAATAAACAAATAAAACCCACAAGACTGCATGTACCTCCAACTGGGAACAAAAAAACAAAGGCCAACAAAGACATGACTATGCTAGAGGTTGGAGATGGCGAAGTTAATGCCACAGAATGGTGCCAAAGTTCCCGGCCAATAATCCCAACAGGCAAGTCTGAAAATGTTCAAAACAAAATTCATGCAATGATTTTCTGAGAGTAAAAGGCAAAAAAGGAAACAGGATAAAAATGGAAGCCAAAAAATTAATGTGAAAAACATACCAGTGATCACAACTCATAAAGTGTTACTTATTAATGAAGGAGGGTGACATTCAAAATAAGTATTGATGAAAATAAACATAAAAGTCAATTTATTAAAATAATTTACAGTTTCGCTACTATCTGCTTTTGTTAACATGGCAAAAAATGTGTTACCTATACATAACAAACACAACATTAACAACATTGAACTATTATTAATTCAGTCAGTCATTAAGTCAATAAGGATAAGCAGTTTTTAATTTTAAATTGCATTACAGTATAGAATAAAGTAGTGGAAATGCAAGTAATAAGATAACTAATGTAATCAAGTAAATTAAAAACATTAACATAGGTATTTAAGTAATAAAAACATACAAGCCATTAAAAATGCACCAGGACCTGAACTTTGTACCATGTAGAAGTTTAAAATGAATTTTTACTGTGCACACAACCACCACTAGTACATACAGTAAGCCCCTGTATTTGCGGGGGATGCGTACCACATCCCCCAATAAATAGCTAAAATCAGCAAATACTTAGAACCCTTCTAAAAATACTTAGAACTGCCCATTTTGATATTTCAAACACAAACAAAACAAACTAAAAATGCTTGTACAGGTATTATCCTACTTATGATGGGTTTGTTGGAAAAGACGTAAATACCAAAACGTATCTCGAACATAGCCTAGCCTAACTAGGGTATTCAGTACCATGTATACATACATATATGGTAGCCTAGCCTACACTATAAAATGTACTCTTTACATACACAGTATAGTAATTATTAATATCAGCTAATTCTGGAGGTTCATGCAAAGTGACTTATGATAACTCAATACAAAGAGACATTGAATAACAAACAAGAATTAGCTTAGCCTACACTATGGTATATTGTATACATATACGGTAGCGTAGCCTACATTATACTCTACTCTATATTCACGTATCGTATTATACAAATGTCAACATAACGAATATACATCTTTTCCATGGATCTTTTAAAATGTTATGCCTTAATTCACTGTATCCAATAATATTGTATATATATTCTTATACTGCTTTTGTATTATAAATTGCAATCATAGCAATCAACGTTTTGGTTCCGAAATGTTTACGTGGCGTTTATTTCACCATGTTTAATTCAGTTCTGAGCGCTTTTCTTGCTTCTAGTTAGCATAAATGTATCTCTAGATACTTTATTTATATGGGGCAAGGTTATTTTTCATTATACGAAGTGTTTTTAAATCGAAATATAACTAAAATACGTCTTGTTGTGAAATTAATTTATCTATTATTTTCGTTAGCAGATGACGATGGCTGTTTGGGGGAGTTTGTTTTGCATAAAAAAATTCAAGATTCTGTTCGCTATTTTCACTTGCTTTCATCACAATACAAGCTTTACGTATTTATTGTTTATTGGCGTAAAAATAACAGTGATGTGTTCTTTCATACCCAGTAGTTTTGATTAAAATACTTTCTCTCCAATTTTAATTATGATCGAGTTTCATCCATGTTGCCAATGCATGATAATTTACAGTATAGTCATTAGTAGCTTGAACATTGTTTTCTCAGCTTCAGCTATAACTTGCAGCTTAAATTTAGCAGTATATTTCCTTGACGATATTTTATCCATATCGAGTAAGGGTATAATGTAAAAATATATCAGTCCTATTCTTGTGCCATAATGTACGGTAATTGTTTATTACCGTACGATGGTTGAAATACCAAGTAAACAGATGTTGTTATCCGGTTTGGTAATAAGCAAAAAACAGTTTACAGTTTCCTGGTTGGTTGTTTATGGCTGTACGCATTTACACAAGACTAAAACGTTACTACCAATACTTTTATCATTCTCTTTTACTTTTTTAACTAGAAGATGGGGTAAAGAGATGGAGGAAAAGTTGTCTATTGTAATTTGGTCTCTCTCACTGCCTGATTACGCGAAATTTAAAAATATTTTATAAATAATATTGTCGTATCGGTATTAATTGCTTACCCCATTGTAAAATCAAATTATCATAAAGTGAATTATCGTAACTCGAGCATTACCCGAGTATTTTAATAGTTTTATCACAAAAAGTGCATTTAGTTATGAAAATGAGATGAAAATACAGTATTTAGTGAATATTTCTCAGTGAAAAATACCGCGAATGGGTGAATTTTCCGAAAATAATGGGTATATACGTTCCAAAGAGAAATTCATGAATATGTGAGTTCGCGAATCATGAGAACGCGAATACTGGGGGTTTACTGTACACCATATGCAGCTTGGAAGTTTTTGATATAAATTATAAAAAGTACAAAGGTTAACAAAGCGTAAAAGTCAATGAAGGACTTTATTACACACACATAAATATACAGACAGTCCCCTGTTATCGGCGATCCGGTTTTTCAGCGTTTGTCTAGTGACGAAAATCAGCGATTTTCGGCACCGATTTCCGCCTATTGGTGCAATAATTGCATATTGATGCCGATACATCCCTAAGAGATGCTTATCATCATGCTGTTGGAACGGAACCCTCACCGATAAGCGAGGACTGCCTGTACACACACATACATATATTAGACCAGCAGTCCCCGCTTAACGGTAGCACCACTGAACGGCGCTTGGCTAATGACGTTAACAGGATTTTTGGCGCCATTAAGCGATTTTTGGTGACGGTAAGAGGGTTATCAGTGACAGTAAGCAGTTTATCGGGGCTGATAACCACTTAACGGCGTTGTTAAGTGGTTTATTGGCACTATTATAGGTGATTTTTGGTTATCACCGCTCGGCTGGGAACGGAACCAACGCCATTAAGCAGGGACTGCCTTTATGAATGTATGTATATTATATATATATATACGAGGGTAAGTCAAAAGTTCCAGGAAAAATTCAATATACTCTTCATTTAAGGAAATTCAAACATCATTTTTTCTACATATCTACCATCTAACTCTATACACTTTTCAAGGCGCTGTTTCCACCTCTGCAACCCTTCTTTTGTAGAAATTTGGGGCCTTTCTATTAAACCATGTTGAAACTGCATGTTTAGCAGCATCCAAAGATTCAAACCGATGTGTTCCTTGAGTTTTGGGAACAGGAAAATCTGAAGGAGCAAGATCAGGACTATAAGGAGGATGTGAAGGAGTTTCCCACCTAAATTTCCTGTAGGACTTCTCTTGCAACCCTTGATGAATGTGCTGGAGTGTTATCATGATGGAACAAAATTCTGCGGTGCAACTTTCCTCGACGTTTTTTAGCCAATGCAGTCTTCAGTTTTTGCAAAACACCTTTGTAGTAGTTCCCGGTGATTGTTTTTTGTCCTTCAAGGAAATCAATCAAAATCACTCCTTTGGAGTCCCAAAACACTGTTGCCATAACCTTCTGGGCAGATCTCGCCACTTTGAACTTCACTGGTGCAGCTGAACCTCTTGGTAACCATTGCTTTGATTGGATTTTACTTTCTGGGTCATATTGATGGATCCAAGTTTCATCTCCAGTAACAATCCGGTCAAAAACTCTGATTCATTTGATTCAATCTTTCGTTAAAACTGCAAGAGAAAGTTCAGCTTTTGATGCAGTTGGTCTTGTGGACCCAACGTGCTGAAAGTTTACTCAAACCAAGATTTTCATTTAAAATTGAAAATGCGGAACCATGGGAGATCCCAGTTTCATTAGCTATCATATCGATAGTAATCCGACGATCTTCATCCACTAGATTCTGCACCAAAGCCACAATTCTTTCATTTTTTGCAGTCGATGGTCTTCCCTCTCTTGGGTTGTCTTTGAGGTCCTTATCCTTAAATCGCTTTATCCAATCATAAACAACTGATTTAGATGAGAAGAATCTTTGTTGCAAAGCTTCAATAATTTTTCCTGGTTTCCAATCAAGCTTGGTCAGGAACTTGATGTTAGCTCTCATCTCAAAATTTTTATTTTCCATGGGTTCAAGAAGTTACTTTTCTGAAGCAGATGTTAACACCACGGTAGCAAGAGGATGACTGAGGTAACAAGTCTATATGATCACTACATCACAGATAATTGTTTACTGTATTTATGAATACATCATTCAACAATTTTCCTGGAACTTTTTGACTTACCCTAGATATATATATATATATATATATATATATATATATATATATATATATATATATATATATATATATATATATATATATATATATATATATATATATATATATATATATATATATATATATATATATATATATATATATATATATATATATATATATATATATATATATATATATATATATATATATATATATATATATATATATATATATATATATATATATATATATATATATATATATATATATATATATATATATATATATATATATATATATATATATATATATATATATATATATATATATATATATACTATATATATATATCTATATATATATATTATATATATATATATATATATATATATATATATATATATATATATATATTATATATATATATATATATATATAATATATATATATATATCTATATATATTATATATATATATATATATATCTATATATATATATATATATATATATATATATATATATATATATATATATATATATATATATATATATATATATATATATATATATATATATATATATATATATATATATATATATATATATATATATATATATATATATATATATATATATATATATATATATATATATATATATATATATATATACAGGCAGCCCAGGGTTATCGGGCGGGGGTTCTGTACTGGGGTGTGATGATAATCGAAAATCGCCACTAACCAAAAACTGGCGATTTCTGGCGCTTTTTCGGAAATTTTCGGGCTTATTGGCGCCGAAAAGTGCCGATATTTGGTTATCGGCGCCTCTGTTAGGTATGTATTGGCGCCAATACCCAATTATCGGTGCTGATAAGCGGAAATCGGCGATTTTCGTCGCTAGACAAGCGCCATAAAACCAGATCGTCATTAACCGAGCCCGCCATTAACCAGGGACTGCCTATATATATATATATATATATATATATATATATATATATATATATATATATATATATATATATATATATATATATATATATATATATATATATATATATATATATATATATATATATATATATATATATATATATATATATATATATATATATATATATATATATATATATATATATATATATATATATATATATATATATATATATATATATATATATATATATATATATATATATATATATATATATATATATATATATATATATATATATATATATATATATATATATATATATATATATATATATATATATATATATATATATATATATATATATATATATATGCATATATATATGCAGTAAACCCTGTATTTATGGGGATGTACTCCCACCCCATGAATAGCTAAAATCCGCGAATACTTATCTCTTCTAAAAACACTTAGAAATGCCTATTTTGATAGTTCATACACACACAAACTCTAAAAACGCTTATACAGATACTATCCTACTTATGATGGGGTTAAGTTCCAAATAACCCATCGTTTGTTAGAAAAAATGTATTTCGGATATAGCCTAGGCTACACTATAGTATTCAGTACCATGTATACATATATGGTGGTGCAGCCTATAATATAAAGTATAATCTATATGTAGACGTTATAGTAACTATTAATATCAGCTAATTCTGGAGGTTCATACAGTGACTTATGATAATTCAATACAAAGAGAAATTGAATAACAAGACTTAGCTCAGCCTACACTATGGTATATCGTATACACATACGGTAGCCTAGCTTACACTGTACGTTACTCTATATTCACATATACTATCATATTATACAAACATCAACGTAACAAATAAGCATCTTTTAAAATGTTATGCTTTACTTCACTGATCCAATAATATTGTATATATTCTTATATTGCTTTTGTATTATAAACTGTGATCATAGTGATCAATGTTTTGGTTTGGAAATCGATTACGTGGTACGTTTATTTCACCGTAGGCTATTTAACTCAGTTCAGAGCACTTTTCTTGTTTCTAGTTAGCGTAAATGAATCTCTAGATACTTTATTTATATAGGACAAGGTTATTTTTCGTTATATGAAGTGTTTTCAAGTCGAAATACAACTTAAATATTTAAGTCTCGTTGTGAAATTAATTTAGCTATTTTTTTCCTTAACCCTTAAACGCCAATTGGACGTATCATACGTTGACTAAAATTGTCTGTTGGGTGTCAAGTGGACGTACCGTACGTCGACTACAAAAAATTTCAACCTTCGGTCAACTTTGACTCGACCGAAATGGTAGAAAAACGCAATTGTAAGCTAAAACTCTTACATTCTAGTAATATTCAATCATGTACCTTCATTTTGCAACAAATTGGAAGTCTCTGGCACAATATTTCGATTTATGGTGAATTTTTGAAAAAAACTTTTCTTACGCATGGGCGGTAACTCAGCCAAAAATGTCATAAATTCTTTCGTCATTTTGTCGTAATTTTTGCACTGTTCTATATTAGCCGTTACATAGAGTTTTATATATGAAAATGTGCTCAATTTCATGTACAATACAGCAAAATACAACCCCATGGTTGTAGCTTTTATCAGTTTGGAAATATTTTCATATAAACCACAATAACTGCCAAAATTTCAACCTTCCGTCAACTTTGACTCGACTGAAATGGTAAAAAAGGCAATTTTAAGCTAAAACTCTTACGATCTAGTAATATTCAATCATTTACCTTCATTTTGCAACAAATTGGAAGTCTCTAGCACAATATTTCGATTTATGGTGAATTTTTAAAAAACTTTTTCCTTTGCGCCCACGCCAGAAATTCTTTAAATCACGTTGTCGTAATGTTTGCACTGTTTTATATTAGTCATTACATAAAGTTTTATATATGGAAATGTGCGCAATTTCATGTAGAATACAACAGAAAATAACTCATGGTTGTAGCTTTTATCAGTTTTGAAATATTTCATATAAATCACGATAACTGCCAAAATTTCAACCTTCGGTCAACTTTAACTCGACCGAAATGGTCAAAATACGCAATTATAAGCTAAAACTCTTACATTCTAGTAATATTCAATCATGTACCTTCATTTTGCAACAAACTGGAACTCTCGAGCACAATACTTCGATTTATGGTGAATTTCTGAAAAAAAAATTTTTTTCCTTGCATCTGCTCATGTAACTCGGGCGAACATCTCAGAAATTCTTTTCGTCATGTTGTCGTAATGTTTGCATCGTTTACATTAGTCGTTACATAAACTTTTATATATGAAAATGTGTGCAATTTCATGTAGAATACAACAGAAAATAGCTCATGGTTGTAGCTTTTATCAGTTTTGAAATATTTTCACATAAATCACGATAACTGCCAAAATTTCAACCTTCGGTCAACTTTAACTCGACTGAAATGGTCAAAAACGCAATTGTAAGCTAAAACTCTTACATTCTACTAATATTCAATCGTTTACCTTCATTTTGCAATAAACTGGAAGTCTCTAGCACAATATTTCAATTTATGGTGAATTTTTGAAAAACATTTTCCTTACGCTCTGCGCGGTAACTTGGCCAAACATCTCAGAAATTCTTTCGCCTCGTTGTCGTAATATTTGCACCGCTTTATATTAGTCGTTACATAAAGTTTTATATATGAAAATGTGCACAATTTCATGTACAATACAACAGAATAATTCACGGTTGTAGCTTTTATCAGTTTTGAAATATTTCCATATAAATCACGATAAATAGAAAAAATTCGACTTTCGGTCAACTTTAACTCGAATTTAAATGGTCGAAAACTGCAATTGTAAGCTAAAACACTTACAGTCTAGTAATATTAAATCAATTAGCTTCATTTTTCAACAAACGGAAGTCTCTAGCACAATATTTCGATTTATGGTGAATTTTTGAAAAAACATTTTTTATGTCCGCTCGTTACTTAATTCATGCATCATTTTGTGATAATATTTTCTGTGTTGCTTTGATCGTTTTAAAATTTGTTATATACCAAAATCATCGCAATTTAGTGTACAATACAACTAAAAAAAATTAACTCATTAGCTTTAACCGTTTTGCTTACAGCGCGATTTGTATACAATTATATATGAGTTTTTTTTTTTGCTGTCATATATTCCAATATTTATATATGATAATGATATTTTTTTCATTTCTGATGGTTGCATACTAAACTTCAGGCAATAAAAAAAATGAGCCAAAAATGAACTCTTAATCTTAAAAATTAAGCGTGCTGTGATTTTTTGAAAACAATTTTTTTTCCGCTTCGACGCTAACTCACCGAACGCCGCTGGCATACGGGAGACGTTTTTGTAAATAGGGCTTCGGCGTTAAAGGGTTAACAGATGACATCGGCCGTTTGGGGGCATGTTCGCTCTGTATAAAAAAAATCAAGATTCCGTTTGCTATTTACACTTGATTTTTCATCATAACACTATTTTTACTTATTTATCGTTTATCGGCATCAAAACAGCAGTATGTGTTCTTTCATGCCCAGTAGTTTTGACTAACCCTTTAACGCCCGACTGGACGTATTTTACGTTGACAAAAGTTGTCTGTCGGGTGCCAAGTGGACGTAAAATATGTCGACTACAAAAAGTTTTTTTAAATATTCACAGAAAACTACTTATAGGCCTCGTTTGTGAAAAATTTTAAATCGCGCGCCCTGAGGGATGCTGGGAGTTCACGGATCACGCTGTTGTTTTGTTTACAAGCGTCACCCAGCTGCGCATGCACGAATTTCTTTCTCAAAAGAAAGCATCAGCTAACTCTGCTGAAAATCTCAGAAATTCTTTAGTCACTTTGTCGTAATTTTTGCACCATTTTCTATTAGCCGTTACATAAAGTTTTATGCATGAAAATGTGTGCAATTTCATGTAGAATACAACAAAAAATAACTCATGGTTGTAGCTTTTATCATTTTGACATATTTTCATATAAATCACGATAAGTGCCAAAATTTCAACCTTCGGTTAACTTTGACTCCACTGAAATGGTCGAAAAATGCAACTGTAAGCTAAAACTCTTACATTCTAGTAATATCCATTCATTTACCTTCATTTTGCAACAAATTGGAAGTCTCTAGCACAATATTTCGATTTATGGTGAATTTTTGAAAAAAACTTTTTCCTTACCTCCGCATGCTAACTCTGCTGAAAATCTCAGAAATTCTTTAGCCACTTTGTCGTCATTTTTGCACTGTTTTCTATTAGCCGTTACATAAAGTTTTATATATGAAAATGTGTGCAATTTCATGTAGAATACAACAAAAATTAACCCATGGTTGTAACTTTTATCAATTTTGACATATTTTCATATAAATCACGTTAAGTGCCAAATTTCAACCTTTGGTCAACTTTGACTCCACTGAAATGGTCGAAAAATGCAATTTTAAGCTAAAACTCTTACATTCTAGTAATATTCAATCATTTACCTTCATTTTGCAACAAACGAGAAGTCTCTAGCACAATATTTCAATTTATGGTGAATTTTTGAAAAAACTTTTTCCTTATCTCCGCGCACGCTAACTCTGCTGAAAATCTCAGAATTTTTTGAGTCACTTTGTCGTAATTTTTGCACCATTTTCTATTAGCCATTACATAAAGTTTTATATATGAAAATGTGTGCAATTTCATGTAGAATACAACAAAAAATAACACATGTTTGTAGCTTTTATTACTTTTGAAATATTTTCATATAAATCATGATAAATAGAAAAAATTCAACCCTCGGTCAACTTTAATTCGACTGAAATGGTCGAAAACTGCAATTGTAAGCAAAAACTCTTACATTCTAGTAATATTCAATTATTTACCTTCATTTTGCAACAAACGGGAAGTCTCTTAGCACAATATTTCCATTTATGGTGGATTTTAAAAAAAAACTTTTTACGTCCGCACGTTACGAATTCATGCATCATTTCGTGATAATATTTTCTCTGTGTTGCTTTGATCGTTTTACAATTTGTTATATACCAAAATCATTGCAATTCAGTATACAACGAAAAAAAAACTCATTAGCTTCAACCGTTTTGCTCACAGCGTGATTTGTATACAATTATATATGACATTTTTTTTCCTCGCTGTCATATATTCCAATATTTATATATGATAATGATATTTTTTTAATTTCTGATGGTTGCATACTAAACTTCAGGCAGTGAGAAAAAAAAGAGCCAAAAATGAACTGTTAATCTTAAAAAGTAAGCGTGCTGTGATTTTTTGAAAAAAACTTTCTTTCCACTTCGGCGCTGACTCTCAAACCCTGCCGGCATACGGCAGACATTTTTGTAAATAGAGGCTCGGCGTTTAAGGGTTAAAATACTTTCTCTCCAATTTTAATTAGGGTCAAGTTTCATCCATGTTGCTGATGCACGATAATTTAAAGTCATTAGCAGCTTGAACGATGTTTTCTCAGCTTCAGCTACAACTTGCAGCTTAAATTTAGCAGTATATTTCCTTGCCAATCTTTTATCCATAGCGAACAAGGGTATAATGTAAAAATATATCAATCCTACTCTGCTTAACGTCATTTGTAACATAACTATGGTAATTGTTTACTACCGTATAATGGTTGAAATACAAGCAAAACAGCTGTTGCTATCGATTCGGTTATATGCATAACAATAGTTTCTCATTCGGTTGTTTATGGCTGTATCATTTACGCAAAAGTATACGGCTACCAACAATACTTTTATCATTCTCTTTTACTTTTTTAACTAGAAGATGGGATAAAGAGATGGCAGAAAAGAAGTTGGTTTAATGTAATTTGGCCTCTCTCGCTGCCTGATTGTATACTGCTGCCTGAGCTCGTGTGAAATTTAAAAATATTTTATAAATATTGTCCTACTTGTATTAACTGCTTACCAGTACCACTGCAAAATCGACTTATCGTAATGTGAATCATCGTAATTCGAGCACTACCTGGCTACTGGAGTATTTTAACAGTTTTATCACAAAAAGTGCATTTATTCATGAAAATATGAAAATACAGTAATTAGTAAATATTTTTCAGTAAAAAATACTGTGAATGGGCAAATTTTCCACAAATAATTTATATATCCTCCATAGAGAAATCCGCGAATCGGCGAGTCTGCGAATTGTGAGAACGCGAATACAGGGGGTTTACTGTACACACATATATATATTATATACAGTGAACACCCCATATTCGCGGGGGATGCGTCCCACACACCCCGGCGAATAGGTCAAATCCACGAATGCTTATAACCCCTCTAAAAACACTTAGAACTGCCCATTTTGATAGTTTAAACCAAGAAAAACCATGTAAAAATACTTATACCCGAGTATTTTAATAGTTTTATCACAAAAAGTGCATTTATTCATGAAAATTATATGAAAATACAGTAATTAGTGAATATTTCTCAGTGAAAAATACCGCGAATGGGCGAATTTTCCGTGAATGATGGCTAGATATGTTCCACAGAAAAACCCGCGAATGTGCGAGTCCATGAACCATGAGAACGCAAATACAGGGGGTTTACTGTATATAGTAATCCTTCAATTATTCAAAACTCGACATTATCTGACACACCCTGACCTGGGATCAAGGCCCTCAAAGATATATGATATACTACATAATAAATTTTTAAAAATTTAAAAAACCACTCTCAAATGGTTGGCAATGCTGTGCGGCCTAAGGAAAACGTTGGTAACACTGCTTACACTTATAAGTACACTGAGAAAGGATTTTAGGTGGGGAAAGCATTGAGAAGTTCCCAAGGTTGACGGATGGGGTTCGGATGGATGGGGAGTAAGACTGTGTAGAGGAACTTACTCAGAAGACGGACTGTTTTGAAAGGCAGGAGAAGCTGGGGAGCAGTTTCCCTGGCTGGGAGGGGGTGGGGATGCAGTGTTGAAAGAGTGAAGAGGTCTAGGTAGACATCTGACTTGCTAGAGCTTGTTTTGTTTCGTGCTGTTATGCTTATGATTCTTTAATTTATATTTTATGCTATTCTCATTTATATTTTTATTGTACTTTCAGTTTTTATTTTTACAACCCTAAAGATAAATGCAAATGTGTGCACTTTTTTAATGTACATAAGCACACACTCATTTGCTGGTGCCGGTGAACTTGCTGGAGCTTGTTTTCTTTCGTGTTGTTATGTTTATGATTTTTAAAATTTCTATTTTATGTTATTCTCACTTATATTTTTTCTGTATTTTCTCATTTTTAATTTTACAACCCATAGGATAAACAAAATCGTGTGTAGGGTACATACATACACACAAACTCGTTTGCTGGCGTCAATGAACTTGCTAGAGCTGGTTTTGTAGTGTGTTGTTATGCTTATGATTTTTTCACTTATATCTTATGCTATTCTTAATTATATTTTTACTATATTTTCTCCTTTTTTATTTTTACAACCCAAAAGATGAATGCAATCAAGTGCGTAGAGTACATACGTACGCGCACACTCATTTGCTGATATCGGTGAACTTGCTATAACTTGTTTTGTTTCATGTTTTAACATGTATATTTTTCAAAATTTAATAAAGGATATGTACAGTACTGCACAGTGACTTGTAATGAAATACATCCAGCACAAAAGAGAGAGAGAGAGAGAGAGAGAGAGAGAGAGAGAGAGAGAGAGAGAGAGAGAGAGAGAGAGAGAGAGAGAGAGAGAGAACTGAGATGAAATCTCAATGGTGATGAAATAATCTTGTGTACTCTTATATTTGTGATAATCATAAAGTCAACTAAAGTTGTAATGAAATACTGTAGAGTAAATCAAGCAAAGCAAAAAAGTAAAAGGGCAAACATGATACTGTGGTAAGAAACAATACAAACCATGTAGACAGTAATGTCAACACTGATGAAATGCCTCAAGCAGATGTAAACACATACACACACATACAAGTAAAGCTCCCAAGATATTACGTGAAATGAAAAATCAATAATTACAATACAACAGAAAATGATCAACTACTTTTTAGTAGTGTTCTTAAAATTTGCTTTGGACAATTGTCACTGAGAAATGCCATATGTACTAAATTGGTAAACACTAGGCATTTTACACAACACAGTTTTCATGAGAGTCTACTCTCTACTCTCTGAACAAATTTCATTTCAAGTAGATTGTACTAGGCTAGGCTTTCAAACACGATTACCAAACTTACGTCTCGTGTAACAACACATAACCATCTCTTATATTAACAAACACTTATCAAAGAACTGACATAATCAACACTGAATATGACAAACAAAATGAATCAGAGAACAGCTGTTTTGCAATTTTGAGGGATTTTACTTCAACATAAAGCATGTCAATTTACCTTTGTATAACCATTTAACATTTACAGTCAACCCCCAGGATTCGGGGGATAGGGACCACAACCACTTGTGAATAGATAAAATCCACGAATACTTGACACATCCCTCTAAAAATGCTTATAACTGCCTATTTTAATAGTTCAAACACCAAAAAGCAGCCTCTAAAAATGCTTATAACTTTCTACTTTAATAGTTCAAACACCAAATATACCGTAACTATCATCCAACACCAAATATACCTTAAAAAATATCATCCTAAAACACTTTGTATCATTTCAAAGCTATCTTACAACATTACCCTTAAAAATATACGTGGCTTACAGGGAGAAGTGAAAACTAATCAAGTTCCCCTATACTGTATTCAGGCACACACTTTTTCTTTCATACAGTCACTATTCAAGCCACCAAGTTTTCTTTTACAGAGGAAACATTGGTATGTAATCCACAAAAGAGAGAGAGAGAGAGAGAGAGAGAGAGAGAGAGAGAGAGAGAGAGAGAAATACTTATGCATATTAAAAATATTTACTGTAATATTAAGATTACGTACATAAATCATATGGGTGCTGTACTTACCAGCGATCACTGTTGACCAAAGATGATGATGACGATAATGATGAATTAGCTGCACAGTCCGATGAATGAATGAATGACTGCACAGCAAAGCAGAGGAGTTACAACTCCTTTGGTGGCACCTCTTCACCTTCTTCAGGGGTTTTGGGAGGCACCATCATGCTCAGGTACTTGTACATTCTCACGCAGGTGTTATAATAGGGCTTCATGAGAGTATTAAGGCCATTAGAAAAATTAGTGGAGCTTTCCTAAGAATCATCCCGTGCCTCTATTATCATCTGCACTGCAAACTCCTTGGTTTTCCTTAGAGAGTATATGAATAAGGGCAGCGAGTTCTCCATCAAGGGCCCTCACAAGGATATCTACCATCTTCAAATTCCTTCTCGATGAAGGAGATGGCACTTTCTCTCATACCATAACAGGCAGCTACTTCTGCATGATTTTTCCCTCTCTCAACATTACAATAATGTCTACGTCCTCCTGACCAGTCATGATCTTCCTCAGGCGCTTAGGCTCTTGTCCAGATGCCGTAGAAGAAGCAGGGCATTTAGGAGGCATCTTACAGCACGGTTCAAATATATACTCAGTCTGCACTGATATGTATGTACACAACACACGAACACTAGAGGCGTATGCAGTGAACTGAGAAGCTGGGCAGAGATGCTGGGTCTTTTGTACATAATATACAGTACATACATATAAACAAGGTAGTGCACATAACAACATTGACATTCTGTGCATGCTGTAAGTTTTATTGATATTTTGCTGATGTAAGATTATTTTGAAATGATATTGAAGTCTTTTACGTATGTAGTTTGTGGAATAACGGAACTGTTTATGTCAGTGAAACCTGTCAGTCGTTCTATTTTCATGTTATACTTTCGCGACTAAATATATTTTTATGGTAAAAAAAGATTTACTAATTTTCAAATATTACGGTACTGTAATACATTAATGTAAACACAGAAAAATATCAATAAAATATACTTTTTTAATAAAAAATGTTCTACCCCACCCAAATGAAACACAAAGCTCTAGTGAAGGAAAATGCATCTTGGGATGGATGTTGATACTGTATACTACCCAGGCGCAATGCTACTCGACATGCTATTGGCTGTCGTTTGCAAAGCAGCCACTCCAGCAGTGCCCTTCATTTTCCTTGGCGCTCACTGGCTATACCCCAAAGACTTTGTCTCGCAGAGCTGGGCTGCTCCAGCCAGCACCTCTGCCGTTCACTGCATATACCTCTACTGATCAAGCGTGTCACCGCGTATCTATGTACTTTGCACATCTTTGTGCCTTGTTTTTAATCTTGTGTATCTCTTTTAATCGTGCCCTAAGATGCCTCCTATGTGCCCTGCTCCTTCTAAGGTTTCTGGCAAAGTGCCCAAGCACCAGAAAAAGGTCATGATGCTCAAGGAGAAGGTACAACTTCTGGATATGTTAAAAGAAGGCAACAGCTATGCAGCTGCTGTAGCCTGCCATTTTGGTGTAAATCAGAGTACTGTGCAGTACATCAAGAAGAAAGAGGTGGAGATAAGAAAGAATGTGTGTTAGCTTCTTTAGTAGTGCGAAAACAGTTACTATAGTGCGTGATAAGACAATCGTTAAGATGGAATCTGCATTGGCATATTGGATAAAGGACTGCCATAAGAAGAAATCCCCCTCGACACCAACATCATTTGTGAGAAGGCACAGCAACTGCACCAGCAGTTTTTTACTGTTACGGAAGGCGGTGATGTACGGGAAGCAGACTTCTTAGGCTTCGACGAACCCGCAGAAGAAGAAGAGGAGCCACAAGCAGGACCATCTTCAGCTCCTCAAGGTTTTCAGGCCAGCAAGGGGTGGTTCCAACTCAAGAGGGTTTCTCTGCATGGGGGGCAGCACTGGCACACATGGAAGCCGACGCAAAATATCCCAAGAGCTTCAAGAAAATCATCAGGGACAAGGTCTACCATCCAGCACATGTGTTCAATATGGACAAGACTGGTTTGTTCTGGAAGAAAATGCCTTTATGAACATACCTCATGAAGGATGAAGCCAGAACCAGGCCTCATTTACAAGGCTGCAAACCATAGGGTCCTCAAGAATAAGCACAAGCACTTGCTGCCTGTGTTTTGGATGCACAACCCCAAGGCCTCAATCACCAAAACCTTACAGATCACTAGTTCACTCTGAGCTTCATCCTTCAAGTTAAGGAATACCTAAAAGACTTGAGCATGATTATGGATAATGCTGGTGGCCATCCTGTGGATCTTTATTATGATGGAATACAGCTTGAGTTCCTCCTTGCCAACATCACCTCTCACCTCCAGCCTATGGACCAGGGTGTGATCCGTACCTTCAAGGCACTGTACACCTGGAACTCCCTTGAGCACCTTGTGAATGCAATGGACGCTGACAATGAATTTACGCTGAAGGACTATTGGTGTATATTCACAATTGCCACGTCTTACCATCAATGAATAATTGTTGAAGGACATGAAAAAGCTGACCTTGAATGCCTGCTGGAAGATGTTGTGGCCGGAGTCTGCGCACAATTATAAGGGCTTCTCTCCAAGAGAAATTCAACATTTGGCCATTGATAAGGCAGTCCAGTTGAGAAGAATGCTTGGTGGAGAAGGCTTCGGCAACATCACATTGAAGTCGGTACCCTTAATGATGCCCACTCTGACCGCCTGATGGACCAGTATTTGGAAGAGCTGACAAAGTCTGCCTGCGAGGAAGAAGACATGCCAAGTTCAGGGGACGAGCAGGAGGGTGTGGCCTGTCTTTGGAAAGTCTGTCCCAACTTAAGCAGACAATCAAGGAGGCAAAAGGAGTCACCTATAGCATGGGATCCTTATATGGAATGCTTCTTAATGTTTTCCAATGTCCTTGATGTGGCAATGGGGCCCTATAATAACGCCCTCATCAGCATAAAGAAGTAGTGACAACAGCTGCCTATCACCATGTTTATCAAACGGATGAAGAAGACCCTCCAAAGCCTCCCTAAAACCACTAAAAAAGTGCCTGAAGAAGTGCCTCCCCAAGCCACTGAAGAAGTGGAAGAGGCACCCCCAGAGATGTAACTCCTCTGCTTTGCTGTACAATCATATCATTCACAGGACTGCACAGTTAATTCATCACCATCATCTTTATTCAACATTCATCACTGGTGAGTACCCATATGATTTACGTAAAACGATTATTATCATTATTACAGATACATAATTATTATCATTATTTAATCTGATTACTATTATTATAGGTACTGTACAGTATCATTATTATAATTATTATTATTATTATTATTTATTTAATCGTATTATTCAAAAATTTGTACATACTTATTACCCATATGTATTATTACAGGTAGAGTATTATTATTATTTAATTTTATTCAACTTAATAATACTTGAAAATTAGTACTGTAAATCATTATTTTATCATATAATGTACACATACGTACAGTACAGTATTTAGTTACGAAAATAATATGAGAATATAGAATATTGCTCTATGAAAAAATCCCTGAATAGGCAAATGTTCTGCAAATAACTTATTGATAGGTTACACAAAAAATCCGCGAATTGGTGAAGTCACTAATCTTGAACTGCCACTAGGCAGGGGTTGACTATGTACAAAAATAAAAATAACTCCATGTACAAAAATAAAAATAACTCCATTAATACAGTCATTTCTTCTAGCAATTAAAAAAATTATTCTTCTATAATTCTTTTGCTAGAAGGCTAAATCAGCTGTTTCTGAGAATACAGTGCAAAAGAGTATTTCTTTATTTTTTTATAACACTTAAAACACTTACTATTCATAGTACTGAATCTAAAGACTGATAAAGCTTGCTGTTGTGCATAGTAAACAAATGCTTTCTGTGATTAGTGACAATCTTTACTGATGTACCTGCTAAAAACAATACTTTTTTTCAAGTTTGAATACTATACAGTGCATTACAGCATTTCTTTAGAAGCATTTATTTCCTTCTTTCTTTATATTTTCAGCTGAACATCCTTATGGACAGAGTCAAAAGAATATAAATGCCCAAGAGGGCTCCAAAGGGAAATCACCCTGCAGAGAGACAACTTACAAGAAAAAGAATAAAATAAATAAATATGAAGAAATAGAAAATAAAACTGATAAACTTGAATTCAGGAGATGTCAGCAGAAAGCAAAAAGGAATCTGCTCCTTGCTTAAACATTTGGAGATCACAACTGCACTATCCAAACCAGTCCACATTTTAGTTACACCCATAACAAAACTTACAACAAACTGAGCAGTATTAAACCTGATACTAGAAAACAACATGCTGCCTTTAGCAGCAGCAACCTGCCTAGTGTTGCAAGCAAAAATATCCAGGTCAGGTAAAGAAGAATGTATATGATGTCTGTTCTTGTAGTACATTTCATGAACAAACAATTAACTCACTTGATGTCTATGTCACAAGTAAACATTAGGACCTGGCAAAATAAACTTGACTGATGACATAACTATCTGTGAGTTTGAGATGAAAGTTAACATCTGAAGACAAATTGGAGAACAGTACTTCAAACAAGGAAGGAGACAAGTTCAAACACTTATAGATATAACAGCTTCACCAAGAAACATTTGAAAACATTCCCAAAAGATGCCAACTTTTTGAGAAATGGAGGAAGGAATATTACGTAAATGCTTCTCAACAAAGACAATTTATTATCAAACCTTCCACCTAAAATCTTATGTCACTAACATTTAAAATTGGACCTTTTAACACAAATTCTGTACCTTTGTTTAATTATCAGCTGTACTTATACAGTTTACTTTTTTAATAACTATGTAAAGCTAAGATGATATGATATGGTTGTTAATAACAACAGATATGAACAAGTCTAGTTATTTAATAAAATTAACAAGAAATGTGGGTACATTTACCTTTTTTTTCTCTGACATTTGAATAATTAAGATGCTCCATATGTATTCAAAAGTTTTTTTTTTTTTTGTTACAAAAATGAAACATTCTAGCTTCATTTTCAACTGTACTGCATAACACTAACAATACTTCTTTGTTTTCTTGCTGCTGGTATTACCAAAATTGCTCTGGGCCTGTTTTGGTGCCATAATGTAAGCATTAAGGGTTTTCAGCTAGAAAATTACTTGAAAACAATGTGTGAATGCATCAAAGACATCTGAATACTGGAATAGAATGCTATCATCTCTGATGCCTAAACTGTTGTACACATCCTAAACCTTTTTAAATTCAGGGAAATTTACTGTAATGACATAAAATACAGCAATGTACTATACATAAGTAGGCAGTTATGTCATTTCATAAATTCACTTTTACCATTAAATGTTAGTTCATGGTAAAAACTGAAAACTTAAAAATCTCATGCACCTCATTTACCTTATTCTCCTCACCAATATGGGAATCAGCAAGAGAGAAAAGAAAGAATTTGTCTTTGGAGCTTTTCAGATTTTAGAATTATAATAAAGTAAGTTTATGAGCATACTGAAGCTGTATCACATATTTTATCACAAATGTGCAATGCTGTGTCATAAATTTTATACAGTCTATGCAATTTCCTTATGAACAAATTTCATGGGCCTCGTTTTCCTAATTCTCATGGAAAGAAAAAGTTGTGTTCTTGGAGCCTAGCCACCTGTTAAAGAACTTTTCATAAATGTGCAATTTATCATTATGTATGTACAGAGTGTTAAATGAACATTAGGCAAACTATTTATGCCCATGTAAACCCTAATACCTCTTATCATAACCATTATTCATTATACAAGACAAAAAATACAAAACAAAAAAATAGACACAGTATATCTTATACAGTACTAATAAGAAAAAGAATTTTAAACTATGGAAACTGAACTATTAGTGATTATGTATGTGGGTGGTGAGAGCAGTGCATTAAGCATTATCCCTTTAATAACTTTTCATAAATTTTTGCACTGACAATTATGACAAAACACTAAAAACTAAAAAACAGAAATGACAGAGGTGTGTGTGTGCATACAGTAAAGGCATGTATGTGCGTTCCTTAGTGCAATATCAGGATACTCTCTCTTTTCTCTCTCCCTCTCTAGATTATGGGAAAAAAATATTTTATCACATAGCTTAGCTTACTCTGGGCAGTCACTGATTGCCTCCTCATGCTACAGTGCTCTGGCCACGATGATGACGAAGATGACAATAATGTTAAATGCCTATGATAATGTAATGAAGATGAATAATGGAGTAAGCACTGTGAAGGCATTCAAGCTACTGATTTTCTGATGAAATGTCAGAAGGGTCATCCTCAAACATTGGAGGGAATGGAGCAGAGCCGAGAAAAAGAATGGTAATACAGTACAATAATCCTCGGGGTTAAGGCGGCTTTGACTTATGGCGCTATTTCAAATATATTCATCAAAAACTCGGTTCCAGGTTACAGTTGATGTTCCAAAGTTACGACGCTGTAACTCTGTCCCTTTCCCCATTTGCCTACCTATGTAGGACACGTGGCGGGCAGAACAAAGTAACTCTTGATGTGAATTAATTCGCTCCTTCGCTGGCCCTCATAAGAAGGAACTTCAGCTCCCAGAGAAAAGGTACTGTACCAGGATTTAAGGTTTTCGTCAGCCACGTCCCGTTATTCTCCGACTGTGTTTCCTTTCATTTCAAAGTGCGATATAATCACAGTGAGACCTGTATTGCTTATATTTTGTGCTGTTTAATTTGCAAAGCATTTACGAGATGAGTAACTTAATTTGCAAAGCATTTACGAGATGAGTAACTTAATCATTTGAGGTTCAAGTCACGGGAATCGAGTTCAGTTTAGGCATCTTTTATGCAATTCCTCGATCCTGCATTACAGTGCTAGAGCTGGTTAACTAACCATAAGTGTTTTAATTACAGATTAGGAGTTTTCACTTCGGACTTGCACACCATCTGTGTGCTTAGCGGCCCTCTTTACGTCGTTTCAACAACTTTGAAGCAGTCAACCCATTTGTATTCCCTACTGGAATTTCCCGTCACTTGCTCGCCTCATTTTCTCCAGAATTACGCTACCATTCTTCCGTTCTGTTTCTTTGTATATGTAATGAATTAAGTTAAACCCCAGAGTTTATTTCATCACTTTCCCCCTGAAGTAGCCTTTCAGGCATTTTTGTTGTTTGTAATTTAAGCTGTCCCCAAGGCCAGAGTCCAGATTTTTTTGGTAATTATGGTAAGGTGCGCATCATCCTAGTATACCCCACTGATCTAGCAAGACCCCAGCTTTAAAATTACAACACTGGTGACCTGCTGCCGAGTATGCTTTTATCAGCGGAATAGCTACTGCTAAGCTGGTCTGCACAATAAGAAACGAACCTTCTTAATTAGCGTAAATTCCCTTTAAGCGCACAAGTGATCCATTTCCACATGAGTATTGTGTTGTGTTTATTTTTTTGTTAGGCAAGAACAAAATCGTGGCTGAAATAGAGTTAGGGGTTGTTGGAACACGTGCATTCAATCCACTCATCAAGAAGAGAGAGTTACACAAGTTTTGATAGTCCCTGCATGAGGGCTTGCATGTTCTCACATAAGCAAGCTAGGAATTGAGAAGCATTGAAAATAAAAAAGGAAATAGTGCGTGTGTTTCCACTTTGTGTTATCCAGACAATTTGTTATCTTGAAACAGCTAGGGACATGTGTTAGATCCCACGTGAGTCAATCAGCAATTTCCGTATAGCTGGTATTCAAGAGGTTAATCTCTCCCTCTCTCTCTCTCGTAGAGGTTAGGAATTTGCTAGGCAAAGATATTATTCTTCCTTATTGAATAAATCTCATTAATCCGAAAAAAAATTGTTCAGGCCATGCGAGACAAAAATCATGGACAGTACTTGCATTTGTTAAAATTACCTATAAAAGAAACGTGCATATATAAATTCCTTTCTTTCGCTTGTTCATTTTATCCATACGTCCGTACACCTCACCGCATTTTTGAAGGCAATAAACTTAAGCGAAATCCCCCTCGTTCATTCATTACAAAAGGGTAGGCCAGGTAGCTGAGCTGAGAGTGTGTTGTACTTGTTCACTGCATTTGTTCGTTGTTTCTCTTCACGCGCTTGTGCTGAACCCGTCCCATAGGATCACTAAAGTAAAACCAAAATCAGGTCTCGAGAATAAAGTAAATGTTTCCTTTTCCTTTTCCCAAAGCACGTGGGATATCTGTCCGTGCATGGTAAAATAAGAATTCTTTATTGTACTAATCATATTCTACCGAGTTTTAATTTCGCGCTTTGAAATAAGCACATCCTTTCTCATCACATTTTATGAATCTTTTTTTTTTTTTCTCTCTCTCTTTAGCTGAGGAGCCAGCTACATCATTTATCGCATCTAATTGCGTATGTTTAGAAGGAATTTTTCCTATTTGCCTATAGAGCAATACAATTTTATATTATTTGCTGAACTGCCTGCATTATCATTCATTCTCGCACTTAATAGCGAATTTCTTGAGGTACCGCTTCCCATTTGCCTGGAGCAACTTTACAATATTTGCTGCCACTGCTGGCATAAATCATTCCTTCAGGCTCTGTGACTATTTATGTGAGCCAGGAAATTCAAAGCATATTAAGCGGCATCCAATTTTACGTAAGCCTGTTATTTTATTTCCGCCAGCTCTGACAATTCTCTGCAAATCATTACTCAAGGCTTGCATCAAACCTTGTGCTAAAAATATCCAAGTCCACTCCGAGGCTTTATATTCGTGTACTTCACACACACACCCAAGTCCTTACGGGACTGATTATTCCAGATCATTTGAACAACCTTAAGTCTTATGAGACCCCAAATCGCTCATTTAGCACAAACCCTAAGTTCTCAGGAACGCCTTAATTTCATGCTACAGCCAGCCAAGTCTGTGCGTGACATAAAATCCAGTTACGTCTTTCGAGACTCATATTAAAAATTTAGTTCTTTATAACAACTTCTCGCTCATTTAGCATAATCACGCTAGAGCCAGCCAAGTCCGTGCATGACATAAAATCCAGTTACGTCTTTCGAGACGCATGTTAAAATTCGTTCCCCACGAACAACCAAGTCTCATTCAGACATATCAAATTTTAACTAAGTCTTTTCAGACATACTGATTAACCGTCTTAATTCAGACATATCAATTCTCATTCATTCTGAACAATTGAGCATTTCAGATCTGTCTTGTTGTGCTCAAATTTCTCTCATAAGGAAAGACAAGGTTCCCTAAGGAGCTAACATTAACAGATGTAAACTCGTCACAATTGAGGGTATCAATCAATTTAAAAAGATACTTCCTACTGTTCAGTTGAGTCACGAGACCTCATACATCCAAAATCTACAACCTTGCCATAGCAAGCTACATTCCTGGAGGTTATGACCTCCTCCTGGGACAAGACTTCCAGTCTCCCTCAAAAATACAACAATCTGGGTTCCCAAGCCCCTATTCATTAAGTACAAGTAATTCTCAAGAGCCTGCATTCATTCCACTGCCAGTGCCACCTGAGTACTCTGTGCAGTGGCCAACTTCCTCCATGCAGATTTCAAAGCCCAGTCCTGTGCAAGGTCCGGCCCCAGTGCCAGTGCCAAGGCACCCAATCAGTCTCCCTCCTGGAGATCCCAAAAATGATTCTCAATCTCTGCCACTGCCACTTGAGTGCACTGACCAGTGCCAAGCTCCATCCGTCCTGAACGGCCAGCAATCTCCAAATCCTATACCTGTGCCAGTGCCAGAGCATGCCCCTACCCAGGTCTCCATTCAAGAGATCCCACTTTGGATCCCCTCTCTTTGCCCAGTTTGGCTCCACTACCAGTGCCGGTAAGCGAGATGGATTCTTCTGACCACAGCGGAAGCTCCCTCAAAGGTGCAGCCTCGCAACCCGTGCCTGAGCTGGTCATTTCAACCTGCGAGCCTCCCACGCCCTCCAGAACATCTTCCTCCCTTTCCCAGTCCTCCGCAGACACAAGTGTGAGTATGGATTCTGCCACACCTCAACTGGCCGATGAACTCAAGCAACTGCGACGACTTGGGTCAGAGCCTGTAAAGAATGCCCCTGCTCCGGCCATCAACAAAGCCGACCCAGGTGGCACTAAGTTGCCCCCTCGGACTTGGTTCAAATTAAGTATATCTTGGTTCAACCGGTTCCCCTACCAAGGAAAACCATCACCCTAAAACAGGTCCACAGAAGAAAATCATGGGCGCAGGCTGCTCCAGATCGCCTAAAGGTGAGCCTCTGAGCTCCTTTGGCACTTCTCTATCCTACGAGGACCTTGGCACTTCTATCCAGAAGAGGGTGTCAGGTTTCCTCCCCTATTTAGTTTCCTTATAACTCTGTAATTCATTCTTTTCCTCTAACATCTTTCCTCTCATTATTCTGTTCTATTTATCATATTATTTTACGTCTCACACAAGGCTTATATTTTACCTTGTTTTTCACTCTACTAATGCGGAGTGCAATTGACAATTTGGTGAGTCCTATGACTTCCCTTTGAGGCATTTTGCCCTAAAAGAATGAACCTAGCTACTTCCATAAGCTAAGGAATATAATTTTAGCATACTTCATCATCTGTTTACAACAATTAATAATTACTTTGTGTCTATCATTTATTCTTTTGTTATTCTTTTGTGATGAATCTTGAGTCCCAGACTCGCCAACTGTGTAAATTACATACAATGTTATACCTCAAGTATGTCGACGAGTGCCACAAGGCACCTATAAGGTCAGTGCCATGTTGCCGATATGCCTTATCAGTGACTCCCAAAGTGGGATAATCTCTTTTACTATTCTTCTTTCCTAGTAATTTATAACCTCTGGCTTCCATAGCCAGAACTACGTATTGATACATCACATTTACTTACAAAATGTGCCCCTGGCACAACTGTTATTGGTGCCCCGAATGGCACCGAGCTGTTGCTCTCAAAAATTGTGGCAACACCTAACAAACCCCATGAATACTTTCATTGTATTGCCTCCTCAAGGTATATTAACCGCATGAACTTGTGACTAAAAGTTTTAGTAGGTTCAATTTTATTTCCAATTATGTAATAATCTAGCTATTTATTATTTTACTAAATGCTGCTTATTATCATTTCTTAGAAAGTAAAATTATTACCGTTGCCAGCCGCGTAAATTTATTCTGCAATGTAAAGTAAAACATAAGTGATTTCTTTTGGTTATAATTGACTATGATATTTAGCAGAATTATTATATTTAGATTAATGTATCCCAAAGGTGGTGAAGAAAGAAACTGCCTGTTGCAGTAATGTAACTTTAGCCATTTCAACCCGACTAAGGGTGTAAATGTCATGAAGGCAGGGTAGGTATTAAGAATATTACCTCCTGTGCCACAGTCTTTTTGCACTAAATTTAAAGTAAAAGGACTAAGTAATTAAACCAGGCAAATTCAGTATGGTTCACTGAGAAATTTGCCCCTAAACCTCTCCCCCACTGCCTTTTTTTGGGGGGAAACCCTTTTAAATCTTTCCTTGTCCACCGTGCTGTCCAAATCCCTTGATTCCAGGTGAGGATTCCTGCCGAGAGCTAATCGTCGCCCAAGGCAGGCCAGCTGGCAGGCGGACTGCATGCGTTCCACCATTTTGAATTTGAACCATGCAGCCCTGCAGGTCCTATGTGTGGCAGAGTGATCACAACGCCACCTAGGAGGAAAAGCTGTAACTTCCGCCGCTATAAAAGAGCCCTGGATGCTATGCCAGGCCCAAAATTGTTGGCACGGACACGGAGGACTAAGCTCCGTCCCTTTCCCCATTTGCCTACTATGTAGAACATGTGGCGGGGCAGAACAAAGTAACTTTTGATGTGAATTAATTCACTCCTTCGCTGGCCCTCATGAGAAGGAACTTTAGCTCCCAGAGAAAAGTTAACGTACCAGGATTTAAGGTTTTCGTCAGCCACGTTCCGTTATTCTCCGACTGTGTTTCCTTTCATTTCATAGTGCGATATAATCACAGTGAGACCTGTATTGCATATATTTTGAGCTGTTTAATTTGCAAAGCATTTACGAGACGAGAAACGTAATCGTCAAGGTAACATGGGAATCGAGTTCAGTTTAGGCATCTTTTATGTGATTCCTCGATTCCTGCATTACAGTGCTAGAGCTGGTTAACCAACTGTAAGTGTTTTATTTACAGATTATGAGTTTTCACTGTGGACTTGCGTATCATCTGCGTGCTTAGCGGCCACGGCCCTCCTTACGTCGTTTCAACAACTTTGAAGCAGGCAATCCATTTGTATTCCTCCTGGAATTTCCCATCATTTGCTTGCCCCATTTTCTCCAGAATTACGCTAACATTCTTCCGTTGTATTTCTTTGTAAATATAATGAATTAAGTTAAAACCCATATATAGTTTATTTCATCACTTTCCCCCTGAAATAGCCTTTCAGGCATTCTTGTTGTTTGTAATTTAAGCTGTCCCCAAGGCCAGAGTCAGATTTTTGTGGTAATTAAGGTAGGTTGCGCATAATCCTAGTATACCTCATTGATCTAGCAAGACTCCAGCTTTAAAATTGCAACAATATCAATCACACCCCCTGACCGGGGCAAACTTTAAGGTTGGCCAATTTAAGAAAAAAACACATCAATGGAAAGAGGAAAGTATGCAAATGCACAAGGTGTAAGAAAAAAAATTCTAAAAATTTTTCCCTATCTTCCACAGGAAGTTGAAAGTGACCATTTACAACCCTGTGTGAGGCCTCCTTTACAAGACACTCGTAAAATCTGCTAATTTTACCAATTGCTGCATGTTTTTTCTAATAATTCATTTCATTTTATTTTGTAAAATTATAATTACAGCTCACACAATATCATAACAGATAAGAACTAAAATCAGTAACAAATTCTGAGTATATTTGTTGTACAATATTTATGAGATAAACTGAGATGGGGAGATGCAGTAACTTTTTGTGAGGTATACATGTTTTTCTAATATTTCTTTGCACTTTTATTTGCAAAATTACAATTGTAGCTGACATACTATCATAAAAAATAAGAACTAAAACCAGCAGCAATCCCTGGGTATATTTATGAGCAAATAAATAAAAAGATATCCTGGAGCTGCAGAAAGGCAGTACATTCTGCTTTGAAATCTCAAGGCATACTGATCGCTCCCGTGCTGAGCTATTATAGTTTCCGTAAGTCAATTATGGGCCACTGAAGTGATATGAAAATTTTTCCCACTAAATTCATCCAAACCGAATGGCGCCTACTATTAATACTCATATCAATTAGCCCATCCATCTCTCTCTCTCTCTCTCTCTCTCTATTACAATGTTCCAAGTAACAACATTTTCCAACTTACAGCATGTAGATGACTCAACCAGGTCTTCCTGCTCTTCGTTCCTCAGCTCAACATCCTCTTCAAGATGCTTGACAACAGCATCATCGCCACCAACTTGTTCTGCCAAATCAATGATCCTATGCACTTTGCCATTAATAGCCAGGAGGCCTTTCAAGTCATTCACAGCTTCACTCCACAGATTCTTCCAACATGCATTCACCATTTCTGATTTCAATTTATCCATTGCTCTCCATGAAAAGGTTCTTGCATCAGCATTGATGAATGCTTTCTAGGATTCCAAGACATTCACGTCGGGGTCGGCATTAATAGTGGCCCTGATCATGTCAAAGACCTGCCAAGAATAGGTAGCCATGATATCAAACGATCCCTTGGTCAAGAAGCTAGAGAAGCAGGGCCATGTTGGGAGGCAAAAATATGACTTGCACATCTGGGTGTTCAATGGTGATGGATTAAGGATGGCCAGGAACATTATCTATTTTTGAGAGGACTTTGAAAGGCAAACCTTCATTCTCTAAATAAATTTTCATGGAACCCTTGCATAAAAAGCATCACAGTGATCCAGGTCTTGTTGCTGTGTTGCCAGTATATGGAAAAATGTAAACTGATAAGACATTCTGACAGTAATTCTTTAACTCATTTGTTTCCAAAACTTATTTGTTTTGAGCATTCACACAATGAAAATGTTTTAATGCTGCTGTTACTCTACAGTCTCTACATAAAGGGACCGCATCATGTGGGCCATTCATCATATATCCATTGGTCGAATGAGGGCAACCATTTCTAAGATGTGTCAAAATTACAAATGCCTGTGCTTTTGATATGATGATTTCCATATTCCCACAGCAGGCTTAATTTGTTTAAAATATTTTACTATCATGTTTTTTGTTCAACATATTCTCCAATTTATTGATTATAATGTGTTTTAAGGATGTTATATAAACATTAACCTCTTAAGCGCCAATCACGTAATAATACGTTTACCACGATCTACTCGGTACCGCCTTCAACGGGATATTAGGTGCATGACTTTAAATGTACGTGTCAAGCAGTCAGTCCCATAATAATACAATTACTTGTATAGAAAGTGTAGGAACATCATTTGGTAACACTCTCAACACACATAACTGTAAATGGAAACTTATTTGATGCCTGGCAACGTTTTTCTGGTGGTCGCTTGATGCTAGAAAGCTGGTTTTCTTTCAGTATGCTTCGGGCATTTATCGAGACAAGTTGGCTCTTTGCTTCTTTCACAACAAATGTCTTAAAGAGGAGGCATATTTCTTCAGGTGAAATCAATCAAATAATAAATGAGGAGTCTGATATTGATGACCTATTTGATGATGAGAGCTCTAGTTCTGAATCCTCAAGTGATGAGGATCTTGAAGGAACAAACTTTTTTCCCGATAGCAGGAGTGAAGATGACTTTTCATTGCCGAGTGACTGGACGACGAGAGGGAGAGAGATAGATCCCTTTGCTTTTATTGCTGATCCCGGCATGAAATTTACAGTTGAGGATAAAGCGAACCTTTTAGAATATTTTGTGAAATACTCTGATGATGAAATCATTGATTACCTCGTGAAAGAAACAAACAGGTTTGCAAATCAGTTCCTAGATGAGAATGTAGAACATCTGTCACCACCATCACAAGTACATAGATGGTTTGACACTTGTGCAAGCAAAATTAGTCTTTATATGTCTACTTATTTTACAGGGCATTGATTCTAAGTGTGATAATTCATGCAAAACATTTTTCATTCAGTATTATGTAGTATTTTGAAATAAAATAATAGTAGTATTAATTGTTTTTTATTCCAACATTTAATTAAAATTCCTACACTTAACTACAAGTATGAATTATAAGCATAAAAACAAATATTAACTTTGATAAACTATCATCAGTGAAATGACCGCTAACTACAAAAAAAGTGTGACGGTAAGTTAGCAGCGAGGTCGTCCAGGGGGGACGTTTAACAAGTTAATAAAAAAAGATAAATCTGGGAATATATTTGTACCTAATGAAACAACAGTCATGGTGCATAGAGGTATATAGCATCATTATTGCATTTCTTCAATTCAGGAGCACTGATATCCAAAACTTTACCGAGATGGGTTTCACAGTTTTACAATAATGGGAATGAAAATCTCTGGTGCCTGGCAGTAATGTAGTACTTAACATAATGGGGAAGCTCACAGTATAAAAGTTGGAAGAAAATGGAGATTGGTAAAGAGTGCATGGAAAAAAAGTTTAGTTAGGTGGTGGAAGAAAATGAAGATTGGTAAAGAATGCACAGAAAAAAAGTTTAGTTAGGTAGTGGAAGAAAAATGGAGATTGGTGAAGAGTGGTTGGACAAAAAATTTAGTTAGGTAGTGGAAGAAAATGGAGACTGGTAAAGAGTGCATGGAAAAAAAGTTTAGTTAGGTAGTGGAAGAAAATGGAGGCTGGTAAAGAGTGCATGGAAAAAAATTTAGTTGGGCAAGTCCAGAAAGGAATGATTCCAGTATTAACCGTTAATGGACAGATCCCCTCAATAGAGGATCTAAAACAGGTTTTGGGTGGTGGACAGATCCCCTCTGAGGGGTATTAATATTATGCACCATACGATTTGGCTGTATCGAGCAGGAAAGAGTTTCCAATACTTCAATGGCCCATAAATGAATTGTGGTAACTCAAGAATTCAGCTCAGCTCAGTCGTGGGCATCTTATGGAATTTAGTATTGTTCTTGCCTTTAGGGGGGGAATGTCTTGCTCCTTTCTCTCCCCAGACGTGTTTTTATTTATTTGCTCGTAAATATACCCAGGAATTGCTGTTGGTTTTAGTTATCTTTTACGATATGAAGGCAGTTATAATTGTAATTTTGCAAAGAAATATTAGGAAAACATGTATAAATCCAAAAAACATTACTGCACTTCCCATCTTAGGTAAATTCACATAAATATCTTACAACAAATATGCTCAGAATTTGTTATTGATTTTATTTCTAATCTGTTATGATATTGTGTGGGCTGTAATTTAAAAAAAATATATTAATAAATTATCAGAAAAAACATGTATAACTTGGTAAAATTTACAGGTGTTTTGTGAAAGAGGCCCCACACAGGATTGTAAATAGTCACTTTCAACTTCCCGTGGAAGGTAGGGAAAAAATTTTAAATCTTTTTTTTCTTACACCATGCGCATTTGCATATCTTCCACTTTCTGCTGATGTGTTTTTCTTAAATTGGCCGACCTTAAAGTTTTCCCAGTCTGGGGGGTTGCATGATATATAATCAGCCCAACCCTTAAGGGTTAATAATTAGCCCGACCTTAAGGGTTAAGGGAGAACTCATCCATTTCCAATCTACCACTTCAAGTTCAATCAGTATTTACCCCTAGCTTGTCATTGCTAATCAGACATAGAGGCAATAGTAAGGTTTGTAATTTGTTTGAGCACTTAAGGTGATGAACATTAAAACACAACAAAAATCACAGCTTTCCTATCAACCCATCAACAACATCAATTGTGCCTTCATCACTGTCCTTACATTAATTAATCACCATTCTAACCTCTTCATCAGAGGCTTAAAATTCTTTTTAACAACTAGTCCAAGTTTCACCTGCACCTCTACCTCAACTGATGACCAAGTAAAATAACAGATAGAGAATATCTAATGACAATTAAAGTAAAATAACAGATGTTGAATATCATCTAATGACAATTCTTAAAAACCCTACAAAGCTATTAACTCAACAAATTCTTTATAATTATTATATCTGAGATGGAAAAAGGGCACATGTAGACTGTGTGTGTGTGTGTGTGTGTGTGTGTGTGTGTGTGTGTGTGTGTGTGTGTGTGTGTGTGTGTGTGTGTGTGTGTGTGTGTGTGTGAGAGAGAGAGAGAGAGAGAGAGAGAGAGAGAGAGAGAGAGAGAGAGAGAGAGAGAGAGAGAGAGAGAGAGTATATTTTGATATAAAAGCAAGGTTTCATAAGACTGAACAAATACCTGCATCTAACTTAAAATACTGCAAAAATACCTAGGTAAGAAAAATTTTCCTTAACAAGAGTTAATTTCAATTTCCTATATTACAAAGCGTGCAGTTAGTATAATCGCATACAAAAGTAATATGCTCTTCTCTTTGAAAACAAAGCTTCAAAGACAACAAAATAAGATGTCACACAGTAGACATTTAACCCTTTGTGATTCTAACTATGTCAACAGATCTCATCCTATAACTAACTGTTGAGATTCCAATGACAAATTTTCAGCTACCTTCATGTGTACAGTAATTTTGAATTAATTTTTGTTGTTTGCTCAGAATAAATGTTGAGAACTCCCCTTCATCAAAATCTCAAAGGGTTAACATCTTAAGCCTTGCTTAAGCATTCCAACTTAGTATGATCTATTATTAACTTTAATAATGAAATCACAGGTTTTTTTAAATCTGTATTCATAACACCAAATCCAGCAATAATATGCAATTTCCCAAGCAAAATTTTGCTTACTAGGTAATTAACAAATTTAGCTAATCACTCACAAAAAACAACAATAAAGTGCTATATACTCACAGAATTTTGTTGAAGTGTCAAGTGTTGTAGAGGATGAATGATTCAATGCCAAATCCTTAAGGTACTCATGTCTTGTACGCATTGCCATGGTTGCAAACTTTTCAGATCTTAAAACAGCAATTTCTCCATTGATTGCTGAAGAAATTTTTAGCAATTAAAAAAGGCAGACACCTGGTATTTAGTCTAAAGCCTCTTAAATAATTTATGAATTATAGCAGAGAATTATCCTTATGACATGAATTTCAGTATAAAGTACAGTATATTACAAACTTACCCTTGGCTAAAAGAAATTCAGTAAATGCTTTAGACTTTGGAAACGTTGCTCCTTCAGGCAACATTGGGCCAAACATGGGTACATCTCGAAATCTGCTAACAGTAACACTGAAAAATATTAAGATTATCACAGCTGCATTAGCAAATCAACTTGATGAGTTATTGAAAATGATTATTAACAAAAGGCATAAAAGGCAAAATTAACAGCAAACTTCCTAAACAATGTCATACCTGTACTGTGTATTTTCTGAACAAGGATTTATAGCCTGAACGACAATGAATACATGCTGGAAGTGACTGCGAATATGCTTCGGGCTAAATGGAGGTGCTCCAGGCTCTTGAAATATAATGGTAACAATATCATTTCCTATGTGTCTCTTCCGTAACAGTTGCTTACGATTATTTGGAGTAAAGGGCAAAAGTGTTGACACGTGGAACATCACCTCTAGGTCACGGTACTGTGTATACACGCTATATAAACCCGTGGAGTCAGCTGAGGAAAGAGAAAGATAAAGTTTTTATCAAAATTAAATATTGCATTAAAACTCAATAATCATAATTAGCCTTTATTCACAGCCTGAATTCTGTCAGATATGTATCTTTTGATGTCTTGCAGACAAAAGAAGTAGAATAGCTAAGTACTTTCATGGATGCGTGTCTGCATTCCTTATTCTTTTGGGAAAAATGGTTGTGACACAGCAAGAGAAGGGACTGGTAGGTTGGTACTGTTTTCTGACTGGTGGGTCTATAGAAAAGAACATTAGTTATGCATTACAAAAACATGGTCTCTTCCATGACACACTTATCAATCATAATTAGCCTGATATGCTCTTTAGATAAAAGGCTGAAAAGTTGAGTCCCAGCTTTTGCAAAAGTTTGACAGGTGTAGCAAAGTACTTATGCGATAAAGTAGCTAAATAACCAAGTGTCCAAGTTAATCTCATAGGGTACTGAGTAACAAAGTGTGGATATGGAGGTTACAGTTGGTACTTGAAGGAATCCTTGCACTATATACACAGAAGAGTAAACAATAAAAATGGGGGGATCAGCATCACTGATTGATCATATGCAAATATGTGTGAGTTGTTCTTAGCAATTCTGCTTCTTCTGTCTTCCAGACAACAGCAGGTACTTATCTGGGGGATTTTGAGACCCAGACTTATTATGATTGATAAGTCTGTCATAAAACAATTAATGATAATCTAAATATATAAAGTACACAGCTTACTCAGAATAAGTGTGACAACTTCTGCTAAAAGCAAGGGACAATTCTTAACCACTAGTGGCACTCAAAACACCGACAGAGTAACCACACCTGTAATAAAATACATATATAAAAACTATACTGCCCACTGGAAGGATTATACTGATACTGATGACAAATCAGGTGCAATCATGTAGCACAGAAGGCCACTCAAAAATTACTTTACCTAATAATAGATAAACTATACAAATATCCTAAGGAGTTAAGAGCTCCATTTAAAGACAAATTTTATAATATATGGAAGCCCCTTACACTGTACAGAAATCATACAAACCAGCATTTAAATAGCACAGTTAATACACAAGGCACAGATATAGGACTTTCTTTAAATTACTGTTATTCCCAAAGTTACACAGCTGTCAGAGCTACCTCAGTGGCTACTATTTATAATTGAAAATGGAAATGAGGTACAAGAGGATAAAAATTGAACAAGCCTTACTTCATTCAAATGTCTCATAGAGACAGCTTCATGACCATTACATGTAATTCATTCATAATTTGCTCTTCACATTATCAACCCTTTGAGATTTCTCAGGGTTTAAACACTCATGTGAGGTAAAACACAGTTCTACCTTTGAACTCATGACCTTAACCCTTTCATTTATGACTCTTTTAAACAATTATATCTATGGGAAGTGGCAGTGACTTGAGTGGTAAGTGTAAAAATGTCTAAACCTATTTTTTGTTCAAAGATGCTCAGCTCCAACAAATTTCAAGGTAGACTGCTCAATTTTGTTTCATTTTGCAGCTGAATGATTTTTCTATATGGTAGCATAAAAAAAATCCCCAAATTAACTATTACGTACTAAGTGGAATAATGAATAGAAATTGATATAAGAAAATTCTGCACTTCCCCCCAAAAAATTTTTGCAAAAAATACTATTTGCATTAAATCTTTGTTTTTTATCCATACCACACCCAGATACATCACTTAGTTACTGCAGTACAAAAAGTTATAGCAAAGAAAATATGAAAAACTGAACAACAAAGTAGCGTCACATTTTCTGTAAGAAAAGTAAGTCACCCAAGCAAAATGCACAAAACCTCTCTATACCTTTTTTTGCTCAAAGACAGTTGTAAGCTAAATGACTGCTCTATACAATGGCATAAAAAAAGGCCCATTATAAGTTTATGTGGGTTAAATAAAGTGTATAATTTACAAGATATGGGAAAATTTTTTATACTCCCCCCCAAAAAAAAAAAACTGTAATAAAGTCCTCACTTGTTATCCAAACACCCATATAATTACATACTTATAGCAATGCAAAAGTTATAATTATACCAAAGAAAATCTGAAACAATTAATGACAAAGTAGCATCATGTTTTCCATACATAAGTGGCACTCAGTCAAGTATTTGTTCCTCTCTCTCTCCCTCTCTCTCTCAGGTAAAAGATACATGATGTAATTATAAAATAAAAATCTAAGACTAAGCAAAACAAATAAACATACTGTACACGTTACATATGCATAAAAATACTCTCTCTCTCTCTCAGAAAAAAATATAAATGATGTAATTATAGAATAAAAATTTAAAATTTTACAGTACAATAAACAGATGACACATAAAAAATCGACCCAAGAACATAAATTTTCTTATTAGTAAATAAATACTTAAATCCCAATAGAAATAAATTCTTTTTGCATCATGAGATACTACATATTTTCTTTAGATTTGTATTTTTACAGGCAGGGCTTAACCTTCGCTCATAAGATGGCCACACCTGTGCAAACGTAGTGCAACTGGCCGCGCACATAGCATAAATCCTCTCATTGTATCCCTTGTATCCTTTCTGTCTACTGCCGAAATGCTTTCATTCTGGGTAGCTGAGAAAGGGTGAGTCGCTGCAAGGATTGGAAGGGGCTTATTCGTGATGGCATCCATATTGGACCCAAGGTGGTATGGTCTGACAGCTCAGCCACGACCACCCAAATTCTCCCTGACTCCTGTTTTGGCTACCTTCGAGAGCAGATGTTCAGTTCCAACTTGGACATCTTTGCAGAGCTGCCACCTTAGCTCCAGCCACATGTCACAGTTCAGGATAGCCCTACTGGATCACTTCTTTGAACTCCTAAGGTAAGCCTAAGACGAACTCAAGTATTTTGGTGGCCTGTTTTTCTTCCTATTGAATTATTTCTTGACTTTTATTAACGAAACTCTACCAAGTAACTCCCATGATCCACCACGTGTACTTCTCTCTCTCCAGTCATCTCTGTAAATCCCCTTCTTCCTAGTCAACTCTCTTCCAAGCCACTGCTAAATATTGCTTACATGCTTAGTTAATTTTCAGGTTAGGAAGTGATACCAAAGTGTCTTTTGACTGGCTGTGCCGTCCATGTGCCCACTAGAGCGGTTAGAACAATCTTTAAGCATTAGGGCATGATATTGCAATGAGTTAGGATAGATCGATGATATATCATTAGGGACTTAATGCATTTTATTCATTTAGTTAATTCAACACCTCTCTCTTTCAGAGGGATGCCTTTATCGTGTGTGACGTAGGACAAATCTCAGCTCGCCCTTTCATTCGTCGCTTGGACCCATCCACATGCGACAAGACAAAGGGATTTCATCTTTTACAGTGCCGTTAATTAATCACACATGATCTATTATTACTCACGTGAGCCCACGGTTATAACTAATTTGTGAATTATTGTTATTTGTTAAGCAAATGTACTTAATCGCTAACTGAGTATAATTACGGCTAACTTGTAGAAGGGGAAATAATCAAGGTTAGTATTCCCAGTCTTTTCATTCTTCTCAGTTTTTTGTATTACTGTCAGCCATTTTATAGCAGCCCGTTGCAAGGCCATGGTTGGCAAGGAACACTGGCAACCTTGCCAGGATTGATAATTAAATTAACTTAGAAATTCCGAGTAAAAACACGTACGTGAACTAAAAGCGTAAAACATGAGCTGAGATTTCGAGTCATGAGTGATAAGCATCCTTCAAATCCGCGTGGTTCTAGCTAGCAGACGAAGTAATAAAGTATTGATTTTCTCAGGCAAGGCTGGGAAGTAAGAGTATATATTATTGCTATTTGACTGTAAATGTTTGTAGAAACAAGAAAAAAATAGGCTAAAATTTTTCTAATTCTCTATTGTTATTTTTTTTTTTTTTTCTAGGAATGACACACTTTGACATTAGAGTAAACCCCCTGTATTCGCATTCTCATGATTCACGGATTTCTCTATGGAACATATATACACATCATTCAAGAAAAATTCGCCAAGTTGCGGTATTTTTCACTGGGAAATGTTCACTAATTTCTGTATTTCCATATTTTCATGACTAAATGCAATTTTTGTGATAAAACTATTAAATACTCAGGTACCTAGGTAGTGCTTGAGTTACGATAGTTTGCCATATGATCATTTGATTTTGCGACGGGGTAAGCAATTAATACAGATATGACAATATTTATAAAATATTTTTAAATTTCATACGGGCACAGGCAGCTGCATACAATCAGGCAGTGAGAGAGCCCAAATTACAATAGACTAACTCCTAACTCCTCCACCTCTCTATCCCATCTTCTAGTTAAAAAAGTAAAAGAGAATGATAAAAGTATTGTTATTAACATTATACTTTTGTGTAAATGCGTACAGCCATAAACAACCGAACGAGAAACTGTTGTTTTGCTTATAACCGAATCAGATAACAACAGCTGTTTTCCTTGTATTTCAACCATCATACGGTAGTAAACAATTACTGCAGTTTTTACAAATGATCTTAAGTAGAACAGGATTGATATATTTTTACATTATACCCTTATTTGCTATTTATAAAAGATAGTCAAGGAAATATACTGCTAAATTTAAGCTGCAAGTTGTAGCTGAAGCTGAGAAAACAATGTTCAAGCTTATCTGTGGAGCATCACTGTATTCTGATTGAAAATAATGAGTAAAAAAGAAACAATAATGTAACTGATAAACTGTATTTTTTTTTTTAAGATACAAAAAATTTTTTACTAAAAAGGGGATAAAAACAGTTGGCTGAAGAGGACCATTGCGCAAATGGTCGAAAGCTCCCTTGTTTTTATCCCCTTTTTTTATAAACATTTTTTTGCATCTAAAAAAAAAAAAAAATTTATCAATTACATTATTGTGGCTTTTTACTCATTATGTTCAAGCTTCTAATGACTAAATTATTGTGTATTGGCAACATGGATGAAACTCGACCGTAAATAAAATTGGAGAGAGAGTATATTAATCAAAACTACTGGGCATAAAAGAACACACATTACTGCTGTTGTCATGCTGATAAAAGATAAATACGTAAAGCTTGTATTATGAATACGTAAAGCTTGTATTATGATGAAATCAAGTGAGAAGAGCGAACGGAATTTTAATTTTTTTACACAAAACAAACATGCCACCAAACGGCCAACGTCATCTATTAAAGAAAAAATTAGCTAAATTAATATCACAACGAGACATATTTAAGTTATATATTTCGACTTGGAAACACTTCGTATAACAAAAAATAACCTTGCCCCATATCAATAAAGTATCTAGAGATTCATTTACGCTAACTAGAAGCAAGAAAGCTCTCTGAACTGAGTTAAATACAGCGAAATACACTTACTGCATGATCGATTCCCAAATCAAAACATTGATCGCAATTTATAATAAAAAAGCAATATAAGAATATATACAATATTATTGGATACAGTGAAGTAAAAGATGCATATTTGTTATGTTGATGTTTGCATAATATGATATTAATATGTGAGTACTGAGTACAGTATAATGTAGGCTAGGCTACCATATATGTATATGATATACCATAGTGTAGGCTAAGCTAATTCTTGTTTGTTATTCGAATTCTCTTTGTATTGAATTATCATAAGTCAATCTGCATGAACCTCCAATATTAGCTGATGATAATAATTACTATACTGTATATGTATAGAGCATACTTTGTAGTGCAGGCTAAGCTACCATATATGTACACATGGTACTGAATACCCTAGTGTAAGCTGGCTAGGCTATATTCGAAATACGTATTTTCCAACAAATGATGGTTTTTTTTGGAACCTAACCCCATCATAAGTAGGATAATATCTGTATAAGCATTTTTAGTTTTTTTTTTTATTTGAACTATCAAAATAGGCAGTTCTACGTATTTTTAGAAGGGTTTTAAGTATTCGCAGATTTTAGCTATGTGTTGGGGGGGGGAGGTGGTATGCATCCCCACAAATATTGGGGTTTTCTGTATTGGAATCTCAAGGGTTAATTTGCAGGATATCTTTTTGACAACACTGAAATCAATTAAACCTATTAAGCAACGGTTCATTATTTTCAGGTTAACTGACCCATGGTGTGTTTGTCTACCTTGTACAGAGCCTCCTCTTCATCTGAAAATACCAAATTTTCAAAGCAATTACCAAATTTTCAAAGTACAGTAAACTCCCGTATTTGCGGGGGTTGCTTATACCCGAGTATTTTAAGAGTTTTGTCACAAAAAAGTGCATTTAGTCATGAAAATTATATGAAAATACAATAATTAGTGAATACTGTATTTCTCAGTGAAAAATACTGTGAATTGGCAATTTTCCGTGAATAATGTGCACAGTAACCTGCCCCAGTATTCGTGGGGGATGCGTACCAAACCCCACCTCGAATAGCTAAAATCCACAAAGACTTAGAACCCTTCTAAAAACACTAAGAACTGCCTTTTTTGATGGTTCAAACATACAAAAACTAAAATGCTTATACAGGGATTATCCTACTTATGATGGGGTTAGGCTCCAAAAAACCCATCGTTTGATGGAAACAATGTATCTCGAATATAGCCTAGCTACACTAGGGTATTCAGTACTATGTATACATATATGGTAGCCTAGCCTACATTATGCTATACTCTATATTCATATAATATCTTATTATACAAACATCAACACAACGAATATGCACCTTTCCATGGATATTTTAAATGTTATGCTTTAATTCACAGTATCCAATAATACTGTACATATTCTTATATTGCTTTTGTATTATATATTGCAATCATAGTGATCAATGTTTTGGTTTGGAAATCAATTAGGCGGTAAGTTTATTTCGCCTTATTTAACTCAGTTCAGAGAGCTTTCTTGCTTCTAGTTAGCGTAAATGAATCTCTAGATACTTTATTTATATGGGGCAAGGTTGTTTTTCGTTATAAGAAGTGTTTCCAAGTCGAAATATATAACTTAAATACGTCTCGTTGTGAAATTAATTTAGCTATTTTTCTTCATTAATAGATGATGTTGGCCATTTGGGGGCATGTTTGCTTTGTGTAAAAAAAAAAAAAAAAAAAAAATTGAAATCCATTCGCTATTTTCACTTGATTTCATCATAATACGAGTTTTACATATTTATCTTTTATTGGCACAAAAATAGCAGTATAATATGTGTTCTTTCATGCCCAGCAGTTTTGATTAAAATACTTTCTCTCCAATTCTAATTATGGTCAAGATTCATCCATGTTGCCGATGCAAAATAATTTATAGTCATCTGCAGCTTGAACAATGTTTTCTCAGCTTCAGCTACAACTTACAGCTTAAATTTAGCAGTATGTTTCCTTGTTGATCTTTTATCCATACCGAATAAGGGTATAATGTACAAATATATCAGTCCTACCCCACTTAACGTTATTTGTACTATAACTACGGTAATTTTTACTACTGTACGATGGTTGAAATACAAGCAAAACGGTTGTTGTCATCCGATTTGGTTATACACAAAACAAAAGTTTCTCGTTCGGTTGTTTATGGCTGTACGCATTTACGCAAGAGTACAACGTTACTAACAATACTTTTATCATTCACTTTTACTTTTTTAACTAGAAGATTGGATAAAGAGGTAGAGGAAAAGAAGTTGGTCTATTGTAATTTGGTCTCTCTGGCTGCCTGATTGTATGCTGCTGCCTGCAAATTTAAAAATATTTTATAAATATTGTCGTATCGGTATTAATTGCTTACCCCATTGCAAATTCGAATTATCGTAAAGTGAATTATCATAACTGGAGCACTACCTAGGTACCCGAGTATTTTAATAGTTTTATCACAAAAAGTGCATTTAGTCATGAAAATGACATGAAAATACAATAATTAGTGAATATTTCTCAGTGAAAAATACCACAAATGGGCAAATTTTCAGTAAATAATGTGTATATATGTTCCATACAGAAATCAGCAAATAAGTGAGTCAGCGAATCGTGAGGCCACAAATACCGAGGTTTACTGTTTATGTTCCACAGAGAAATCTGCGAATAGTTGAGTCCGCAAATCGTGAGAACGCGAATATGGGGGGTTTACTGTAATTTGTATTTTTCTTAAATTATGAATGTTCAAAGGAGTGGGTTTAATATAAATTATGCCCACTAGCTTTTAAAGGATAATATTGTTGAAAGGCAATTCCTGCAAGCTGGTTAATACAGTAATGAATGTAACAATACACAAAAGTACAGTATAATAAAAACACAAAATACAATAAATCACAGCATGCATTACATGAGTGTTTATGTGTATTTATCTGCTCATTTTATACAAAGAGTTGCTACTGTTTCATACTTGCATTCAAGTGTCTCCCCATTATTAAATATATAAAAAACATTTCATCCAATTCTTGTGAAGATGCACAGAGCTCACTAAAGATATATTACAACTATTGTTATTCATTTGGCACAGCATACAAAAACTTACAAAATTCTTACACCATCTGATGCATGTCAAAGCTAAGAGTTTAAGGAAGTGTTTTACCATTTGCTGAAGCTTGTGTAAACATGTAATGTACTATATTTACTGATTAACCTCTTCCCGCTCAACCCCGTGTATTCTCGGGTTTAAGATAACCGTCATATTTCAGTAAGCCCGAGTATACTCCAAATTCTGTTATCTCTTTCCTAGCAACTCCCAGTAAATTCGGCTCTGTTGTTTATATTAGTCTCCCACTATAGAAAGCCGTTTTCTATGCATATAACTGCCCTTTTTTTTAGAAAATTGTAGCTACCTTGGCGCTAGTTGGCCATTGGAGACGAGTCCTTTCATCAGGCAGGATTTCCATTGTTTTTCATGGATTTTCTTTTATTATTATTGATATAACTATTATGAGAAGTGAGAGTGACAGTGATACTGAGTATTATGATGGAATGGACGATTCAGGGAGCAAAAGTGATGGTGATGACGTCAGAATACTCTGATACTTCAGATGAAGATGATGACGATAATGTTCCTGATAACCAAGGCTGGCAAAGAATAACAATTTTGGATGATAAACCACCCTCTCCTCCACAGCCTGCATTTCCCTTTATTGGTGATAATATAATTCATCATGTATATAATACTGAAGATGATGAAGAAAATACATATATTCAGTATTTTGAGTCATTTCTTGATGACAATATTTTAGACATTATTGTCACAGAGACAAACAGGAATGCTGAACAAAAGTTGAGTGGAAAATCAGGAACAGAGAAAAAGAAATGGCACCCAACATATCGGGAAGAAATGAGGATTTTCCTTAGTGTTATTATGCTACAGGGGATTGTAAAGAAACCTGAAGAAAGCCAATACTGGTCTAAAATGCCTTTGTTACATACACCAATTTTTGCTAAAATTATGCCACATCGCAGATTTTGCAAAATAAAAGTATTTGCATTTGTCTAATAATGAGGATTTTGACCCTGCCACTCATCCTTACCCAAAACTCAACAAAATCTAGAAGTTTTATAATAGCATTGTTAGCAAATTCAAAAGTATGTACACGCCTGCACAATATGTAGCTATAGACGAAAGTCTTTTACTTTATAAAGGACGTCTTGGTTGGGTACAATATTTGCCACTAAAAAGAGCTAGATTTGGGATAAAATATTTCATGTTGTGTGAATCAGAATCAGGATATGTTTGGAATTTTGTCATTTATACAGGTCACGGAACAATGTTTGATAATGATTATGAAGACCTTCCCGTGTCTTCAAAAATTGTTATGACGCTGATGAAGCCATTACTGAAAAAAGGCTATTGCCTTACAATGGATAATTATTATAGCTCTCCCCATTTAGCAGATTTACTGACAGAAAATGAAACAGATGTATATGGCACTGTCCATGTTAGTAGAAAGGAAATGCCCTCTGGATTGAAACAAGAAAAACTGCAGAAAGGTGGTATGGTGGCTTACAAAAGAAGAAAAGTAACAGCAATAAAATGGAAGGATAAGAAAGATGTTGTATTACTTTCCACAGTCCATAACACAGAAATGGTAGAAACAGAAAAAAGAGGAAAATTGGTGAAGAAGCCTAAACTAGTTATGGACTACAATAACACAATGGGAGGGGTTGACAAAGTAGATCAACGTCTCCAGGATTATCCTCTTACAAGAAAAAGGAGAGAGAGGTATTACAAGAAAATACTCTTTCATATTGTCGACTTCGCATTATGGATTCCTATCTTTTGTATCTCAAATCAGGAGGAGAAGCAACAGCTCTAAAGTACCGTCTTCAAGTGATTGACGAGACAATAAAAAAGTACCATACACCTATGATGTCATCAAAAGTAGGATGACCAAGTAGTGTACCTCACCCTCTCCGTCTTACAGAAAGGCATTTCCCAGATGTCGTGCCATCTACAGAAAAGAAAAGTAACCCCACAAGACAATGTGTAGTTTGTAGCAGAAAGCGAGATGCAAGTGGAAAAAGGCTAAGGAAGGAAAGCAGATACTGCTGTTTAGTGTGTGATGTAGCACTGTGTATAACTCCTTGCTTTAGGATATATCACACGAAGGATAACTTTTAGGAAAAGATGAAAGAATTTATTTTATTTTATGTTCTGTACAGGAGTAAATACATTTATTTTCGAAATATAAAGCTGAAATAGGTAATCCGGAAAGAAAAGTATCATTCATTATGATGAAGGTAAAACCTTTCATTTCAATTTGTCCCTTTCTATTACTTTTTCATAAAGGCAAGAATCTTTTTCTTCTTGTGATAATGAAACCTTTTACATTTTCTATTGAAAGTATTATATTTTTGTCATCATATTTTTTTCTTCTATGTTAGTCACCAGGCTTTACTTTTTCATATTGCATTTTTTCATAAATGCAAGATTTTTTTTTTGTAATAAAAATTTGCTCCTTTTATTTTCTTTTGAAGATCAGTTATGTTATAAAGTTTTACATTTATCATGTGTAATTATTTTGTTGTTATATTGAAGAATTCTGAAAGAATAAAAATATAGAAGAAAATGCAATAAATATATTCTTTATTTGTTATTTTCCTTCTTTTTTATAATTTCTGAGAAAACTCGGCCTTGAGAAGTTATGTAATAGTTGAAGACTATCCTGACAAAAAAATATATTTTTTTTAAGAAATATTCGAGGTGATTTATGACTTTAGCATATACTTTAGAAATAAACAATAAAAAAATATGCTTCATAAAGACCAGAAGTTGGGATAAAAAATGTGAGAGGGAAGGGGTTAAGGGGATCGGCCGGTTTCCGACTTTTTTAACGACAGGTTGTTGATATATAGGGGTTTGTTAAAGGATATTGTGTGGAACTTCTGGGAAAAAATTTTTGTTCAGTGACCTTAGGTTTTGTGACACCAGAGCATTTTTTCGCCAAAAATGGCCATTTTCAAAATGCATCTCCTCCTTTGCTTTTTGGTTTTAAGGGATGAGATTTGAACCACGTATAAAACACATATGGACCTTCGATATAAAGCCGGGGATTTTTGATTTTTCAATTATTTTTCAAGATATGAATTTTTATTTTTTTTTATGAAATTTTCCCAGAAAAATTACAGAAAAAAATTGCCAAAAATCAGAAACTCAAAATATTAAAAATCCCTGGCTTTTTTTTTAATCTACCATGTTTCCTCATATTATATATGAAATTTCATTTAGATTGGTCCAATACTAAGGGAGGAGATACATTTTGAAGGTGAAACACTTATGTTTTGAGAAACGGGCCTTCAAAGTTTTAGTTACATAAAAAAAGTAAAAGGGACTTCAAAGACTGTTACAATTAATTCTATGGTTTTAATTTTTATTTTTGGGTATTAATTAATGCAAAATGATTATAAATAAGAATATTAATTGATTATTTATGTGCCTAAGACACATTCTTATAAATTTTAGGTTCCTGGTCCCCTGTCTGATCTTGCTGCAAGGTATTACTCTAGGTATCATAGTTGCCTACACTTTTTATTAGTGTCTCGAATCCATCCCTTGCCAAATGGATCCTGGGAATTACTTTTCATTCACAATTAGGGATTCGTGATTTAAGTAATTCATCAAGTCTTGCTTCACTTATTATGATCATTTTATTTTCAGGATCGTCTATAATATCAGCCTCCGAGCTACTGCTTTCTTTTTCTAAAATATCTTTGCCCTTTGGTAGTGACGAACAAATAAAGAGGCGTTTAGGGGTGGATGTGGTTGGTCTCTGGTCAGCAGAGATCGCTGCCTGCGCCGTTTGATGGGCGACAGCTCGCTCTCTCTCCGTCGCTCCATTCCCCTCTATGGCACTAATTTCTTGAACTCTTTCTTCTACTTCTCGCCTGGACTTTTCCACTTGGCTTTTCCGCATTCTAGAAGCATGAAGTGAACTCTTGGACCTTTTAGGCACGGTGAAAAAACAAAAACACCGCAGAAAATACAGAGTTCAGTCAAGGCTAGCGAGCATGAAAAACGTGTCCTTCTAGATTGGAAGTTTATAGGCAACTCTCGGCCACAGTCGGCGTCATGGTATGACGTGTGCTTTGTCATGGCTAGGAATAACTAAAAAGGTGCCGAGTAGGATATTATTGACATTATACATTTCATTTCAAAGGAAGTTTTCGTAATATATATCGCAAAAACTATACCAGACTAAATCGTTTGCGCTACTGGTGTTTTATGGGTATATAGTTATTGTTACATTTTAGGCCATAACTAGAGAAATACGGCAAATTTTAGCATAATATTTCGTGGACACATTCTTGAACCTTATACGAAGCCATAGAATTTTTTTCAGCAAATCGAATTTTTTAAAGATTATTGTGTTTTTTAGGCGGCCGATCCCCTTAACACAATTACGCCAATCACATTTTATTGAGGGATATTAACTCTGTCAAAACTTGTAATACAACAACGAGACACAACACGCGATGAAGAGAAAGTACAAGACATACTATTCTTTATGGAAGCTACAATTTACACATAAATGACAAGTGAATTGAGAATGTATGTGTAAATTAGATTTAATTTATACTACTTCACTAATGACGGCTATTGCAGTGTTCCCTTTGTCAAAACTTAAAATGAGATAATACACAGCATGAGAGGGAGGAGAGAATGAAACAGATTTCATGTGATTGCTACACCAGTTCTTAGGTGTTTTGTAAGCTATACCACCGGGTGTTCCTTAACCCTTTCCTGTCCAATTGACGTAATATTACGCAATAACCCACTACCCCCCTTCTTTTCTGACTGACGTAATTTTACGTAAAATTTACCAACATTTTTCGTACGTGTGGTAGGGGTAAATCTTTTTTATTTTCGGACAGTTGGTGGTTTCCATAGGCTAAAGCATACCTTGGACCGTGTAACTCAGGCATCGATACGCCAGGCAAGCAGTCCCTATACTGCGCATGCGCAAATCCCTGGCATAGTAAATTTCTCACAATGAAATCAGCTGATCCTACCCATGTTTCTCTGTCGTATCTTACATTTTTTTTATAAAATGTAGGATTACATTATTGGAAACACTCTGTTTCGTACCCTCTATTTTCTATAAATTTTTTAGTTCCTCTACTGTGCATGCGCAAATCCATGGCGTAGTAAAATTCTCACAATGACATCAGCTGATCCCACCCACGCAGGCCTGGCAGGCCACACTTCTGTCAGAGACCATGCGATGCAGGTTGGGTAAACACGTGTGGCTGTTTACATACAGCGACGTCAATCGAGAACAGTTTCCAACATGCTTTCGCAAAGTTTTTACGGTAAAACTAGCGGAAAACGCGTTAGTGCATCACATAAGAGACGTCTGGATTTGAGACAGGGCTCTGAATCTCATTTTCCATTATCATATATATCGATATTTAGAGAATTTTGTTGGCTTTCTCATAAAAATAATTCATTCACCTAACTGTTATAGCTTTTGAGTTACTGAACGATAATGTTGACAACGGTAACATTTTTTTTTTTCGTTTCAACAGCTTATAACGTCAAAATGAAACTGTTGCTGTTACCAAAGCCATTTTTCTTGACTCTCACTTCATTCCTCAACCTTTCCTCTACATTTTTGTATATTTACAAAGTAATTTCTATGAAAAAATCCGAGCTAGGGCTCTTCAAAAAAATGTCTAGCGATAATTCTCACCGTATGCCGGGCAGCGCGCTCTGTTTCTTACCCACTTTTCTATCAATTTTTCACCAACTGGACTTATTCGTTTTTCATTGTTTTATATGTCGATATTTAGAGAATTTTCTTGGCTTTCTCATAAAAAATAATTCATTCACCTAACTGTTATAGTTTTTGAGCTACGAACAATAATGTTGACAACGGTAACTTTTTTTTTTGTTTCGATAAATTTATAATGTCAAAATGAAACTGTTGCCGTTACCAAAGCCATTTTTCTTGACTTTCCCTTTATTCTTCAACTTTTCCTCTACTTTTTCATATATTTACAAAGTAATTTCTATGGAAAATAACCGAGATAGGGCTCTTCAAAAAAAATTTTTTCTAGCGATAATTCTCACCATAGGCCGGGCAGAGCGCTCTGTTTCTCACCCTCTTTTCTATCAATTTTTTCACCAACTGGACTTATTCGTTTTCCATTGTTTTATATGTCAATATTTAGGGAATTTTGTTAGCTTTCTCATAAAAAATAATTAATTCGTCTGACTTTCATAGTTTTTCGGTTATGAACGAAAATATAAAAATAAGTAAGGAATTTTTTTTTTCGTTAAATAACTTACATTTTTTCGTATTTAGAGGGCTGGGACTCTTATTCTGACTATTCCACCATAAAATATAAACATTTAGAAAAAAAGGACAGCAAAATGAACGTTGTTGGCATAAAATTTCTATTTTTGCTGAATTTTCAAAATAATTATTTTTTCGCACTGTCGAGCGCTCCCAGACACATCGGGGCTCATGTACCCTCAGTGATGTGATAACTATACAGATATGAAAGGGTTAATACATAAGTTCACTGGCCCAAAGTCTTCTTAAAGATGGTAATGCTAAGTATTCTGAGAGGAGAGTTTGCAAAAATAAACATGATAAGGATGTGGATTGAAGATGTTTGTAAAACAGGAAATTGTTCATTTTGCCAAACCATTTACCGTATTGGGTACAAACTGTAGACTGGTAAATAATGTTGTAATTTTGAATGATGTACAGTATGCAGAAGTAAGGATATGACAGGCGCTGGAGGAGTGGTACAGGTGGAATCACAGACTTTAAAGGCCAAATGTTATCAATAGTCAACTTTGCTACACAAAAGTGAGTACAACAACTATTTGCACTACAGATCAGCAACAAAGGTAGAAATCTGAGCAATTCTTCTGCTATTTTTATTAAACTTGCATGGGCTGAATACATGTACTATATTTATAGCCTGATATCTTTATTGGATTACAGGAGTTATCTATTAATAAGGTGAGAAAGAAGTCAAAACTACTTTCATATGAGTTCATGCACATATAAAAAAAGAACAGCTAAAAGCTGATAAGTTTGTGAAATTAGGGTGGTAAACATGGAAAATAGACTACAACTTTTAAAAAGTTTACAAGGAAAAACAAAAAAATTGCTGCATTAAAATAAAAACAATTTTATAAAACACTGGTAGGAATATCTGGTGGGGAAAATGGAGTTTACACTTTAAGAAATCTTTTTCAAGCTGTGAATTCCTCTCTTACCCTTGAATTTCATTCCAAACAAATTCTTTCCATAGGACTGATGAAGCAGCAACTTTTTAGTTTTCTCCTCCAAGAATGACTGATGGCTGCCAGGGGAAAAATATTTACACTGCAGCCCAAATACAAGAACTAATTACTTAACATACATCTAAACAACCTAAATAATAGTGTGAGCAAAAGCATCAAAGTTCAATACTTACTTTTACGATCTAAACCTCCACGGTATTTATCAAAATCTTTTAATCTAACTCGCTGTCCCAAAATCTCTAAAAATTCAGAAAATGCTGGACCTGCACTCTCATTATTGTACATTTCCTCTTCAGTTGTCTGACCAGCACGACAATATAGCACACCAATCTGAGAAAGAATAGACATTCTTAATAGACCTGGATGGTAGTTCAGTATATTAATAAAATTTAATAAAATTTTATATCTACGACAAAGTGTAAAAACTTACCCTTTAATTTCTAAGCACTCTCAAAGACTTGGATAGTACTTGTATTAACTATGAGAACACATTTTACTCCTAAGATGTGAAGCCCAAGGTGTAAAACACTACTCTTTAATCCCTAAGCACTTCTGGAATTAATACTCTTTCCTTCAAGATCTCCTTATAGATAGGCAGCAGCAAGTTGCTGTTGATGGGATCTTTAGCAAACTATGACCTATTATGTCTGGAGTTCCACAGGGTAGTGTTCTTGGTCCACTGTTATTTTTAGTGTATACTAGTGATATGGCTGTTGGCTTGGAAAACATGTTTCTTCAGTATGCCGATGATGCAATACTTGCGGGTGCAGTAGTTTCCACTTATGAGATATGAAGCTGCCCTTAGTCTCATTCGTGAATGGTGTAGTAAGTGGGGTATAAAGCTGAACTCTAGTAATACGAAAACACTATTGATTAGCAGATAACATACAGATTTTCCACACCATCCTACCCTTCAGGTGGATGGGGCTCTGCTGAATGAGTCTGAACTTTTAACTATTCTGGTGTAACTTTTGACTCACACCTTACTTTTGAGAAACATCTAATGGTGTAACTTTTGACTCACATCTTACTTTTGATAAACATCTAATGAAAGTGTTAGAGTGCGTCCTCAACTTACGGTGCCACCAACTTACGGCTATTTGATCTTATGGCGCTTTTTTAGTGCCGTTAACGGCATTTTACAGCACTGTAACTTGATGCAAAATCAAGTTACGGCATCGTAACTTGATGCAACATCAAGTTATGGCGCCATAAGCACCATTGACAGTGCTAACAGCAAGAATAGGCATCAAGTTAATGGCGCTTACAGCACTGTAACTTGATGCAACATCAAGTTATGGCGCCATAATTCAAGTTACGGCGCTGTAAGCTCCAATAACGGCGAAAAATTGACTTACGGTGTGACGCTGGAAAGGATCCCCTGCTGTAAGTCAAGGATGCACTGTATTTATAACGTGGTAAAATCAATGCAACTTGTTTTAGGTCATCTGACCTTCCTTTACTAAAATACTGGTCTCCAGTGCAGATGTCTGCTTCTGCCAGGGACTTATCTCTTTTAGATAGAGTGGTTTGTGGTGGTACGTTTCTGTTTCCTAATACTTTATTAATGGATGGTTTCATGTTTGTATATTTATCATAAGTTGTCTTTTAACAGAGATCTTTCACATTCACAATTGACCCCTGATCCCCTTTCCCTACTGACAGCAACTAGGTTTGCTGAACAGCAGCACCAGTATGCAGTAAATGTGCCTCAATGTCAAAGTTCTCAATTCCAGAGGTCCTTTATTCCTCACACTGCTGGACTGTGAAATGGTCTACCTGAGGATATCATACAATTGACTGTGGAATGGTCTCCCTAAGGATATTCTGCAATTGGAACTTCAAAAGTTCAAGCAAAGATGCAACGCATAGCTACCTTAATACAATTCTCCTTGTATTTTATTAATTACTTATATTTTGTCTATTTATTTATTAATTTGTTAATTAATGTTTTTTAATAAATGATCTCTCCTTTCTGTATTCGCTTAACCTTCTGTTACTTCTTTCTAACGAACACCAAAATCTTTAGGCGTGTTCCATATAAATACGGTTCTTCTGAATAATAATAATAATAATAATAATAATAATAATAATAATAATAATAATAATAATAATAATCAACGAAGGCAAATTCCTAAAAAACAAATAAATAAAAATCCAAGTGCATGAATATGAAAAAATAAAAATGTTCCACAAATATATTTGATTCTTTTAATATAAATCCATTACTTTATATATGGCCATTCCCAAATGTCAGCATTCCTAGATACTTGATATAACAGATACTTGATATAACAAAGAGGTTTCCCCGTTGTTTCTTAACACCCAGAGGGCACCAAGCATCCCTGTTGGTGAACAAGGCATGCTCCCATGCTGTCCAGACTCACCAAACAAGTGTGGAGTTTAGAGAAGTATTTGTGTAAACCAAAAGTGATATAAAAAAATAAACTGTTTTCTGAAAATTTCACGCTTTGAAATATATCCAGTCAGTTTACCTGAGCAGCTGTTTGAAAGGGAAGGCTTCTTTATACATAACTATCTTTTCTCTCTATGTACTAGGACAGCCAGTAGGTCAACTCCCGAGTAAATACATCAACGAAATAAGTCCTTGCAACTAACAAAGTCTCATAACGTTCAACCAGATCGTAATAAGTAAGGTCACGGTAGTATTTTAATTTTTCTTTTATGGGGCAGTGTATTTTAGGTTATGTCTGCTCTTTTAATACGATGTATTAGTCAGTACCCTGTAAAATTATACAGTATTCAAAAAAAAGGAAAAGCTAGAAGGGGCAAAGGCCTCTAGCACAACGAGACTAATCATACACACACATATCTAAATTTTGTCAGGTCCCCACAATAAACTCTAAGAAATGAATTTGGTGATTTCAATGAAGCATAATTCAACAGCTTCAAACTCCATATTTCTTTTAAAAGATGCAGATACAGTAAAAGCCCAAACTTCATGACTCCTAATGCTAACCTCTGAATCCTATGCTTTAGAGGAGTTCTTACAAGGTTCATGACCCTACATTATAATAAACTTTGGTCTTCCTATGAGATGTTCTCATGGCCCTGACATGGAGTAGGTTAAGGTCTTCCATCACCTGCACTGACTCAGAGATCTGGGCACTACATCTGTTGCTACTAAGGCCAAGCTACTAAAGTCACCGATACACCGACTGACCATACTGGCAAGGACCAGTCTTATGAGAAAGAATGGTAGAAAAGTAAATGGCCCAAGGCTGTCCAAGCAAATTATACAGGCATCATTTGCATAGCTGTCTGGTCTGGAAAAGCCAAACAATAATTCAGCAGTGTCTTGCTGATTTCAGAAGCAAACAGGCCTATCTGGGAAATCCCCCACCATCACCAGAATGTTCTAAAAATCTCCTAATAGAGAGATCATTCTTTGTGTAGAATATGATTCTGGCAGCAATTTGAGTCTGTTGATTGATTATGATTATGAAATTTAGGTCTTGAAGACCAAGTGCCGGAACCCATCCGGATTATTCAATGCAGATATGAAGATGAAATATACAAATTAATGATGTGATTTATAATGAAAAGGTGAATGATACCATACTGTACTAGTAAAATTCAGTATTAAAATATGAACGTAAAAAATGAAAAATGATATTATATAACCATAAAAAATACAAAAATATAAAAATTATATATCTAAAATATATACTTTATGTATAAAACAAATATGACAAATCTTTAATAAATATACTGTAACATACTTAATGATTAAGGTGGTTTAGCAAGATGTTGCCTTACCCTTAACTATTTTCTTTTCTTTATCTTTACCTAAGATTTCCTTTTCAAAACCATCACTACTGTCTTCCATCAGTGTTTAGCGAATCTAGAGATGTGTCAAATGGGTACAGAGGTATTTGCGACATACGAATTTTTCCAATGATTAACAAACCTCGCAGGTGGAAGACATGCATCTTGAGTGTTTGTTAATTCAGTGCTTAACATACAGTCACCTTTTGGGGATTCAGCATTGACCATCAGTGGCCTGAACATTTTTCTGGAGTGCCTGCATACAGTGACACGTGGAGCAGAGGTTAGTGTTAGCATAGAATGTTCTAAAAGCCTGAGGTCTGGTTCTAGTCGGATCTTTGGGTGTGTTGAATGGAAATGTGAATCCGTTTGCGCATTACAAAAATTCCCAAGTGCGAAGGGGCTTGTGAAAGATTGTTCACTCCTTCGTGAAAGACCAGAGTGGAAGGACGTGTTGATTGTTTGGGAAGTGGGATTCTCGGTCGCTGGAATAGTAAGTAGAAACTTAGAAAATTACTAACCTTTACAGACCTGATTATTTTAGTGATTGTTCCTTAACCATTATCTAACACTTATATGGTGTATTTCTGTGTGTTTATGATCTGGGTGAACTCTGATTTTTAATGGAGATGGTTTTATTCTTTGGCAGAATGTTACAAATGGACCCATGGCTAAATTGGGATGGTCACGCATCTGCACTGATGTGTATAACGGAGCCATTGTGGGAAGTGGTCATTTAAAAGGAACTATGATGAAAGGACTTATTGGGGCAGAGAGTGAAATGGGGAAGGATCTCATTTATAATTTTGGTGTTTGCTAAGATGTTTGGTTGGAGGGATATTCATTTATCATTTTCATTCCTTTTTTATGCTTTTAGCATTTTTTCTTATTTACCATATTTTTAACTAGTTGTTTGTTGGCTTTACAGAATAAACTATATTTGGTAAAATAGGTTTGATTTCCACACCATAGATAACATAGGTGCAGGAGTGTGTGTGTGTGTGTGAGAAAGAGAAAGATCTTGAAGGTCGATGCTATCAGGTTGACCAACGCCTGCAACTTCCATTGTTCCCATTATTATTTTTGTTAAGTATGCAAGCATTTCTTGATGTTTATTTTATATGTTACTGCTTCTTTCTTGCAGTATTGAACTTAATCCTGGTCCACAGAACTGATCACAGAAATGTTGTATTTTATACAGACTTGTCTAGATTATATAAGAATAAAAAAGGACTTGGATGTTGCTGCTGTCAATTTTGATATCCTCTTTCATTCTGAAAGGAAGGAGTAAATTCATTCTTGCTTTCTGCTGATATCTCCTGAACTCGGGTGTATCAATCTTTTTTTCTATTCCCTTCCATCTATTCACTTATCACTTTCTGTAAATTCTCTCTATCTCTCTCTCTCTGCAGGCTGATTTCCCTTTAGAGTCATTGTGGGTTTATAGTCTGTTGGCTCTGTCCATAAGGATTTTCAGCTGAAGATTTAAAGAAAAAAGAAAGAAGAATCCACAGGCCTGCCTTGAAGAACAGTTCCACCCTTGAGGTATCATGTAAATACTTCTACCGATATCCCTCAGGATCAAACATTATTTGGTAGTAATTGATAATCCTACCACAGTTCTCACTATTGGCTTTAGATATAAACCTCAATCACAGCTATGATACCTTTTTCTTATTTTATCAGGTTAAATAAATCTTACCAAAAATTGAAAATTCCACAAAACCAAATTAAAATACAAATATACAGGACTCTTGGATTAGAAGCTGGTAATGAATTCCAGGGGTTGAAGAGCCCCCCCTCACCTAGCTAAGATTACCCGACTGCATCCAGTCTAGTTCACCTACAGGCTGACGCTATATGTGCTGTTTTCAAAGGTTTCTGAACTGTTTCAACAAATGGAAAGTCCAAACTTATATGTGATGAAGAACAATTCCTTTTAACCCTGTCAGCAATATCTGATATGAGGAGAAGTTAGATACCACGCTTCCTAGAGGAGGACAGCGTTCTATCCGAGCATGACTAGTGTCAATGACCTGCCTAGTGAGTCCATGAAAAGATATCACTATTACCGGCACAAGCACAAGTTTAACAGTTGGGCAGTGGCTAGAAAATGAAGCACAGCTGCAAAAACAGGAAACAATACATTTCTCACTAGTCACAGTTAAGGTCTGAGAATTTCCTGCTGTCAAAAGCAATGTTGAAAGTTTACTTAAAAGTAAACTGCAAACTAGGAACATGTGTTCCTCTTTATCCAGAAAATAGACAAAAACTGTCTGATGTTATTAAAAGAGTTGCATGTGCAAACTACAAGACTTGTGAGAACAAGAAAACTGAATTTCCATATTGGTTTTTGCCACAGAAGAACAACTGCTAAATCTGCTATGTTACTTGAGGACGGCACCTGCTCTGAGCTGTAAATAGTCAATTGGTATATACCCTGGCAATTATGGTGTGTCTGGTATCAAATCCATTTGTGCATCACATGAATGACTTCTCTTTTATCCATAAAAAGAGGTAACCTGAAAAGTAATGATGCTTCTTAGTTAATAAAATTGTGTAAACTTCCAGAAACAGGATGTATTTTAATGCAACCAAAAATTCCACGTGGTATTGCCCAAAGAGGACAATGAGGCCAAAGTTATTTCCCTGAACCCTGAGATAAAGGTGAGTGAGTAGCAGAACATCCTGAAGGGGTAGCTTGTTTTGGAGCTACAACAGCCTGCTTTACTGGCCACAAGAGAAGTTGTGGCAAATTTCAATGTTGGCTGGCGCCACAGGTTCATGAACTGAAGTAGGTAAGTATGTAACTTGACGTGGTGGCCAACACCTGTATCCCCTAAAGAAAGGCACATCTTTTACATAGAGGGAGTAAATGGCTGAACTTCATGAGGCCTGAAGAAGAATCCACATCTTCATGCACATTAAGCAATTCAAACAAGCTCTCATCCTTCATGACAACAAGACATATGGCAACATGGGAATTCCTCATTTACCCCACACTAACTAACTTGAGAGTGTTTGACTTCAATATATGATCTTAAATCCAGAGCATCAGAAACAAGGCAATGTCAGAGTATATCTCCACACATCTCTATCAGTGAATACACATCTCTATCAGTGAATAATAGACATATGGAAAATCCTCAGAGTTGGAATCAGGGTAGAGTTGAGAAAATTGCAGCTGCAAAGCAAGATGTGGCTGCACTTTGGACATATAAATGTAATTTAAAATTGCCTGTAGTTTATCATCTACTGACAACTCTGCCTTGAGGTGCTTTGAAAAAGATGAGGAGGAGTAAGACACCAACTGCTGCAAATCCATGTCTTAACAGCTGACAAAACAGGTGCACCACAAGCCAGGTGAGATGCAGCTTGTTGCTGGGGAGGCAATGAAGATGATGAAAAGGTGAACTATTTGGAGGTACTGTACTGGAGTGTAGGCCATCCAACAGGCATGTGAAAAAATTAACCTAGCATTGGTGTCAGGGCAAAGACTAGTACAGTATAAGCATTAACAAACAGCCCTGAAAACTGAGGTCTAGGAATACAAAAAGAGATAAAAAAAAGTACAATAGCTGCAACACAAGACAGCCAAACTAGAAGAAAGCAGAGGTGCAGAAGAACTGCCTGGCACCTGGACACTACGGAAGGTGGCACAGTTAGTGCCTGAGGAAATGAGACAAGCGCAAAATCCCACTTGCACTTGGCTAACCCGGCTAATACTGTTCTTCATTCCACTTCTCTAAACCATCAAAATCAGCATGTCAGCATCTGGCAACAAACAAAACCTCAAAGAGGTTTGTTGTGCTCCTCCCAAGGAGCTGAAGGGCATAAGTATGATTTCCTTCTACCAAAACAGTTTTTGAGGGATTGCAGGCCCACCCCTCCTCCCGAGTTAGATGACTGAATGGAAGTGGTAGCAGGCACATCCCTCCAACTTCTGATGCAACTTAGTTCCCTGGTTCACAACTCTCTAAGAAAGTCACTGAACTGACAAAAGGTAGTCCAGAGTCTAGTTCCTTTACAGACAAGGACAAAGGCACACTCTCCTGTGGTGAGAGGACACAGAACAGCTGGAGTCACATGCCCAGCTTCTTTGTTATTCTTTTGAAATTTTACTAGTTCCACCAAAGACGTAAGGAACTGAAAATCTTACTGCATACAAGCTTAAATTTTAGGGTAAAAAGAAGGATCAGATGCAGAAAAAAGGGTTGGAGGATTAGGAATGGACCCGGGTGTATAGTTTCTCAGGAGCGTTCACAAGGAACATTGCTCAACTATCCAGGCCTACCTGTTCCTCAACTACCTGCTTCATATAGGGACAAATACCTTCAACAAAGTGTTTCCTGTTTCAACCTGCTTCTCCCCAATTCCTGTGCTTTACATACCCTTTCATAACATTACTAGCCCAATCACCCCAACTCAGGGCAGCAATCTTCCATGTCACATCCTTTACTGATACACACTGGACTTTTTGTCAGCCCATCAAGCTGAGCCAAAGACAAAGGATTCCCTAAATAATGATGTCCCAGTGTAGCACAAGACAAAATTGAAATAATTCCCACCAGACATAGGGCACTGCCAGTGATATGAACAGAATGGCAGCAAAAACCAACTGGGCATAGTAAACAGAGTTACTCTATCCTTACCTACTGGAAAGAAGGTAAACAGGAAAACATTATAAGTAGGTAAACCAGGTACAACCCTTCTATTTTCTCTTCCTTTTTCTCACCTGCCAAGGAAGACTGCAGTTGAAACTTACAGAGAGAAAGAGCTACGGTAATAACAAAAAACACAACTCTACATTTAGAATTTTCATTTTTCCAGGGCAAGTGGTATGATACAAACTCAAGAATAATGGGCATCCAGGCAGTAGCACTGTGCCTTCTTTCCAAGTCTGCCTACAGTTTTAAGTGTATACAACCAATACTCTACAGCTTTCTGTACTGCTACTATTTTTTTATACCTTCCTGTATCTACACTGTTTTTAAGCAACCATAATGTCTATGAAACACCCGACCATGTGTCCTGTACTTGGTTAGGATAATGTTCTAGAGGGGAAACTTAATCAAAAGGCACCTATTCAGATAATGTTCTTGAGGAGTAATTTAATTGCAAGGACCCATTCAGGATAATATTCTTGAGGAGAACCTTAATTACAAGGCACCTATTCAGGATTATGTTCTTTAGGAGAAACTTACTTGCAAGGAACCTATTCAGGATAATTTTCTTGAGGAGAACCTAATTGCAAGGCACCTATTCAGGACAATGTTCTTAAGGAGAAACTTAATTGCCAGGAACCAATTCAAGACAATGTTCTTGAGGAGAAACTTAATTGCAAGGAACCTATTCCGGATAATTTTCTTGAGGAGAACCTAATTGCAAGGCACCTATTCAGGATAATGTTCTTGGGGAGAAACTTAACTGCCAGGAACCAATTCAAGATAATGTTCTTGAAGAGAAACTTAAATGCAAGGCACCCATTCAGAATAGTATTCCTGAGGAGAAACTTAGTTGCAAGGAACACATTTAGGATAATGTTCTTGAGGAGAAATCTAATCACATGGGACCTATTCAGGATAATGTTCTTGAGGAGAAGCTTAATGGCAAGGAACCCATTCAGGATAATGTTCTTGAGGAAAAACTTAATTGCAAGGCACCTATCCAGAATAAATAATGCTCTTAAGGAGAAACTTAACTGCAAAGCACCCATTAAGAATAATGTCCTTGACGAGAAACTTAATTGCAAGGAACCCATTCAGGATAATAAAATGTTCTTGAGGAGAAACTTATCACAAGGCACCCATTCAGAATTATGTTCTTGAGGAGAAGCTTTATTGCAAGGCATCCATTCAGAATTATGTTCTTGGTAGAAACTTTATTGCAAGGCAACCATTCATGATAATGTTCTTGAGGGGAAACGTAATTGCAAGGCACCCATTCATGATAATTTTCTTGAGGGGAAACTTAATTGCAAGGCATCCATTCAGGATAATGTTCTTGAGGGGAAACTTAATTGCAAGGCATCCATTCATGATAATGTTCTTGAGGGAAAACTTAATTGCAAGGCATCCATTCAGGATAATGTTCTTGAGAGGAAACTTAATTGCAAGGCATCCATTCAGAATACTGCTCTTGAGGGGAAACTTAATTGCAAGGCATCCATTCATGATAATGTTCTTGAGGAGAAACTTAATTACAAGGCATCCATTCAGGATAATGTTCTTGAGAAAAAACGTAATTGCAAGGCACACATTCAGAATAAAGTTCTTGAGGAGAAACTTAATCACAAGGCACCCAATCAGGATAATGTTCTTGAGAAGAAACTTAATTGCAAGGCAACCAATCTGAATTATGTTCTTGAGGAGAAACTTAATTGCAAGGCACTCATTCAGAATACAGGCAGTCCCCGGTTTACGACAGGGGTTCTGTTTTTACGCCGCATCGTAAACCGAAAAATCGTCGAAAATCACCAAAAATCCTTAGAAAACCTTACTTTTAATGCTTAGGGGTATTGAAAACGATGTAAACTACATTTTTATTGAGTTTTTCATCGAAAAAACCTCCAAATTTTTATTATTCTGCCATTTTGGAGCCATATTTCTTCCGTTGGATCGGCGTACGACGCATCGTAAACCCGGAACATGAGCTGTAAACCGGGAAATAATTTCTGATGAATATATTTGAAAAGCGTTGTAACCTCAGAATGTCGTAAGCCAGACCTGTCGTAAACCAGGGACTACCTATAATGTTCTTGTGGAGAAACTTAATCACAAGGCACCTAACCAGGATAACGTTCCTGAGGAGAAACTTAAACACAAGGCACCCATTCAGGATATTGTGTTCTTGAGAAGAAACTTAATTGCAACACACCCATTCAGGATAATGTTCTTTAGGAGAAACTGAATTGCAAGGCACCCACTCAGATAATATTCTTGAGGAGAAACTTAATTGCACAGAACCTATTCAGGATGATGTTCTTGAGGAGAAACTTAATTGCAAGGCTCCCACTCAGAATACATACGGTAATGTTTTTGAGGAGAAACTTAATTGCAAAGCACCTATTCAGGATAATGTTCTTAAGGAGAAACTTAACAGCAAGGCAACCATTCAGAATAATGTTCTTGAGGAGAAACTTAATTGCAAGGCACTCATTCAGGATACTGTTCTCGAGGAGAAACTTAATTACAAAGCACCCATTCAGAATAATGTTCTTGAGGAGCAACTTAATCGCAAGCCACCTATTCACAATAAAGTTCTTGGGGAAAACTTATTTGTAAGGCATCTATTCAGGATAATGTTCTTGAGGATAAACTTAAATACAAGGCACCCATTCAGGATAATGTTCTTGAGGAGAAACTTAATTGCAAGGCACCCATTCAGGATAATGTTCTTGAGGAGAAACTTAATTACAAGGCACCCATTCAGGATAATGTTCTTGAGGAGAAACTTAATTGCAAGGCACCCATTCAGGATAATGTTCTTGAGGAGAAACTTAACCGCAAGGCACCCATTCAGGATAATGTTCTTGAGGAGAAACTTAACCGCAGGGCACCCATTCAGAATAATGTTCTTGAGGAGGCACATAATCACAAGGCACCCATTTAGGGTAATGTTCTTGAGAAGATACTTAATTGCAAGGCAACCATTCAGAATAAAGTTCTTGAGGAGAAACTTAATTGTAAGGCACCCACTCAGAATACCGTTCTTGAGGAGAAACTTAACCGCAAGGCACCCACTCAGGATAATGTTCCTGAGGAGAAACTTAACCGCAAGGCACCCATTCAGGATAATGTTCTTGAGGAGAAACTTAACCGCAAGGCACCCATTCAGGATAATGTTCCTGAGGAGAAACTTACCCGCAAGGCACCCATTCAGGATAATGTTCTTGAGGAGAAACTTAACCGCAAGGCACCCATTCAGGATAATGTTCTTGAGGAGAAACTTAACCGCAAGGCACCCATTCAGGATAATGTTCCTGAGGAGAAACTTCACCGCAAGGCACCCATTCAGGATATTGTGTTCTTGAGAAGAAACTTAATTGCAACACACCCATTCAGGATAATGTTCTTGAGGAGAAACTTAACCGCAAGGCACCCATTCAGGATAATGTTCTTGAGGAGAAACTTAATCGCAAGGCACCCATTCAGGATAATGTTCTTGAGGAGAAACTTAACCGCAAGGCACCCATTCAGGATAATGTTCTTGAGGAGAAACTTAACCGCAAGCCACCCATTCAGGATAATGTTCTTGAGGAGAAACTTAACCGCAAGGCACCCATTCAGGATAATGTTCCTGAGGAGAAACTTAACCGCAAGACACCCGTTCAGGATAATGTTCTTGAGGAGGCACATAATCACAAGGCACCCATTCAGGGTAATGTTCTTGAGAAGATACTTAATTGCAAAGCAACCATTCAGAATAAAGTTCTTGAGGAGAAACTTAATTGTAAGGCACCCATTCAGAATACCGTTCGAGGAGAAACTTAATTGCAAGGCACCCACTCAGAATAATGTTCTTAAGGAGAAACTTAGTCGCAAGGCACCTATTCAGGATAATGTTCTTGAGGAGAAACTTAAATCGCAAGGCACCCATTCAGGATAATTTTCTTGACGAGAAGCTTAATTGCAAGGCACCCATTCAAAATAATGTTCTTGTATCGAAACCTAATCACAAGGCACCCATTCAGGATAATGTTCTTGAGGAGAAACTTACTGGAAGCCACCCATTCAGGCTTATATTCTTGAGGTGAAACTTAATTGCAAGACACTCATTCTGAATAATTTTCTTGTGGAGAAACTTAGTCACAAGGCACCAAACCAGGATAATGTTCTTGAGTATCTTTATTGCAAGCCACCCATTCAAAATAATATTCTTGAGGAGTAACTTAATCACAAGGCACCCATTCAGGATGATGTTCTTGAGGAGAAAATGACAAATTTTTAACAGTAATTTGTATTTTTCCTAACATACAAACCCTCGGTCTTTACATATGGGAGTAACTTTCAGTCAGCTGGAAGTCTGGCCGTTAAACTTTTGCAAGGTGGTTATACTGACAGTTACCGGTGGTAGGGGCGGAGGTGCTGCCACCAAGTCGGTGTGCACTCAGTTCTATGCAGCTTACCTTTTGTCCCAGGTTAGAGAATGAGGGGTGGTAAGAGGTGGGCTCTTTATGTAAAGACCACAGGTTTGTACATTAGGAAAAATACAAATTACTCTACAAAATTTGTCATCTCCTACACAAAAACAAACCCTTGGTCTTTACATGTGGGAGACTTTGCATCTGGGTACTCTCTTCCTGGTCATGAAAGAGCAAGGGAAGGAGACTGTACCTCTGATCTATTGAACAATAGAGATGTGCAATTGTTAGACTTCTGGGCATTTTGAATTAAAGGAATGTAATATCCTTGATTCAAAAAGGTTTGGATGAACCCACAGTGTCAGGAGACTATAAAGCTAAGCATAACCAACTGGTTTGCTCATAGTCATTCTCTCTCTTCCCTTGCTAGAGAGAAGGAATGATTTGCATCTACTAATCCATATAGAGATGGATTATGGTAGGACACTTAATCATCAAGAACACCTGCATGCATGCCAGTACAACATGTAACAGTTCGTTCACTGTTCCTCTGTCCACTGGAAGAGGAAGGAGAAAGGGAGGAGGCCGGTCCCACACCTTAGGCGAGATGCAACCGACTAAGAGCTGGGTGAACTAAATGCCTTGTTGAGCATCCACCATAGGATCCAAGGAAAAGGACCTATGGGCAACATCCCAAGGTAAAAGGAGATGAATGTGATCTGCACGATTACATTCCATCCTAGTACTCGGCCGACAGGTTCTTCCTGAATGTGATGGGCAGACTGATGACCCTGGCCTCAAAAGATCTGGCCCAAAACAGACGTCCACTAGGAAGTTGCAGGGTACATTCGTTTGATCATCTCACTACTCAGAAAAGTAACAATTTGGACACCATTTTTTGGGCAACTTGAAGCCAAGGAATGAGTCGCTGGGATCGGGTTGAAAGTCTAGTTTTTACACAGGCAACATAAACATCATACTGTCATTGGTGCCACAGGACCATAAAAGGGGAATGATCCATCTCACTGATCACCTTCGAAACATGTAGAATGATGAAAGGTGTAAGCTTCCAGATGTAAATGGATACCAAAGATGTCCTACTTATTCAAGAGTGAGAGAAGGCAGATCAGAACAGTGCGCCAACTTCAGGAAGTCAAGAAAAGAAGGGACTATGATCAAGCTTCTTCAGAGGTTGAACAAATTTCTTGAAGTCAAGGTGCCAAGATCAGCTGTCCTTATCTCCTGACTTCCAGTGGACAGAGGAACATTGAATGAACAGTCACGTGCTGGACTGGTGTGCATGCAGGTGTTCTAGATGACTCAGTATTCTATCTATAATCTAGCTCTATTTGGATTGGAAGATGTAAATCCTTCCTTCTCTCTAGCAAGGGAAGAGAGGGACTGACTATGAGCAAGCCAGTTGGTTATTGTTAGCTTTATAGTCTCCCGACACTGTGGGTTCATCCAAACCTTTTTGAGTCATGGATTTTATATTCCTTTAATCAGAAATGCCAAAAGTCTGACAACTGAACATCTCTCTTGTTCAACAGATCAGAGGTACTGCCTCCTTCCTTTGCTCTTTCATGACCAGGAAGAGAGTACCCAGATGAACCGAACTGCCACTTAGTTCAGAGATTTACTCAGAATCCTCCCTCCAAAAGTAAGTCTCCAATAAGCAGAGAACGAGGGCTTGTATTTGTGTAGGTACAAATGACAAAATCTTTAAAAGTAATTTGTACTTTTCCTAACATGCAAACCTGACGTCTTTACATAATGGGCCCAACTCTTACCACCCTTCTTTCCCTTACCTGGAACAAAAGGTAAACTGCGTAAAATTGAGTGCACACTTGGCGGACAGTAGCTCCGCCCCTACCACTGGTAACTGTTACTATAACTACCTTGCAAAAGTTCAACGGTCGAACTTCCAGCTCGCTGAAAGTTACTCCCAATAAGGCACCTATTCAGAATAATGTTCTTGAAGAGAAACGTAATCGCAAGGCACCCGTTCAGAATAATCTTCTTGAGAAGAAACTTAATCACAAGGCATTCACAAGGCACCCAACAGGATAATGTTCCTGAGGAGAAACTCAATCACAAGGCACCCAATTAGGATAATGTTCTTGAGGAGAAACTTCATCACAAGGTACCCATTCAAAATAATTTTCTTGAAAAGACAGCTGATTGTGAATAAGCGATGCTGTGACACCTTTGGCATCAATAAATCCACTTTCAGCAAGAAGAAAAATGCTGAGTCTTTTGATTAAATGGAGAAATTACTTGGCATGTGGATGGAAGACTTAGATACAGAAGAATGCAGTATGCTTCTTAGCCTACTCACAATCCAGGGTATGGCAAGAAGTTTTTCTAAAACCCTTGTGGAGCATGTCAATGATCCTACATATACACAGCAGTTTGCAGCAAGTCAAGGATGATTGGTTCCAATATTTCAACTGTACAATGTTAAGTTAGGTGTATTAAAATGTAAGTTTGGCTTAAAAGATTTTCACCTTACAATACGCTTATCAACACATAACCCCAACCATAACTCAGAGACCATGTGTACCTTAATTACATGAGCCCAGTGAATTTATTACTGATGCTATATTGTTAAGGATAATGTTCTTGAAGAACTGCTGCAACGACAGGTGAGCTTTTGAGTATCTTATCCTCAGATAATCATTTTCAAGAGAATTCTATGCTCCTTGTTTTTCCACATTTCTTTTGAACAAAAATGACATTTTTATGATAAAAATGATGTTTCATTATACTTACCAAAACACTGTAAAAGCTTTTATCTCTTTAAAATCGACACGTCCGAGATATAAATTTTCAAACTTTGTTTGGAACGCTGATACAATTGGCGGGAGACCCAACCCCACCGGATGCCGGTGGGGGTAGCGTGGCAGGAGACATACCCATAAACCCAGGTCAGTTTCATTCTCGGTATACACAATTAGTGAAAACCTGAGATAACGTCTCCCCTGCGGGGAGGAGGAGGCCTTTACGTTACAGTGTTTTGGTAAGTATAATGAAACATCATTTTATCATAAAAATGTCATTTTCATTATAATGACTTACCAAATCACTGTAAAGCTGATTCCACATTTAAGGTGGAAGGGCAGGGGATGAGGTACCAGTTATTGAAAGGTTACACACACAAAAAAAAAAAAAAAAAGAAAAGGAACAAACTCTAACCATGGGTATCTTAAGGATCCATACCAACAAAAGGGCAGGAGTCACCTTACCTGGTAGATGGGCTTTTGCAGGGAGGTACTGCTGCTGGTTGAAGCTCCATTACCTGCAGAGGCCTTGGGCGTAAGCACTGCTAGCCACTCTGCTCCATAACAACCCAAGCAGTCAGGAAGTACACCGCTGACTGAGACAAGGGGTGACTTCCTTTGCTCTTGCCCTGAGCAATTGGAAAGCAAAAAGACTGAAAAAAACGGGTCTCACCGCCTAACCTAAAAATAGTTAAATACATCCCCCTTCCCTATACCCTCGGCAGCTCAACTAGAATGGAGGGTACTCCAGGTGAACTGAGCACCCCCGGCTTCCCATTAACTCAGCAACCATAAAACCACAGGGGGAAGGAAAGATAAGGAACCTACCCCCCTAGTGTGTTCCCCCTAAAACCAAGCCTGCTACCGATACGGGACCTAACGCAAACAGGTCCTGATACGCAACTTCAACCTCCCTAAGGTAGTGAGACGCAAACACCGCCGACCTCCAGAAGGTGCTCTGTGTGATCTGCGAAAGTGACTTATTATGACGAAAGGCCACTGAAGTTGCTATTGAGCGCACTTCGTGAATGTGAGACTTGACTAGGCGTGTGTCCTCTTCGTTGATGTGCCTGTGCGCCTCTAAGATGAGTTCCTTGACGAAGAAAGCCAGGGCATTCTTGGATAAAGGTCTGGTTGGATCTTTCACTGAACACCACAGGTTAGAGGAACGTCCTCTGATGCTGGCCGTTCTGGCCAAGTAAGTTTTGATAGCTCTAACGGGGCACAAAGAAGCCTCCAATTCTTGAGGGCCAGCCACTTCGGAGAGGTTCTGAATGGTAAAGGACCGAGGCCATGGGTTGGAAGGAGACTTGTTCTTGGCTAGAAAATTCAAGGTGAATGAGCAAACAGCATTACCTTGTGAAAAACCCACTTCCTTGTCAATGGCTTGTATTTCACTAACCCTCTTTGCCGTTGCTAAAGTAACCAGAAAAAGGGATTTCTTAGTGAGGTCTCTAAGAGAAAGACCTTCTAAAGGTTCGTACCTTGGAGACATTAACCACCTCAAAACTACATTTAAATTCCAGGCAAGGGCAGGTTTTGGGGCCTTAGCTGTGTCTAAGGACTTGAGGAGGTCTGACAAGTCTCAGTTATTTGATAGGTCTAACCCCCTATGGTAGAAGACGGAGGACAGCATAGCTCTGTAGCCCTTGATGGTTGATGGCATCAATTTTCTTGAATCCCTCAATTAAATGAAAAAATCGGCAAGTTGATATAGACGTCGAAGAAGAGGAGATACTATTTTTTCTACACCAGTTCCTGAAGACTGTCCACTTGGATTGGTATAATTTGCTCGAGGAGTCCCTTCTGCACCTCGCAATAGCCTCTGCAGCCTTTCTTGAAAAACCTCGCGCTCTGATGAGCTTCCTGACAGTCTGAAGCCTGTCAGAGCGAGAGTGGACAATCCCTGGTGGAACTTCATTAGGTGGGGTTGTCTGAGAAGCACTTCTTTTGAGGGAGAAGCCTCGGGAAGTCTATCAGGAGATCTAGCAGGTCCGGAAACCACTCCTTCCTTGGCCAGAACGGGGCAACGAGGATCAGCTCGACCTGCTGATGGAATTTCACTTTGTTTATCACTTGCCTGATGAGCCCGAAAGGAGGGAAGGCATAAGCAAACAGGTTCGTCCAGTCTAGGAGCATGGCGTCCACCAAGTGAGTCAGTGGGTCTGGAACTGGTGAGCAGAACACTGGGAGATGATGTTCTTGGAGGTAGCGAAGAGATCTATTATGGGAGTGCCCCACAGATTCCACAGATCTAGGCACACTTGCGGGTGCAGGGTCCACTCCGTAGGGAGAGTCTGGTTCCGAAGGCTGAGTTGGTCCGCCAGGATGTTCAGTTTTCCCTGCACAAACCGAGGGAACAGGGCCACCCAGTTGCTGTCCGCCCACAGAAGAAGGTCCCTCGCAGCTTTGAACAGGGCGAAGGAATGGGTACCTCCCTGTTTCCGGATGTAGTCTAGAGCCGTCGAGTTGTCGGCGTGAACAGCTACCGCTTGGCCTGAGACGTGGGTCGAAAATTCCTGGAGAGCAAGGTGAATGGCCAACAGTTCCTTGACATTGATGTGGAGCTTCTTCTGTTCGTCCGACCAAATTCCTGACGTCGGCTAGATGTGCTCCCCACCCAACATTGGACGGGTCTGAGAACATCTGCAGGGATGGTTGTCTTGGGAGGAGATCCAGACCCTCCGAAAGCCTTTCCGGCGACCTCCACCAGAAAAGATGCCCCTTGACGTCGGGGGAATGTTGAAGACCATGGAGTGTTTGGGTCCTTCTGTCCCAAGAGTCCCTGAGGAAAAACTGTAAGGGTCTCATGTGCAGACGGCCTAACCTTACAAATTGCTCCGCTGACGACAGAGTTCCCAGGAGAGCCATCCACTGACGGGCGGAGCAACTGTCCAGGAGAAGAAACTTCTCCACCGTCTGAAGGCAGGAGGAGACCCTTTTGGGAGACAGAAAAGCCCGAAAAAGCTAGACTGTCCAGAGTCATCCCCAAATAAAGAATCCTCTGTGAAGGAACTAAGCTCGACTTTTCCGTGTTTATCAGAATCCCTAAGTCCTGAGCTAACCTTAGGGTTCTGTGAAGGTCCTCCATGCAGCGGTCCCTTGATGAAGAACGGAGTAGCCAGTCGTCTAGGTACAAGGAGATCCGAACTCCTCCAGGTGGAGCCAATGACCTATCGGGGCGAGAATCCTGGTGAACACTTGCAGGGCTGTCGACAGGCCGAAGCAGAGGGCCCGGAACTGGTAAACTCTGTCCTTGAAAACAAAGCGAAGATACCTCCTGGAGTCCTGATGTACTGGAATGTGGAAGTAGGCATCTTCCATGTCGAGGGTCACCATCAATCCCCCGAGTTAGTGCCTGAAGAACTGAGCGGTTCGTTTCCATGGAGAACTTGGTTTCACTAAGTACATATTGAGAGCACTTACGTGAGAACTGGCCTCCAACCCCTGATGACTTGGGGACTACAAACAGGCGGTTGTAGAAACCTGGGGTTGACACGTCCTGCACTACTGATGACCGCTTTCCCTAAGAGAGACCGGACTTCTGTCTCTAGGGCTGAAAACTTGACTGAGCCTCTTGAGTATGCTGTCAAGGAAATGGGAGAATTGGAGAGAGAGGAGGTTGGGCGAACGGCAGACGGTAGCCTAGCTGGAGCACTTGCACCACCCACTGATCTGCACCTCTGTCTCTCCATTCCTCCCAAAAGAGGCTGAGTCTGGCCCCCACCGGCGCATAGAGGACAGGGATCCTACTTACTGGTATGACGACCTTGTGGCTTTGAGGAGAACTTGTGACCCCTGGAGTTGTAGCGGGACCTTGAGTAAGGTTTGGACCTGGAGTTACGAAACAGATGCCTGTTAAGAGGAGATACCATCTTGGTCAAAGGAGCGGGAGCAGGCCTCGGTCTGGTGGAAGACATAGACAGGATGTGTGACGACGCCCTCTTATCCATGGCTGACAGGACGTCTTTCACTACTGCTTCTGGGAAGAGGCCCTCCTTGTCAAAGGGTGCAAACATCAAAGCCGTTCTCTGCGAAGAAGTCACAGCCTTAGACAAGAACGAGCACCAAGTTTCCCTCTTCTTCAGAGTGGCCATGGCGAAGAGGGAGGAAATTTCGCCTGCCGCATCATGGATAGCGATATCGGTGCAGGAAAGGAACCCTGTGATTTTTTCCAAGACGTCTTCTGCAAGATTAGCCTGCTCCACCTGTTTGAAAACAGCTCCCATTGACCAATCGATAAAGCTGACAATCTCTAGGAGCTTGAAGAGGTTCCTGGAAAAATGTTCTACATCTAGGGCAGAAAAGAAGGTCTTGGCTGCCTCGAATGAAATGCGTCTTGAGGGGTCCACAAGGGAGCCGAAGTCCCCCTGTGCTGAAATTGCAGATCCCAGTGAAGGAGAAGCTCCTGTGCTGTAATAATTTTGCCTCCTTTTCGACAGCTTTGAAGGAGGGTGCAAACGACGACTTACCCGAGGACCTCTTAGCTTCCAACCACGCCTCTACCTCTTTAATGCTTTCTTGGAGGCGGTGGAGAGTACCAACTTGGGAAGTGAAGTGGCAGGACCTTGTTTTCCCAGACGCAACGTAGAAGTCGGAGAAGAGGGGCTGTCGGCTGAAAATGTTGCGGGTACGACTGCAGCAGAAAGCTGAGTAGAGAAGCGTAATGTGAAGAAGGCCCCATTCACCTGGGCCTTCCTCTTCACCAGAAAGAATCGGTTCCGTGCCCAGACTGTCCAGGAGTTGAGGAGGAACGACTTCTTTATCCTCGGGAATACCAAGGACTTTGCGGACTACCTTTTCTAGCTTCCCTTCCAACAGAATAGACTGCTGGGAGGGCGAGGATGTAGCCAAAGCGCAGACACTTCGTGTGTAGGAGGAGGAGGAGTAAGAGGGCCGGGCACTTGCGGCGGAACTTCCTGGAGAGGGCTAGGCCTCTTGACTGCACTAGGTGACCTGGGAGGAAGCGTCTGAAATGTATCTTCTTGATTGGATCCCCACGCTGAGCAACCAGGTATAGGGCTGGCTGTCCTTTTCTTGAAGAGTTTAGTAACCCTAGGGCAGGAATTATCCGAAGAATGCCTCTTTAAGGGCCGAGAGGTCTGATCCCACTTGCGATGACGAGGAGGGGGGGGATCCGAAGAGCTGGAATATGAAGAAACTGAAGATGAACTGCTGCTACTCTCACCTGAAGAGCTTAACCTTAGGTAGTGCTGCTTTGACTGCGACCGCCTTGATGAAGCTTCTGGGGACACCATCCTGCGATGTCGGCGATGGCGAGAAGATCGACGCCGTCGATGGATCACTTTCACGTTTCCCTGAAGCTTTTCGACGCTCGAAGGAGAGTCAAGCTTACTACTTCCGCCACCAGGACTAAGGCTTTCCTGTGCCTTAGAGGACGAGCCTGCTCGTGGGCAATAATTTCTGACCTTTTTGCCAGCGCCGGACTGTCTTCTAGCCTCAGAAGGCGAAAGGGACAGTTGCCTTTGCTCAAAAGATTCAGAAAAACGAGCAGACTTCGCCTGAAAACGCGATCGCGAACAACCACATTGTTATCACCAACACCAACACTGACGTCATCACCGACGCTAACGCCGGACTACGGTGCGAACGCACTAAACTTAAGACCGACTCCATGAAACCGTTCATTTGCACTTCCATTTGATTTTTGAAAAGAACGAATTCTGATTTATCAGCCTCGAGGCTGGGCTTGGCTTTAGGGAAAACATACTGGGAAGCTGGTGAAGAAGAGGGGGAATATGAGAGGGGAAAGAGAGCAGCGGTAGAGGAGGGGTAGGAGAGGAGGTAGGAACAGCCGGTAGAGGAGGTGACGCCAATGCCACCACCGAAGAAGATGATAGCCTAGCTTCCTTACGCAAAGGCTTTCCTATCCCTATCCCTAACCAGCTTTATCTGATGGGAACTGTATGTTTGCCAAAACTCCTGACTCCATACATTCACTGCATGTGTTCTCCTGGGAACACTCTTGACCCCTACATGCTGTACACAAAGAATGGCGATCGTATTTAAGTTTAACTAGTTTGGCGGAGCACAAATTCCCTGCGCAAACTCTGGATCCCGAGAAGCTTGAATCTGACATAGCTACGAATTTCCAGAGCTAGGCTAGCTAGATAAATAAACAGGCAATTGAGTACTTCACCAAGGAGAGACGCCACAACTAAGTGCAAGAAGACAAAGGAACCCATACAGTTTGAGGCAGGCGGCCGCGCGAGATGCGTTCCCAATACGCCCGAGAATGAAACTGACCTGGGTTTATGGGTATGTCTCCTGCCACGCTACCCCTACCGGCATCCGGTGGGATTGGGTCTCCCGCCAATTGTATCAGCGTTCCAAACAAAGTTTGAAAATTTATATCTCGGAAGTGTCGATTTTAAAGAGATAAAAGCTTTTACAGTGTTTTGGTAAGTCATTATAATGAAATTTATGTTTCACCACAAACTGACAACTATAATTTTAACTAAAAATAACACGCTAAATTTATACCAAATTGTTTGTGTAGTATCACTTGTTTCTTAAATTAACTTTTATTTCAATATTTTTCTTTTAAACATCAATGGCTTCTAAAAGAAGAAGTGTCTGGTTCCCTGAGAATTTAGTGTTTTACATCAGCGGTGTGCATACCATAATCACTCCACATTTACTAATGTCAGTGATACTGTACTCTAGGTTTTATGAATTATCTTGTACCTTAGTTTTGGGCTTAAGAACTCTCAAAAATAATTCCCATGTGGTTTTTATTCTGACTTAAAAAGAAGATCTCATAAGAATGCTCCACTTTCAGGTTGTAGGGGAAGCCTGTACTGTACATGACCTAAAAGTGAGTATGGTAGCATTTCCTGGAATTCCACAGTAGAACAAATATACTGTACCTTAAATTTGTTGTGAACACCTAAATCATCTAATCTTAAGAGCGCTTCTTCTGTTTGTGGAGTTGCTTGACCTAAACGTAATGATCCTACAGAGAGCTGAGGGCAAGCATATTCCAACAATTCACGTGATCCGGATCCTCTTCCCTTTTCTCCACCTGGTCTACCAAGACTTTCCTCCAGCACAGTTCCTTGACAACTATACAGCTGAAAATAAAAACTCAAACTCATTTCTTCAGATTGTCAACAATATATTTTTAAATAAAAAACACAGTCATGAGATTCAAAATACACTAACAACATCTGTACACACATCTCATTCATAATCATATTACCTCAGCAGTTCTAATGATAATACGATACTGATATGTTGGTAAACTATGAGCACTGTCTGTGACATCTTCAAGTTTTTCTTTCCTAATGCTAATAGCCACCGGACCCATGGCATCATCAACACCAAACCAGTTCTGATGTTCTGAAAGAAGGACATTTTACATTATTTTAACAACATATATAACCAAGCAAAGCAATTTGGCTCTAAGTATAAACAAATATCTTATATCTATCATTATTCTATATCTAAAGAAAACTGCTATAATAAAATTAAAAAGCTCATTTAATAAGCCTTGAGCTGTTGTAGAAATCAATGAAAGAACATGTTTTAAGCTGTTGTGTGCAAATATGTTTACTGGGCATTTAGTTACATTAATAACCTTGTAATTCTTCCAAAACATGAGCTTTCAACTACGTACCGTGTGCAACAAAGTAATTACGATAGTAACTTGCTCCTTGGTCCACAGCTTCTATTGTCAGAGGACATCTGATGTAAGGACACAGTGTTGATCTCCAATGAGACTGTCCAACTGGAGGCTCCAGTAGACCTATGGTTGATGCTGTTACAGGCCTATACAAAACTAGGGGATTTACAGAGCAACCAGGCTGAGAACCACAGCCCCAATCTCTGCTTAGGCTTACCACACGTTCTCCTTCACCACCTAGCTCGTTTCGAAAAAAGGGGCAGCTGAAAATACAAATTCAAGTTAAAAAAACAAACACTGGAATCCAACTTTATAACACTTCAAAAATCATATTCATTAAAAACCAAGCAAGTAGGTATTTGAGCTTGACACCTATCCGTTTCCCTTATTGAGGATACTGGTTGATACTCTTCAATGTTCTATCTCCTCTTTCATAGGTATGTACTGTATTCTCCAAAGATGTTTTTATAGGGAGGTGGCACTGTTTTACATAAATGTAGGGAGTCCTACTTTTATATATACATACCACACAGATACGTTACGTTCCCTTTGGCAACCTACAAAAAATCTGAAGTCCCTGGCATGTAGTTTCCAAATTAACCATAAAAAATTGGAAAAAACTTATGTTGTGTACACTCAGCCTTAGAATATATATTGTTAGAATAACCCTTTTAATATTGCTAGTAATATTTATTCATACTTCTCACTTTGCCCATGTTTCCTTTTGAAGAGTTACAGTCTAAGCCCAAGGAGTCAAGCCTTCTGCTAATCCTTGTTTTTCAAGTTTGAACTGGACAACAGATTTGTCAGGATCCAAAGTACCCTTCCATTATACTCCTCCTACACCTCACTAAAGTGCCATTCTAAATTTACCTTTATAATCTGTTGTCCGAAGATCTTCTATTTCAGATAATGCCTTATCCCTCAGATGCACTCAAACCGATGCCTAATGGTATCTGCACACCAGTGAACTCTCTCACCTGACATGCCCGAGGCACTGAAAGCCGGCATTTTGAGGAGGGCAAAAAAGGCCAGGACAGGGGTCAAGCGATAGTGACGCAGACAGAACACTATAGAGGGAGCATGCCACATGTGACTCCTCCAAAAGCCCTTTGTTCCGACTGGGAACCTCCTTATCCAAAGCCTCTTGAGTGTACAATTAGAAGTCCAATTGATAGAGGCTCTATTGGTGTTGAATCAAGCAATCTCCAATCAGCAGTTAAGGTAAAGTCTGGTTAGAAGGTTCTTCAGTTCCTTCTTTTGTTCTTATTCTTATTTCCGTTTCTCTCTTTTCAATGTACTAAGACCTGTTGATTCATTGTTAATGTAAATCATCAGTGTTAATCAGTAAATTGCCTGATCATAAACTGACATCATCCTCATTGAGTCTTCGGCAATCTCCCTTTGTGCAGTTAGATTTTGTTCTAATTTATCAAGTGTTAATGTGCCCTTTCCCATAGTTTACAGAAAGGCAGTAATTACCAATGTACCCTCCATCTGCTCCATTATGTCCACACAAAACAATCCAGCCTTCAAACGATTTAATTATTGATTGCATCATTGTTTTGGCACTCAAGTTATTGAATTCTTGTGTTAGTTTACACCATAAGTGCCAAGAGTCAGTGTGTATGGCTCTGTGTAATTTACTCTTCTGATTAAATGTAAATGCATGTAATTAATTAAGATCAGAATTTCTCTACTGAGTCCTTTCTCAAATTGAAATTTCACTTACAATAATTATTTTTGTCATATACATGTTGATCTTCAGTTAGGTGCAGCGACAACAAGGTAAGAGTAATAGATAAATCAACACATATAACAGTTGGCGGCCTATACCAGAGATCTTGCATTTTGCATCCTGCTTGTGCAACATTCCAGTAGAATAGCAATCATCCTTAGCTGTGCTAAGACTGGGATTTGCAAGATTGACATGAAGCAGTAAAGTAAATCTTTTTTAATTATAAGGGCACATAGTGGACAGAGGTTTACAGCATAAGTATCTATTTTCACATGCTGTCCATAAAGTTGTGACTAGGAACTTGTAAATCTTATCCAAAATTAAATCTTGCATGCACAAGTAAAACAGATAGGGTTCCAAGTATGTTTGTACCCAACTCAGTCATTCATTCTGCTAAGTAGAGTGTTGACAGTTGGTTAGAAGTCAGAGAATGTTGCTAAGATTTGTTAGCAGAGAGCATGGCTTAACTAATTAGGACTTAGCTATGAAGTGAATTAGTGACGTGACAGATCAAGAGAAAGTGCACAGTTCTCTCTATTCGTAGTGAAATTGTGCTGGTTTATGTAATTAGGAGTGATATCTGGCAACTACCCCATTACCATAGTAACATGGTTGGTGGTAGTAAAAAGCATCGTGCCTTTGTGCACTACCAATGTTCGCCCTCAGCCTAAGATCGACACACACACACACACAGTCGCTGTTCACCTTAGCTTTGCTTAAAAGATTTCCTATCATAAGTCGTGTAAGAATTCATAATTCCCAGTGTAATTTAACTTCTATGCATATGCCTGAATTATTCCATCAGAAAAAATACAGTATATGGATTTCATTTTTGTATCATAAATTACCGAGAACATGTGTGTTCATGTGTGTGACCACTCGCTCGATACTCAGCTGAGCTTCCCACACAATCCGCCAACACTTTCTCCTCTTGTGGATGTAAACATTGTCACGTGATCGGCAGCCATCTTAAATTCACTTGTTTATCACCACACTTGCAGTGGCCTTCAGCTGTCAACAGCTAGTCGGCCATTTCAGTGTCGCTGTCATTTGTTGACAACGCTGTCAAACTGTAATTCCATTAAATGCACGTTACTGTTTTACAAGTGATATCAAAGTTAGGGAATTATTTTCCAATTGTTTACAAAGTTTTACGTACTGAAATCCTAGTCACAGAGAATTAACATTTTGTGTTTGAGTGTCAGTAACTTTTGCATAAGCTCGTACATCTCTTCCTGTCAGCTGTCAGTCTGTCACGGCCTTCAGCCATCCTATGACCTTGACGGAAAATATTCATACATGCCCATGATCAACGTATAACGTTATACATTATACGTTATACAGTCATTTTAACTTTCCGGTCCAATGGATGTTATTCCCTTAAGTAACTGTAATTACTTTATAGTATTACTGGTAAAGCTTACACGGCATGGCAGTTCTGTAATACGAATCTACTATCTAAAGAATAAGACATAACTTTTAAATAAGAATATTGCCAGTCTAAACAATTGTATCTATGAACATTGTTACTGTTTACAACCTATTGCTTTACAACTTGCTTTGTGGAAAAGCATAACATTCAAGAAGGTAAGATAATTAAATACTAAAAGTTCACCTGCCCTCAAACTCCATGATACTCTTGCAAACCCATTTATGCTTACCTCACATTTACCTTACACTCACGTTTAATTGTACTCAATTCTCTTGAACAAGAACCATAAACTAGAACCATTCTCTTGCACAAATTACCATTCTTTGGAACAAAACAAACCCACTCTTTTTGAACAAATCTACTGTTCTCTGGAGCAAACCAGAACCAATCTCTTGAATAACCAACTGTTCTTCAAACCTCGCTTCTGCACTCAGCAAACGAGTGATTGTCGTGTGTATGTAACTTATCGCCTAACTTTATCCGTGATCTCACCGCACCTTTGAGTGCCGATCCAAGTCTGTTGCATTAGCGACTGGGGCCGTGTTATCACAGATCCGCACCTTAAGTGCAACCCACCAGCATATCCTTCACCTTCACTGCACTTTAGGGAACCCAACTGGACCCCTGAATGCCACTTACTTGCTCCAAGGAACACTCCCAGTGCCAACGCAGACGAATCCTTGGGGCGTTTGGAAGACAGTAAATCCTGGGTAGACTTCTTTTGGAGGTCTGAAGCAATTTCTCTCACAGTGTCCTGAAGGACGAGGTATTGTGGATCCAATGGCGGAAACAAAAGGGCCGATTTCTGGGTCTGAGAGACTCCTTTAGTGGTAAAGGAGCACCGAAGTTTTCTTTCTTTAAAACATCAAAAGCGAAAAGAGCAGTAAACTCAAGAGAGCCATTCCTAATGGCCTTGTCTGTGCAGGACAGGACTCATAGCCAGTCTAAGGCAATGTCTCCCACTAAGTCCTTGAAGTCTTCAATCTTCTTGGTCAGTGCTCCAACTGTCCAGTCCAAGAAACTAAAAACTTCGAACACCTTGAGGAAGTTCTTAACAGGTGGTCTAGTTCCGCCGACGAAAACATTATCTTCACCAACGGAAATGCAGAAGGTAGGGAAGAATCGATGAGGCCGGAGAAGTTCCCTTGATAGAAGGCAGCGACTTCCAAAGAAGGAGCTTCCCCGGTGACGTAGGACAGATATCTCCTGCGGACTAAGCGCGAGGGAGGGAAGGCGGACACTTCGTCTTGCTCCCTCTTAGCAGAAAGTCAATCCTCAATTTCTTTAAGCGCCTTCTTGGAAGACAAAGAAAGCACCATCTTGGGGAGCCTAGTTCTGTTGTCTGGATGACTCCTCATCAAAAAAGATGAGGCAGCTGGGACGAAAAAGGCAGGAAAGTTCACCAACAGATACTGAAGAACAACTGCATAGGCCTAAGGAGGAACAGGTTCTTGATCAAACTCCTCTTCTCCTGAGGAGACCAGAGACAGGGTTGTATCATGAGCAGTCTTGTAAACGGAGGGAGCTTTCTTCAGTAAGCTAATTATCTCAGCAAACTGTTTTTTGATGGGAGGTAATGATGGCTCGTCTTGATCTAGAGACAATAAGCAAAAATCGCTAATAACCAAATATCAGCGCTTTTCAGTTATCGGTGCCTCTGTTAGGTATAAATATTGGCGCCAATATGTGACTGCAGGAAGGCTGTGGGCTGAGACTAGCCTTCTCATACCACTTAACAGGAAGCGGAGAACGGAGACCAACATCATCTGCATGCCTCTTCAGTGGACGTGACAAATCTAGAAAGCATTTATGGCGGTTCCTGTCTGCGCCGGAATTGTCGGAACTAGACGATAACTGATGAACATCCAACTGGACACCTTTCCAGTGGCCCTGTCAATACCTGGGATTGTGCAACAGGCTCGGCTGAGGAGGCAACTACCCATGGACAAAGCCCACCGGCCCCCCTTGGACTTCTGGTATGTCTTCTCCCATGTTCGGGCTGGCCCGAAGGATTAGATTTATTTTACATGGCTAAGAAGCAATTGGTTACCTAGCAACGGGACCCACAGCAGCAGGACAAGTGACCTTCGTCGAGGAGAACTGCTGGGACAAGTAGCCACCTCCTCCACTTGCATAACACTGTCACTTGTCACTTTTTCTGCATACATTTTGTTCATTAACACTTGCAGTGATGCTCGTAACTCCACCACTGTATTACCTACGAGGTTAACTTTCTTGTCAAACCTAGCTTCGAGATTGGCAATGGTACAGTAAACGCCCCCGTATTCACGGTCTCACGATTCACGGATTTCTCTATGGAACATATGCAGTAAACCCCCGTATTCGTGGTCTCATGATTCGCGGATTTCTCTATGGAACATATATACACATTATTGGCTGAAAATCTGCCCATTCACGGTATTTTTCATAGAGAAATATTCACTAATTACTGTAATTTCATCTCATTTTCATGACTAAATGCACTTTTTGTGATAAAACTATTAAAATACTCAGGTAGTGCTCGAGTTACAATAGTTCACCCTATGATAATTTGATTTTGCAATGGGGTAAGCAATTAATACCGACACCACAATATCTTTATAAAATATTTTTAAATTTCCTGCGGGTGCAGGTAGCAGCGTACAATCGGGCAGCAAGAGAGACCAAATTACAACAGACCAGCTTCTTTTCCTCCATCTCTTTATCCCATCTTCTAGTTAAAAAAGTAAATGAGAATGAAAAAAGTATTGCTAGTAACGTTATACTCGTGTAAATGTGTACAACCAGACACAACTGAACAATAAAATGTTGTTTTGTTTATAGCCGAATCACATAACAACAGCCGTTTTGCTTGTATTTCAACCATTGTACAGTAGTACACAAATACCATAGTTATAGTACAAATGACGTTAAGTAGAATAGGACCGATATATTTTCACATTACAGTATACCCTTATTTGGTAAGGATAAAAAATTAGCAGGGAAACATACTGCTAAATTTAAGCTACATGTTGTAGCTGAAGCTGAGAAAACAATGTTCAAGTTGCTAACGACTACAGTAAAATCCTCGTATTCGCGGTCTCACTATTCGAGGACTCACGTATTCGCAGATTTCTCTGTGGAATGTATCTACCCATTATTTGCGGAATATTTACCCATTCGCAGTATTTTTCAATGAGAAATATTCACCAATTACTGTATTTTCATATAATTTTTATAACTAAATGCACTTTTTGTGATAAAACTATTGCACTAAAATACTCAGGTATAAGCATTTTTAGAGTTTTTTTTTGTGTTTAAACTATCAAAATAGGCAGTTCTAAGTGTTTTTAGAGGGGTTTTAAGTTTCGCAGATTTTAGCTATTCATGGGGGGTACGCATCCCCCCCGAATAGGGGAGGTTTACAGTATAAGTTATTGTGCATCAGCAACATGGATAAAACTCGACCATAATTAAAATTGGAGAGAAAGTATTTTAATAAAAAATACTGGGCATGAAAGAACACATATTACTTCTATTTTTACGCCGATAAACGATAAATATGTAAAGCTCATACAGGCAGTCCCCGTTTTACGATGGGTCTGGCTTACGACATTCCGAGGTTTCAACGCTTTTCAAATATATTCATCAGAAATTATTTCCCAGTTTATGACGCATGTTCCAGGGTTACGACGCCAATCCGACGGAAGAAATATGGCTCCAAAATGGTAGAATAATCAAAATTTGGAGGATTTTTGATGATAAAACTCAATAAAAATGCAGTTTAATCGTTTTTGCAGTTTACATCGTTTTCAATGCACCAAAAGCGTTAAAAGTATGGTTTTCTTTGGACTTTTCATGATTTTTGAAGATTTTTTGGTTTACGAAGCGGCGTAAGAACAGAACTCCCGTTGTAAACCGGGGACTGCCTGTATTATAATGAAATTAAGTGAAAATAGTGAACGGAATCTTGATTTTTTTTTTTTACAGAAAAAAAAACATGCCACCAAAAGCCCAACGTCATCTATTAACGAAAAAAATACTAAATTAACTTCACAACGAGATATTTAAATTATATTTCGACTTAAAAACACTGTATAACGAAAAATAACTTGCCCCATATAAATAAAGTATCTAGAGATTCATTAACGCTGACTAGAAGTAAGAAAAGCGCTCTGAACTGAGTTACATAAGGCGAAATAAACTTTCCACGTAATCGATTTCCAATCCAAAATACTGATCGCTATGATCGCAATTTATAATACAAAAGCAATGTAAGAATATATAAAATATTATTGGATACAGTGATTTAAAGCATAACATTTTAAAAGATCCATGGAAAAGATGCATATTAGTTATGCTGATGCTTGTATAATACGATATTATGTGAATATAGAGTACAGTATAATGTAGGCTAGGCTACCATATACGATATACCATAGTGTAGGCTAAGCTAATTCTTGTTTGTTATTCAATTTCTCTTTGTATTGAATTATCATAAGTCACTCTGCATGAATGAACCTCCAGAATTACCTGATATTAATAATCATTATACTGTGTATGTATAGAGTATACTTTATAGTGTAGGCCAGGCTACCATATATGTATACATGGTACCGAATACCCAGTGTAGACTAGGCTACATTTGAGATATGTTTTTTCCAACAAACAATGGGTTTTTTGGAACCTAACCCCATCGTGAGTAGGATAATACCCATATAAGCATTTTTAGTTTTTTTACTGTGGGTTTGAACTATCAAAATAGGCAGTTCTAAATGTTTTTATAAGGGTTCTAAGTATTCACGGATTTTATCTATTCGCGCGCGGGGGGGGTGTATGCATCCCCCCACGAATACTGGGGGGTTTGCTGTATTAGGGTTGGAACTTGAAGCAAGGGAGCCAGGCACAAGAGTAGGTGGATGAATAGCAGGAGAAAAAGCAGGAATATGAGTAGAAGGAATAACAGGACTGGCTTCTAAACTAGGTTAAAGGAGTGGTTTCTAGGCTAAGTGACATTCGTCTCTCGGCTCTAGAGGCTGCTTTCTTCTTCCTATCCCTTTCTAACTTGTCTACATGAGATCAAAGTACTTTCTACTTTTTCTCGTCCCAGTCATTACATTCAGCACAAGTTTTCTCCCTACTACACTCCTGCCCTCTACAATTACTGCAAACTCTATGTGAATCATAGTAAGATCTAGTCAATCTGGTTTTACAACCTTCGCTGCAGTAGCGAAAACTAGAGGAACTAGAATCAGACATCTAACAAGTAAAAAACTAGAATCCTGTTCCTAAAAGCTAATAAGCTGATCAAAGCTTGAAGGCTATTCAAAATAAATCACTAATATCACCAAAATCCAGTAAATACAACCAAAAAACATGAAAAAAGCTGCTGCTAACAACCCAGTGTTTAGTTGAGAGCCAGCAGAAACAAATTGAGCTCTTCTGCCAAGTCATTCCCAATGTTCCCCAATAGTGGGCGGGCCAGTCACCTACACAAAACAACTGAAGTGCTACCACGATTTTTAAAACAAAGTCTGCCACATGAGTTAGAAACTACGGCTATGTAATTACTTGGTAAGTTACTTATATGAAAGTGTTACTTACTATTCAAAGCCTCTTTCACTTTTGGGCAGAATTTGTACCCCAGATGTTCCATTTTTTATGTTCTAAGCCTAAAGGAAGGTGCAGCTGTGACTGTTCAGAAATTTTGTGAAAGCCGCATTTTTTAGGGTTTTTGTGCCAGCAAACTGCTTGGCCTCCACTTTTGTGGTGTTTTTTTCCAGAAAATTCTTTATAAAATAACAAAGTTATGAATGTTTTTCATACCTAACTCTCACTGCAGTCATCAGTGATGTGAGTGCCTCTCAACTTTTGGTACTCATTTTAAAGATCTTGTTTCTTTCACCTTGACATCATTTGTGAAATAAGAAAAGAAGGAATGTTTTTACGATAACCATTTCACAGCCACCATCATGTGTGTGTGTTCTTTATGAACTTGGATCACAATTGACTTTCTTTTATGATATCAAAAAATGTATAAAAAATAATTCTTGAAGAATTTTTTTTTATTTCCATTCTCTCTCTCCTACTAAACTTTCCAACCAACAGAGGAACTAGGTGAGGTGATGTTGTGATGACTGCCATCATACTTCCCCCTTCCATCATAACCAATTGGTTATTAGCCACGTAAAATAAGTCTAATCCTTCGGGCCAGCCCTAGGAGAGCTGTTAATCAGCTCAGTGGTCTGGTAAAACTATGGTATACTTAACTTATTCCATCACTAAGGAATGTTCTTGTTAGTTGTTGTGTAATTATGTACCATACTTTACATAAACAATTTACTAAGTATGCAGTGAAAAAAAGCAGAGATTGAAATGGGAGCAGCAGCTTTGAAAAAGGGGAGAAAATAGAAGAAAACATTAAGCAATCTTTGCTCAGGTTATTCTTTCATCAACAAGTCACAACCACCACAATAACTACTGCCACCATCACTAACACACCAAATTCCCCACTCCTACAGCTATGAACTTCCAGTGATATGACTGTTTAACAATACAATACCACCTTTCATACATGCATTTCTGATGAAAGAAATAGGAATAACAATGTATCAAGAATATGATGAAAAATATCTGAAGAAAGTCTTACATGCAAGACATTATGCATGAGTTGAAAATTACTTTTTTACAATAAAATAAAGTTTTATATATACTTACCCAGTAATTACATAGCTATATATTAGTTTTCCTAAATTCAAATTTCGCAGGTAGCGCTTTGATTGCTCACTGTAGGTGCACAGTACCGCACCCTAACGGCAATACAGGCAGTCCTCGGTTATCGGCAGGGGTTCCATTCTGGGGGTGTGATGATAACCGAAAATCGCCACTAACCGAAAATCGGCGATTTCTGGCGCTTTTTTGGCGATTTTCGGGCTTATTGGCGCCGAAAAGTGCCGATTTTCGGTTATTGGTGCCTCTGTTAGGTATGTATTGGCGCCAATATCCAATTATCAGCGCTGATAAGCAGAAATCTGCGATTTTCGGTGTCGAAAATTGACGATTTTCGTCGCTAGACAAGCACCATAAAACCGGATCGCCATTAACCGAGCCCGCCATTATCCGGGGATTACCTGTACTAGGAATGACTTCAACAACTGGAGACCAGCGCCGATAACCAGGAATTGATGTCGAAAATTCGGTTATCGTCGTCGTTACACAAGCACCGTAAAACCGGATCGCCGATAACCAGGGACTGCCTGTATACAGTAGCTGATTCCAAATTGATAGGTGGGATCATGGACATATTCTACTCCATAACATTAGGTCATGTAGGTTACTGCCTCTGGTTGGTGCTAATCTTACTGGTAGTGGTGTGGCGGTAGAGCTAAGGGCTACCAAAGCATGATAGGTGCCCGCCCTTGCCCCGGGCGCGGCACCAAAATAAAAACAACCAGAAAACACTGACACCTACATTGAAATAAGACCATAACCCATCCACTGAGAGTGGTGGGTGCTCCAGGTACGTTGTACCCCCTGGCTCTCCAAACTCAGCACCTTACTGAAAAGGTGAAGAGAGAGTAGGAGAATATCCTGTGCTTCTTTCCGTGATGCCATGCCAATCACTAAAAATGGTCTTGAGGTATTGGAAAATTTTAAAACTGTTTAGGCTTTCATAAAAATAGTGAGAAACAAAGATCGCTTACACTTCCAGTAGGTTGATAGTAGAATGGATGTCAAGAGCATATAGTGTCTGAAAACTAAGGAGGTAGAGACTGTTCTGGCGTTCTTAGCTTCCCTTCAAAGTAAGCAAAATGCATTAAAGAAAAAACTGAGCATCTCAAAATGAAGCCCCCATAAGATAGAGGACAACACGTTTGGGCAGAAGAAGAGACAGGTTCTTGCCATAACTCCCTAAGTTATGGATGGTCCTCTGATTTCTGGTTCAGCTCAGGGAATTCCTGAAAAACTCCAACTGGATACAGAGCTCCCTATGCTACTTCCAAGCTGGGGAGTGCTACTGGGTGCTTGCTTGTAGCAAGAGCTGGAGCCAGATTAGTTGGAAGCCAGGCGAGCTAGGGGGTCGGAAGCTGGCAGACACTCAGAGCATGAGTTGGCACCAGAGGAGCTGGGCGACAGGTAAGCTAGGAGTTCGGGAGCTGGTGGACACTTGGAGCATAAGCTGGAACCAGAGGAGCTGGGTGCCAGGTGAGCTAGAGGTTTAGGAGCTGATGGACACTCGGAGTATGAGTTGGTGCCAGGCTGTGGCTGGCGCCAGAGGAGCTGGGTGTCAGGTGAGTTAGATTATGAGATGTTGGGTGCTCCTAGAAGTCAAGGGAGTCCGTAGTGATCTAAAAGGAGAAAGAACTGATCCAGGTCCTGGATGGGACCTTGAACTTGTCTAAAATACCCAAGGGTAACAAACAATCCGAGTTAATTTATTCCTTGCTTGGATGGGTAAAAGACTTCAGGAGGGAGGGAGATTAGGAATAAATCTAAGTCCCTGCACTTAAACCTGAGTTAAGCATAGCTCTATACTCCAAAATGGAGGAGCACTAGAGAATCTAGACCTCCTCAGAAAAGAGGTAAACTGCCATTGGGTCACAGATGTCTCAAAAGGGGGAGACGAAGTGTCTGAGGAAATAGTTATGGAAAATCGACTCCTTAGTCTGGTAGATGCAGCTAAAAGATTGATGTTTGCATGCCAAAATCTTTGCGACACGTCTCAAAACCTTTTCAACTGACAAGCCTCCGGATCACCCGAAGCCTGTCCAGGTAAGAGCGGACCACCTTTGGTGGTATCTCTTGAGCAAGGTTGACAGAAGAGAAATGGTTGGGAACGGAACCTGAAGGGTTCACCAACAACCGTTGCAGATTGTCATTCTACGTAGGACAGAATGGGGCTAGGAGGGTCCTTGTAACGTTACAATGAGCCTGAAACTTATTTAGGGCTTCCCTGAACCAAAAGAATGTATAAGGAGAGGAGAACCAAGAAGGATCAGTCTGTATATGGCGACTGTTGGCCGTACTAGAGGGTTTGGGACCGGAGAATCCAATGGAGGAGGCGAAGGGTCCTTGCAGTAACAGACAGGCCCCAAGTCGTCTTGCCCCAATGAGTCCACAGATCCCGAGAGACCAGGGGATCAAAGGCCCACTCCGAAGGAAGGACACTCTTCTGACGGCTCGATACGACTGCCAGACCTTTAGAGCCCTGAAAAATTTGTGAGGCCAGAATACTTGATTGATTTGCCAACCGAAGAAGTTCTTTTGTTGTTGGAGGATCATGGCACGAACTGCAGACAAAGTGCGGACTCGCTGTCGCCTCTGTGGCTCGTGTGGACTGACAGTACCTCGTACAGCCTGTACAGCTGTAAGTGGAACAGAACTTTATCCGGGAAACTTAAAAAAAAGGCTGCAAAGTCCATAATCCACCAAGATCTAGGCACAACAAAAAACAGAGGCCTAATCCATAACCAAGCTGTGACCAACTCTGTAGGTTAAACACAATCCTCTGAAAAAGAAAAAATTAGCCCGTGAGTGGATGTTAGGCACTCAGCGGTGGCAGCCAAGCACCAATGGTGTCATGTTCTCTGGAGAAGGGGCAGGTGTTCGGGGATTGGCGCCCGGTGCTACCTGGTTGGTGCCAGGAGACTGGAAGTTGAATCCAGGCGTGAAGTTGGACTGAATGAGTGACAGGGAATCACAGTAAAAATGTAGGAAGGCTGAGAGATGAAGCTAGCCTCCCTACCTCTTGACAGGAAACAGAGAACTGTAATTGCATGATGAAACAAAAACACGTTACAGTGCTTGTCTGCGCCGGAAACCTCGGAACTGGATGAAAAAGTAAGACTCTCATGTGATGCGTAATCTTGATTCACGATGGTGGATGATGAAGTCCCCAGAGGCACATCCATTACGTTTCAAAGCTAAAGAAACATGCAGACTGTCTGAAAACTCTCTTGGCAGATGGAAAAAAAGCTTGAAAATTCCAAGAGTTGAGGCGGAAAACCAAAACAGAGGACTCTGCAACGATGGTTGTGTTCTGAGGAAGAGGTAAAGAGGATCTGTGAGCGCCTGATTTTGGTCTCCATACGACAAGATGCTTCGAGTAAGCTCCGTCTCCTGCTTAGTGCTCTCTTCGGCTCGCTTGGTGCCTACTTCGCCACTTCAGACTTCCGCAGCCAACCACTAAGAATAAACTTCCTGGTGCTCAGCGCTTATTCCTTCTTCATCGCCTCAGGAAGACTCTACTTTAGCCCTGATTAAGCGTCAACTTGAGGAGCCCATTGGCTATTAGAAAGAAGAGTACAGTTGTTTCCAAGAGTAAGGACACTTCCTTATCCCGTCTCTTCGGACATCTCCGTCAAGAAGCCTTTCCAGTGGCTGACTAACACTACACCTCCATCAAGATGCCTTTCCAGTGGCTGCCTCATATTGCACCTCCATCAAGATGCCTTTTCAGTGGCTGTCTACCAACACCTGGGAATAGACTACAGGTTCGACTGAGGGGGCAACTATCAGGCAACCCCCTCAGACTCTCTTGGACGGCCAATATATCTTCTCCCCAGTGTGGGGGAGCAGGACAGTGACTTTAGGTCTACAAGCTCCTAGGGGCCAGATAGCCACCTCCTCCACTACACATCCAGTAAGATGGTTTTTCAGTGGCTGTCTGTCGATACCTGGGACTAGCAACAGGCTCTACTGAGGGGGCGACTACCCGTATATAAACCCCCTACCTACCTTGGACCTCTGGTATGTCTTCTCCCCAGTGCAGGGGGGCAGGACAGAGACCTTCGTCAAGGAGCATCAGGGGACAAGTAGCCACCTCCTTCACTGCACAACACTTCACTGTTACAATGGTTAAATTCATGATAATTGAATAATAAGGCTGACAAAGGCATGGGAAGGAAGTGAGGGAGTTAGGCGCAGGAGCAAGTGGATAATACAGGAGGGTAGCAGGAGAGAATTGGAGCCAGGTGGACATGAGCTGGCACCGGGTGCCGTGTGCTCCGAGCTGGGCCCAGGAGGCGCGAGGCAGCACGAGGCAGGTGGGAGGTGATGGTCTCTCCCATGCACACAGTGACAGGAGGAAGGAGGCGGGTGGAGGCTAGTGGTGGGCGTTCCACTGATTTTTTTATTCCCTAATTAGTGATCGAATCCACTAACCGATTACGCCCACCACTAGTGGATGCAAGTGGCCAGCGCTGGAGGCTAGGAGTTAAAGATGTGGAACGTTCACGATTGTGTGATACCAGGAAAAAAACCTCCGTATGCCGGGGTCATCCAAACCTTCTCTGTAATGTTCCAAAGCACTGCCAAAGCAAGAACCGGTAGCCAATACTTGGCTGTCGAGAACGTTTCCTCCTAAGGCTCTACTGAGTTCCAGCCCCTAAACTTTTCAGTTCTCTGCAAAGGAAAGTGTGATGAGTAGCCCAGGCCCAGTACACAAAATAAATTATAATGTAAACGTTTTGGCCTAATGTAATGGCGTAACATTTAAGAATTACTTTACAATAACTCACAAGAGGCTTGCAAGATGCCTAGGTCCCATAAACAAAAAATTATTCGAAAATGTTTGGCCTCAAGGAATGGCATAACATTCAAGAATTTAGATAATTATCTACCGGCAGCTTGCGAATAGCCTACGGCCGGTAAGCAAATCCTAAAAGCAAAAGTTTGGCCTAATGGAATGATGTAACATCCAAGAACTACTTCTCAGGCAATCACTTACCAGTGGCTGGGTGCAGCCTATGCCCAGTAAACAAATCATGAATGCAAAAGTTTTTGGCCTAATGGAATGGCACAACATTCAAGAATTGCTTTTAAGACAATTATTTACTGATGACTTCACGTAGCCTAAGCCCGGTAAGCAAAACATAAATGTAAAAGTTTTCACCTAAAGGAATGGTGTAACATTCGAGAATTACTTCTAAGACCAAACTATTACCGGCAACTTGCAAGCAGCCGGCTTGTTGATGAATCTGAATCAGGTAATAAAAAAAGATAAGCCTCATCCTGAAAGATCTCTGCTCGAAGGCTATGAAATACGTGTTCCGGAGGTTGTGTAATACTACCGAAATCCGGTGATAACTGGAAAATAAGAATAAGCCGCTGTAAGCACTCAATGTTTAGTTGAGTACAGCATAAAGCAGAATGAGGTGGTTAGCTACGTTGTTCCTAGTATTGTTGTTATGGGGCACTGTTGTGCACCTACACTGAGCAATCGAAGCGCCACCCGTGAAATTTTAATTTAGGCTGCCGTATGTGGAAAGCTAATAGCTATGTAATTCCTGGGTAAGTCATTTATATAAAATGAGATATTTTCTTGTATGATATTGGACCTCAACTTTGGATATAAGGAGGCAAATTTGTATGTGAAATAATCTGAATTAACCAACAGCCAATAGCTTTAAAAACAATCTTAATAGAGATCTGACAAGAAGCTAGCAACTAAAGTATATGAAGAGTAAGGAAATAAAAATTATGAAAGTAAAGAGTATCATGTGGGAACTACTAAATCCACCAAAAAATTATGGTAATACTGTTCATTCTGATATCCTTGCCTTTCAAAACAACTTGAGGGCAAGGAAGAGAGCTTTAAGCTCCTAAGTGATGGATTTGGTGCATCCTTTCCTCCTTTGATCAAAAGACTTGATGCTTCTAAGAATGTGAGATAACTATTCCATCCCTTTCTTGAGGTATCCAAGAATAAGAGGTCTGAGGTGCAGGGGTTAAAGGTACCCAGTTGGGAAGTTTTAAAGGCACCAATTAAGGTCTAAGTACACTTGGTGAAGACTGGAAACAAACTGTGTGGTGTCTAACTGAGGGGATCATTTTTCTTTCAGCAGCCACTGCACAGAGTGTAACCTGCAACTGCTGAGATGTGTCTAATTTTTCTAAAGAACACAAGTGGTCTACGACCATTATCCATGGCTTTGCTGAAGGTGCTTGCAAGCACAGGAACTCCTGCAACACTGCCAGGTATCTCTGTACTCTGTATAGCCTTGACTGAACCATATAGAATGAAGTATCCAATTCCACACCTAAATACAATCTCTAGGATGTTCTACACTGATTTCTCCAACCTGACAATCAGACCCAATTAGTGGTACAGACTGAAGAAAATCTTCACGTGATTGTGAAGTTCTTGCAGAGATAAGACCATCAATAGCCATTCATCCTTCTCCTCGATAAGCCTGTAGGTCAAAATAACAAATGAAGCAAGTACTCGGGTAAACAACTGAGGGGCTGCCTAGCCTAAAGCAAGAGGTCCTGAAACTGTAGATGTCACCTTGCCCAATGAACTAATGATATACCCCACAGAACTGTTCATAGAGATTTGAAAACATGCATCCAAAGTATATGGCTACTAAGAAGTAAACCTCCTGAATGACCCGATGCACTTAGCATCATTGTCTCCTGAACGTATCAATTATAGAATATTGTTCAAGGAACTAAAATCATTGATGGGCTTTCAACTGCTAAAGGCTTTGGATTCACAAACTGACAGCAGCAGAGTCTTCCTGGATTCCCAGTATCTTCTCTACAGTAGTTTTGGGTATCTTGAATTTCTCGTACTGGAGTATGGAGGCGAAGGTTTTCTCTAAATAGGTGCTTGGCAGCCTTCTCTCAAGGTTTGCACCACCCACAGATCTGTTCCCATTCAGGACAGAAGTTCTGAAGACATACCATCACCAGAGATAGACTTTGGCCCAGTTCTCCTTTTCCTGTTCTACTAAGAGGAACCTGCTGTCACCAAAAAAGGTCACTGGACTACTAGGTAGACTGATGAGATCTGGCCGGGGTCTCAAGTGACCTATACAACTGGTGAGATGGAAAACATGACCAAAAATGAAGACTAGTAAAATTCCCTGCAGGGACAGTTAGCTTGAAAATTGATAAAACTTGAGGGTTCTGAGCTGCTCAAACACATCATCACTCCAAGTTGCAGAAACATCCAGCCACTCAGTGATCTCCTTAAAGTAACTCCAGTGGAGATTATGCTGATCCATTGTGTGCTACTCTTGAAATTTGGTGCTGTTAGAAGGTTGACATGCTTATAAGGACTATTTCTATTTTCTTTAAGATTTAACTTACTAGAGCATTCATGGTGGTGTGCATATTCAATAACTTAGTTCTCCCTAGTGAAGAAAACCAGTGTCCTCACTTTACACAAATCATCAAGATTCTTGCTAGCAAATTCCACTAACTTACTAGTAGGTCCAAGGACCCAACCCTGCCAGTTAGCAATAACCAGATTTTCTCTCAAAAATCTCTCATCAAATTTGCCTCTGCTGGCTAGTGTCACCGATGGCCTCAGGTAGGAAGAAGGATCTTGAGCCCAGGCCTCAAAACATTGGGGGGGGGGGTTGTTACAGGGAATAAATAGGAGTATCCTTAACCTTCCAGATCAAGGATTGGAAAGGGAAAAAAGTTTGTGGGGCTTTTGTTGGCTTACTGTAGCCTGATTTGATACCCTTCTCTATTTATCTTTTTTTTTGAATTGCCCAAAAAAGCTCCTACAGTATTGGCTGTTGGGAGCTTAAAGCCAAAGGAAGCAGTCTCAGACCAACCTTTTTGACTTAGGTTCTGCTTCTGGAGCAACCCTGAAAGAAAATTGTTCTCTATCAAAACTACAAGCTTAATCAATCAATGACAAAGCTTCATCAAAGGTTACTTCATCATGCTGAATGAAGGGGTACTCATCCTTACTGGTAAAATTCAGATCTCTCTTCAGTCTTCACAAATTTTTGTCTTCCTCAATGATGGGATGATGTTAGCCATCTCTAAAGACCATTGCGAAAATTTACAATCCACCTCCACCATGGAATCTCCTGAAGTTGAGGCAGCAAGGCATTTCTTACAAGATGTAGCAAAGATTATCAATGGTTGAGAGGGCTTCATCAAAGCACTGACAGTAGATGATCCTCCATCCACATCCAACATGGGAATGCTATCTACTGCTGCAGCCTTGGGAAAAATTTGGCACATGAAGTATCAAGAAAAAATCCCTATTACCTACGGCAACCGGATTCTAAATGTTCTTTCTTGAAAAAGTAAGATGAGGCTTCACTCATAATACTGGGGTTCTGCCTGATAGCAGCTTCACAAATCTCACTAAACTGAGGCTTGCATTCACTAGTCCTCATGGAAAAGCAGAGTTAATGGCAGTATTAGTCTGTTAAATTGTGCCAAGAGTAAGCAACACACTGCATTCTGATCACTAGTTGAGTCACTAGACCAGTGTTTCTCAACCTTTTTTACTTCAGGGCACACTTGTAGAGTAATTAAAACTCTGGGGTGCACTTTGAATTTCAATAAAATCAAATTGTCCATAAAACTGAAAAATAGTCAAATAATAAAGAAGTTCATGAAATAAGCATTTAATTTTATGACATTACAATACTCAAATCTGTGAATATTAAAACCCCTCTAAAAATGCTTATACCTGAATATTTTAATAGTTTTATCACAAAAAGTGCAGTCACCAAAATGACATGAAAATACAGTAATTTGTGAATATTTCTCTATGAAAAATACAGAGATAGGTGAAACCATGAATCCGGAACCGTGAATAGGCAGGGGTCCACTGCGATTCATGTGCTTTGGCAAATTTTTTAATATTAGGCCTTATACGTGATAAGCATACTCTCATTTCCTCATCAATGCATCTAATATCTGATCTATTTTTACATATAATGCTGGTAAGTGCTGGAAATCCTAATTCACAGAGGTATGATGTGGATAATTGCAATAAAATATTCAATGCTTTCCAAGCTATTCAAGGACATTCTTCTTTAATGGAAATCCAAAATTGATGAATGGGTATTTCTTTATGTTGGGTATTTCTTTATGTTTGATTTGTAAGCCACAATCAGCAGATAAGGTGTCCAGCTCTTCTTCACCTTCTGTTAATGATAAGCCAACATCATCAACTGAAACATCAAAAAAAAAAGGGCTGCAAATCCAATCATACTGCTCACTGTTTATGGATAGAAAATAACTCATATTACTTTCCATAGTTGTTAAATGACCCACTATTAGAGGGATTAAATCTTTTACATATCCTTTTCTACCCAAAGGAAACATTTCTAAACAGCCTGAATGAACAATACCTAACTTTCGTGTGGCATTTGCTGAAACTTTCATTAGATGTTTCTCAAAAGTAAGATGTGAGTAAAGAGTCACACTAGATTAGTTAAAGCTTCAGACTCATTCAGCAAAGTTCCATCCACCTGCAGGGGAGGATGGGGTGGAAAATCTGTAGAGATCTGCTTATCAATAGTTCCCATTTTACTGGAGTTCAGCCCCATACTCCACTGACCATTCACAGATCCGGTGCATTTACCGATTGAGGCTGAGGACAGCTTCATTTCTCATGTGAAAATCTGATTATATCTACAGGTGTTGCATCACTGGCATACTGAAGTAGCTCTTGTTAAAGTTCAAGTAAACGACAGAGTACCTCACCTCTTGATCATCACCTCACTTCTGTAAGCAAAAGTAAGTGCTCGTGTTGTGAATCCATACTTTCTTGTAGTAGATCAAATATAAAAGCTTTTACTGGTCTAATATCAATAAAATTTACCACTACTATAACTTGAACAAAAACACACCAGTTCCAGGAAAAAATTCCACTTATCAAAACAGTTATTCAAAACATGAAAAATGTCTTCATCTTTAGTAGTAGTCAATTCTTTGCAACAAAGAAACTGACTTACTATTTCAACTCCATCAATAAAGCGAATAAACGTCTATAGTTGCACTTTGTTGGCTATGTCCACTGATTTATCAACTTGAATTGTAAAGAATGAATTCTGAAGCTTGTCACTACACAGATTTTCCTCAATATTATTAGACATTTCTAAAATACACCTGTGAACAGTATCATTTGATAGTGGAGTTTTGCTTGCTTCTTTTTTTTGCATCATCTCCTACCATAGTCTTAGCCATCTTTTTGCATGTAAGTAAAATAATGGATTCAGCAATACAGTAGTATGAGTTTCATTTTTAAGGCAATTATTTCCAATACTTCATGAGAAGCAATTTGAGCTTTTTCAGATAATGTTGCTCTACTGTTGACAATTGCTTGCTTTGTTTGTTGCTCAAGTAATCTTTTAAAATAACATTTCTTTTCCTTGGAGACTGCAATCTGACATTTGGAAATGTTCACTTCACTTACTAGGAAGCATCGACTCATTTGACATTCTGCATCCACAAACCAAACAGTGAAAGAGGCTGATTTTCATCTCCAGTCCAGGTGAAACCATGACTTAAATAACTTTTATTGTATTTTTTATTAAGGGGAGTGCACTCTTCGATTTTTTATGAATATTTTTGAAATAAAAAAAAAAAAATGGTTAAATGGCCATAAGACATGAGCAACACCTTCGTTATCACGTGACCAAAGCATTTTTTTAGAAATATTAAAATTGATGGGGTTTTGGGCCTCCGCCCCCCAGACGATGAGGTAAGGCTGATGTTTGGCTCCTAATGAATATTGTCATTTTTTCCTTTATTCGCCTAATTTATTAATTATTTTGATTTTTATATCACCTTATCTCCTATGTCTGGCAAACAACAATGGCTTGTTCCTTGGTGAATGTGTGGTCTAAGAGACACTGGAACTGTGAGACAGGGTGCTGAGCGAGTAAGTTGCCATTTTTTTTTTTTTTTTTTTGCACCCAGTAACTCTAAATACAATCTATATACTTTCACCTTCAAAAATATGCTCACAGTCGATAAAATGAATACAGGATGATGAAAAGGGAGTATATGATGACAAGTTCATTATATCTAGATCTCAGTTAGATCGGGTATTAGATGCAAGGTAAGAAATTGCAGAGGTAAAGTTAAGGTCGAAGTCTCTGCCAACAGATGGGATACTGATATTTTAATGAAGTGCCAATCGTGTAGGTTTACGGTTAGTGCCCCAGCAAAGCGAATTTGCAATGGAAAATCTCACCACCATCAACTGAGTGAGATAAATATTGAGGAAATTGAACACAACTTACTAACACATCTGTTTGGTACAAGTGAAGTATAGAGGAAGTTCTTCATTCGAGAGACAAAAAGGCTTGAAAATCAGACTCCAAAGACCAAAAAGACCAAACAAGTGAAAAAAAGACTGAAAATGAGTCAAGAGTATCAGCCTGGTAGCTACTAAACTTTTAGTTTCTTAGTTCCAAACCAGGCAACAATGAGTCAGGTGGTACTTGATGATACCCTTGCCTAGAGCGAATAATACCCCTTTTTATAGAGGGGGGGTGACCTGGAGCCAGAAATCAACCAAAATAATGCTCTAAGATAAGTTTTTCCACGAGTGCCAAAAAAAAAAACACTTGTTGATCTTTACAGTCGTTTTTCTCAGTTCTCACTTTTTTGCACTTCAAACAAGAACTACTGTGCATCTTTCTTTTTAGGCCAATTTTAAAGTTAAATATACCATTGGAAAGAGGAAAGAAAGACAAATATTTGTTTGGGGCTAGGTTTTTTCTTAGGTTGACGAGGAACCCATGATAATCAAATTATACAAATTTGGGGGGGAAAATCCCCCCTTGCCCCCACCCCCAAAAAAGGAAGAGTAAAAAACTCTTCCCATTATTTTTTTCATACTATGATATACTTTCTGTGTATGAAGCTGCATTGCAATGGCTCTAAAAATGAAGAGGTGAATCATTTTTTTTTTTATTTTTTTCTTATTTTTTTAATAAAATCCAAAATAATCATCCGATCACTCTCAAATTTTTTTTCTGGAACATCACCTTATATATATGTATAACATATAAAAATTTCATAAAAATCGGGGCATTATTTCTATGTAAGCGTGCACTCCCCTTAAGCATAATCTTTTTCTAGGCTGGACACTTTATTGCACTTGAACTAACTTCACCATTTGAATAAAGTTCATCACTTATGCACTTCCTGCTTGAAAATCTATCCACTTTATGGGTACAGAATTTTTGTTTTTAATATTATAATAATTCACCCAGTTCATGAAGCTTCCTGAACGAGATGAAAGTGGTTTAGCAGCGTTTGGGTGTCCACTGATTGAATGGTCACCATTGCAGATGTCCTTGTACTTAAGTAGAATACAGAGAGCAGGTCACCACCACTAATCATAAACCCATTTTGACTTGTTGGCTTAAGAAGAATATTACCTTCTAGGTTGCCTCTTTTAGCTTAATTTACCATTAGTAAAGAAGATTTAATCACAATGTTAATTCTAACATTGAGATAAAATCTTGGAACAACCATCCACAGGAGAGAGGCCAATAATGACTAATTTAAATCCCTTGAGGATACGAAAAGGGAAAGGATTATGCATTTCTTCTTACAGATTAAGGAAATCAGCATCCAATTTAAAATATCAAAAGACAAAGGCTTAACTCGTGATATTAGAGCCACATACTTGGTGTATGATTCCTTTTACAAAGACAGGTGTTTTACTATAAAAAAAAATTCATAAATTAATCTTTCATTACAAAAAAACTTGGGGTGCACCTGGGAACCTTTCACGGCACACTACTGCGCCTTGACACAACAGTTGAGAAACGCTGCACTAGAGGGTGGAGCAGCACACACATCAACCAACCTTAATGGAGATGCGGCAAGGATTAAGGATCATTGCCAAAGGCAACCCTGGGTTCAAGCAGAAAAATCTCTTGGCACTCTAGACTGGTGTGGGCTTTCCTCTGACTTGTGTGTACATGAGACACATTACTATCAGTCAGGTGAAAAGTCCTGTGCGACTCAATCCACACTCTGAAATCATGATCATCATCTTTAGAAACTCTTGACAGTCTCACTTTGGGGTAGGAAACCAAGTGAAATTCCCAACAGCATGACAAAAATCTGCTTCTTCAGTAAATAATGATGAGTTACTCCTCTATTCCATACAGATGATACTTTAAAGTGAGCACAGGTCAACTTGTCGCTAGCAACCCAAGGGTTATGTACACAATATCCATAAATATAGGAAATCAGTCATTATACACAAATCTAAAAAATATGTATACCAAATAAGGAGAAAATCACAAACAAAACTTAACAGTAATTTGTATTTCTCTTAAGTATACAAACCAAAGCCTAATATCTAAGAGTATTTGAGTATTCCTTTGTGCAAGCTGGAATCAGTCATTGAAATTTGGTAAAAAAATTGGTGGTTAAAGAGGGGCAAGTGAGGGAGTAAACCCAATCACTTGCAGTCAGCAAGCACTTTTTCCTTCTGCATCAGTGACAAAGTGGGTATTGTGGGTATTATGATAAAAGGCTCTGGTATGTCATATATCTAGAAAAAAAAATTTACTACTGCACATCACCTTTCATTTAGGAACTTTCTTACTCCTACATGGGAGGTCACCACACTCAAATGACTAAAACTGAAGCCCACAAGAAAATGTTACATTCCTGGCCTCAACTGTGAGTGGGGGAGCAATCTCCTCAAATTTCCTATTTGGTCTGGCATATGGGTGACAAAACAACAGGCCTAAGCCTGAGCAAGAGCATCTGGATTCTCACTCAAGTAAAGAAATATTCAGAGAACGAAGAGTGACTCTAGTGTCTGGAGTTGCATAAGTCAGAGGGAACATATACCTGGCTGATACCATCGATGGGTTCAGCATACTGTATAGCTCTAACCTCCTCTCAACATTTATTTAAAGGAAGAGCAGAGGGAGTCACATCTTATCTATCAAAGGTCTAACACTGGTTGCTCGATGAGTAGCCACCGGCACTGTGCCTGGTCCAGCATGTACAGGTATTTGAGCCAAGCTGCTGCCCAAAGAGGGAAAAAGGAAGAATAGGCAGATGGTCTCACTTCAGAGCACACCCAGGTTTAGGTCCACTGAAGGAGGTTATAATCTGCTTCAGTGCCCACTCCTGGGACCAACAATACCAGGCCATAGACGACCTGTAGCCAGAACAGAGTTCCAAGCCAAGGTTAACTGACCCATGCAACTCCTTATGTCTGGTAATGGCCAAACTAGCATATGGCACGTGCTATCTTGAGAATTCAACTCCAGGGCCAATGGTGAGGAAGCATATCATCACAGTACCAGTGAGCACCATACCGCTGAGATTTTGTTGTGAGCAAATGCCATCTGTGCACATACAGTCCAGGGCCCATGAGAGCATTGAGCACAAGGGCAGAACTGGGTCAACCAGATGTGTTTCTAGTCAAGCCTTGCTCATCTCCAGTGCAGGAAGGCTGGTCATGGCAAAGAGAGCCATTGTAGTCATCATCTTAAGCATTACGATATCTCCTACTTGAAAGAGCCTACAACTGCAACATGAGGGTCAAGCTTCCTAGCCCTAAAATGCCGACTGGACGTATCGTACGTCAACTAAAATTGTCTGTCGGGTGCCAAGTGGACATATGGTACGTCGACTACAAAAAGTTTTTTTAAATATTCACGGAAATATAGTTATAGGCCTAGTTTGCGAAAGATTTTAAATCACGCGCCTTGAGGGATGCTGGGAGTTCACGGATCACGCTGTTTTTTTGTTTACAAGCGTTACCCAGCCGCGCATGCGTGAATTTCTTCTTTCTCGCACTACAGAGCATCAGCGACACATCTCAGAAATTCTTTCGTCACTTTGTCGTAATTTTTGCACCGATTTATATTAGCCGTTACATAAAGTTTTATATATGAAAATGTGTGCAATTTCATGTAGAAAACAACAAAAAACAACCCATGGTTGTAGCTTTTATCAGTTTGGAAATATTTTCATATAAATCATAAGTGCCAAAATTTACACCTTCAGTCAACTCTGACTTGACCGAAATGGTAAAAAAACGCAATTGTAAGCTAAAACTCTTACATTCTAGTAATATTCAATCTTTTACCTTCATTTTGCAACAAATTGGAAGTCTCTAGCACAATGTTTCAATTTATGGTGAACTTTTGAAAAAAAATTTTTCCTTACGTCCACGCAGTAACTCGGCCGAAAATCTCAGGAATTCTTTCGTCACTTTGTCGTAATTTTTGCACCGTTTTATATTAGCCGTTACATAAAGTTTTATACATGAAAATGTGCACAAATTCATGTAAAATACAACAAAAAACAACCCATGGTTGTAGCTTTTATCAGTTTTGAAATATTTTCATATAAATCATGATAAGAGCCAAAATTTCAACCTTCGGTCAACTTTGACTCGACCGAAATGGTAAAAAAACGCAATTGTAAGCTAAAACTCTTACATTCTAGTAATATTCAATCATTTACCTTCATTTTGCAACAAATTGGAAGTCTCTAGCACAATATCTAGATTTATGGTGAATTTTTGAAAAAAAGTTTTTCCTTACGTCCACGCAGTAACTCGGCCGAAAACCTCAGGAATTCTTTCGTCACTTTGTCGTAATTTTTGCACTGTTTTATATTAGCCGTTACATAAAATTTTATACATGAAAATGTGCACAATTTCATGTAAAATACAACAAAAAATAATCCATGGTTGTAGCTTTTACCAGTTTTGAAATATTTTCATATAAATCACGATAAGTGCCAAAATTTCAACCTTCGGTCAACTTTTGACTCCGAAAATGGTCGAAAAACACAATTGTAAGCTAAAACTCTTACATTCTAACATTCTAGTAATATTCAATCATTTACCTTCATTTTGCAACAAATTGGAAGTCTCAAGCACAATATTTCGATTTATGGTGAATTTTTGAAAAAAAATTTTCCTTACGTCCGCGCACAGTAACTCGGCCGAAAATCTTCGAAATTCTTTCTTCACTTTGTCGTAATTTTTACACCGTTTTATATTAGCCGTTACATAAAGTTTTATATATCACAATGTGCGCAATTTCATGTAGAATACAACAAAAAATAACTCATGGTGTAGCTTTTATCAGTTTTGCATGTGCCAAAATTTCAACCTTCGGTCAACTTTGACTCGACCGAAATGGTCGAAAAATGCAATTGTAAGCTAAAACTCTTACATTCTAGTAACATTTAATCATTTACCTTCATTTTGCAACAAACGGGAAGTCTCTAGCACAACATTTCGATTTATGGTGAATTTTTGAAAAAAACTTTTTCCTTACGTCCGCGCGTGGTAACTCGGCTGAAAATCTCAGAATTTCTTTAGTCACCTTGTCGTAATTTTCGCACCATTTTATATTAGGCCTTACATAAAGTGTTATACATGAAAATGTGCACAATATCATGTAGAATACAACAAAAAATAACTCATGGTTGTAGCTTTTATAAGTTTTGAAATATTTTCATATAAATCACGATAAATAGAAAAAATTCGACCTTCAGTCAACTTTAACTCGACCGAAATGGTTGAAAACTGCAATTGTAAGCTAAAACACTTACAGTCTAGTAATATTCAATCAATTACCTTCATTTTGCAACAAACGGGAAGTCTCTAGCACAATATTTCGATTTATGGTAAATTTTAGAAAAAAACTTGTTTTTGTGATAATATTTTCTCTGTGTTGTTTTGATCGTTTTACAATTTGTTATATACCAAAATCATCGCAATTTAGTGTACAATACAAAGAAAAAAAATAACTCATTAGTTTTAACCGTTTTGCTCACAGCGCGATTTGTATACAATTATATATGAAATTTTTTTTTGTGCTGTCATATATTCCAATTTTTACATATGATAATGATATTTTTTTTCATTTCTGATGGTTGCATACTAAACTTCAGGCAATGACAAAAAAATGGAGCCAGAAATGAACTCTTAATCTTAAAAACTAAGCGTGCTGTGATTTAAAAAAAAAAAAAACTTTTTCCGCTTCGGCGCTAACTCCCAAACGCTGCCGGCATACGACAGACACTTTTGTAAAGAGAGGCTCAGCGTTTAAGGGCTAGTGGATGGAGAGCAGCAACAGCAGCTACAGCCTCCTCAATCTTAGTCATAGCTACATAAGTGAGAAAGGCAGCGAAGGATGGACTCCCTGGGTTTTTAAGGGAAGCCCAAATCTTTCATAGATACTGTACTCAACTGATGACATTCCTGTAACAAAACTTGAATCAGTAGGAGTATGTGGTGACAAGCTGTATATACAAGCTGGGGGAAACTATGGGAAAAACCAGCAGGGGTATCCGGCTCATTATCTGAAATGAGAGCATGATGGCCACCCACCTTATGGCATGTAGCCCTATTATCAAGGCGAGCCATACAAGCAGAAAGTGTAGAGAGCGGCACATGAGAATTGAGTGGAAAGAAACAGAAGGGTTTGGCACTCTCAGCACACAAAGGAAGCCAGCGAAAACTTATCATCTCTCTTCCTCCTTCAACTAAACCTCTCTCACTTCAAGGGAGACCACTTGGCATTCAGCACACACCTGCAGACAGACAAGACAGCATACCCTACAGGAACTACAGTACCTGCGTAAGAGAACAATCAGAGGGGGCATGAAGCACCCAAACATGCACTCCAGTCCCTCACAGTCTTTATACTTGTTTTATCTCAACATTTGTGAAAAATCATACAAACATAAACAATATATAAAACAGAAAGAAGGTTGGTTTTAACAGTTTGGCGTAAGGAGAGCATAGTCAGATTTCCACTCTAGATAGCAGCCAAAGAAAAGTGCTTGGTGATGACAGGTGAGTGAGGGCATTTCACTACTCACTTCCTTCAAGGAGCTGAGTTTGGTGGGCTGGGAGGTCTATTGTCTACATGGGAGTGTTTGCAACTGTTATTGGTTGAAAAGCAATTGCATCAAGGCACGGCATTTTACCACTTTTCAGTGGCTGACGAAAATACGTCAAGACTACTTTATAGAAGTTTTGCACTCTCATTAGCTGCTTGTGGGTGTGTGTTCTCCCCTTCTCACTCCTATCCATCTGGCTGCCTTGAATGGATGACTCCAATGGTGACAATTCATGAGTGCTTAAATTTGCAAAAAATTATTTAAATGTTAAATAAGCTTTTCTGAAGTTGAAGTACAGTTGACCCCTGCTATATCGCAGTTCAACATTCGCAGCTTCACTTAGTTGTGGATTTTTCTGTAGAATGTATCTATAAATATATTGCGGAAAATTCACTAATTCATAAATTTTTTCTTAGAGCAATATTCACCAATTAATGTATTTTCATTTTATTTTCATGAATAAACATACATTTTTTAGGATAAAAAATGAGTTACAGTACAGTGCTCACTAATGACTGTACTTTCATGTTATTTTTGTGATTATACTTTTTTATGATAAAATGATATTTTAATGATAAAATAAGGTTTGTTCATACTTACCTGGCAGATATATATATAGCTGTATTTCTCGAAATCCGACAGAATTTCAAAACTCGGCACACGAAAATGTGGCCAGGTGGTTAGTACTCATTCCCGCCCGCTGGGAGGCGGAATCAGGAACCATTCCCATTTTCTATTCAGATTTTCTAGTGCCACTGTCTCAAGAGGGGAGGAGGGAGGGCACTAGCTATATATATCTGCCAGGTAGTATGAACAAACCTTATTTTATCATTAAAATATCATTTTGTTCATGACACTTACCTGCCAGATATATATATAGCTGAATCCCACCGTAGGAGGTGGGAAGAGACAGAATAGGATTTAGAAACAAATAAATGTAGGCGAATGACGCCTTGGTTCCTTACCTGTTAGCATAGCTGACTTCGAGGTTATCTGTCACCCAAGCCTGCTTCTGCTTTTCCAGAGTCTCCAGCAAGGTAGGGACCTATAAAGCTGGAGAGATCCAGATGACCTGTCCAAGGGGGCGTGACCACAATAGGACTAGATCATGTTACCATACAGAGAGGTAGAAGGAGCAACGACCAACCACCTGACCGCCTCTATCTAAGGTAAAAGAACCCAGCATAGGCTAAAAAAACGGGATGTCCACCTCAATGGCCACCCAACAACCAGAAATAGACAACAACAAGATTAAAAATACTACCTAACCCCTAAAGGATAGGATGAGTATTGCCTTTTTCTCCCAACATAGTGTCTATAAAACGTGACGTCCCAGCGAAGAGCAGTCTTCAAATGTCGTCTTCACATCCCGCAGATAATGTTTAACACTGAATTACTTCTCCAGAAGGTAGCACCAAGAATATCATTCAGAGACATATTCTTTTGGAAAGCCATCTCGTAAGTGCGATTGCTCTAACTTCATGAGCTTTTACTTTCAGAAGTCTCATGTCACCTTCTAGGCAGGAGGAATGAGCCTCTCGAATAACACTTCTTAAAAAAGAATGCTAAGGCATTCTTGGACATGGGAAGATCAGGTCTCTTCACCGGAACACCACAGATTGTCCGATGAGCCTCTAGTTGTCATTTTTGGTCTTGGCTAAGTAGAACTTAAGAGCCCTGACAGGACACAAGACTCTTTCTGACTCTTGCCCAAGTATTTCCGTCAAACCTTTGATTTCAAAAGATTTGGGCCAAGGGTTTGAAGGATTCTTCTCATTCTTGGCTAAGAACAAAGGATTTAGGAGCATAACAGCATTAGGACCCCTAAAGCCAATAACTGTTTTGCTTATAGCCTGCACTTCACTGATCCTCTTAGCTGTCGCCAGAGCAGTTAGGAAGACAGCTTTCTTTACACGTTTTTGAGGGAAGCCAAGACAGAGGTTCAAAATTACTAGACATAAGAAACTTCAGGACAACATCCAGATTCCAAAAAGGTGTCCTGAGTTGAGGCAATTTTGACAGTCTCAAGGATCTTAATAGATCGTGAAGATCCTTGTTATCGCACAAGTTCAGGCCTCTGTGTCTAAAAACTGCCGATAACATACTTCTATAGCCTTTAATAGTCGAGACTGCCAGTTTATTCTTATGCCTAAGATAAAAAAGGAAGTCAGCTATTTGTGGTAACAGAGGTCGTGGAATGTGAAACTCCTTTACTTTGCACCATCTTCTAAAAACAGACCACTTGTACTGGTAGACCGCATTGAAGAAGGTCTCCTGGCATTATGATGGCCTTTGCCACAGATCTCAAAATCTTGCTCTGGCCAACTTTGAGATAGTCTGAACGCAGTCAGACTCAGAGCGGAGAGGTTTTGGTGGAACCTCTTGAAATGCGGCTGTTGAGAAGGTCCACCCTCAATGGAAGCGTTCTTGAAAATCCACTAGGAAGGACAGGGTCTCTGGGAACCAATCCGCTGCTGGCCAGAAGGGGGCTATTAGAGTCATCCTTGCTCCTTCTGACGCTGCAAACTTCCTTATCACTTCTCCCAGGATCTTGAAGGGAGGAAAGCGTAAAGGTCGAGTCCTTTCCAGTCCCAGAGGAGGCGTCTATTGCTAACGCTCCTGGGTCTAGGACAGGAGAGCAATAAAGGGAAGTCTTGTTGTCCTGGACGTGGCAAAGAGGTCCACTAGAGGACGTCCCAAATTCTCCACAACTCTAAACATACCTCCTTGTGAAGAGTCCACTCTGTCGGTAGCAGCTGATTTTGCCGACTGAGAAGGTCTGCTCGAATATTCTCCACTCCTGCAATGAACCTGCAATGAGAATAGTGACCCTTGAGCATGAGTCCAGAGCAGGATCTCCTCGCAAGGATGAACAGGGACCGAGATCGAGTACCCCTGTTTTTTGAGGGCACGCTAGAGCTGTGGTATTGTCCGAAACCTGGACAATTCTGCCTGCCACTTGGGCTTCAAGAATTGAAGAGCCAGAAAGATAGCACCCACCCCTTGAGATTTATGTGCCAGGACACCTGTTCCCCTCTCCAGGTGCCTGACACTTCCTCCCCTCCTAGTGTTGCTCCCCATCCTTCCCTGGACGCGGCAGAAAACAACACACTAGGTCGGGCCTGAAGGCCATTGAAGAGAAACCCCTTCTGCAAGCTTCAAGGGGTCAACCACCACTTCAGATGATCCTGACAGAAGGAGATATCGTCAAAATCTCTTCCAGATTCTCCTTGTCCCTCCAGTTCTCCGCAAGAAAAACTGGAGAGGTCTGAGATGGAGCCTCCCAGGGAAACAAACTTCTCCAGCGAGGAAATGGTCCCCAGCAAACTCATCCATTCCCTCACCGAGCATGTTTCTTTCCCTAGAAAGGATGAAACTTTGCTTAAGCAAAGCTGCTGCCGTTCTCGGGATGGAAAAAAATCGAAAAGCCACTGAATCCATCTGAATCCCCAGATAGACGATGGACTGAGTCGGGATCAGATGGGACTTTTCTTGGTTCACAAGAAGTCCCAAGGACTTTGTCAAATTCAGTGTGAAAGTCAGGTCCTCCAGACACTTCTCCGAGAAGAGGCTCGTTTGAGCCAGTCGTCTCAGGTAGAATGACACCCAGTCCCGCCAGGTGAAGCCACCTGCAACGCTTTTTCATGATCACCGTGAAGATCATGGGAGCTGTGCTACAAACCGAAACAGAGAGCTCTGAACTGGAAGACTCTTCCCCCCCAGCACAAATCTCAGGTACTTCTTTTTGATTGAGGATGAATGGGAACATGGAAGTGCATCTTGTAAGTCCAGAGAGACCATCCAGTCCCCTGGTCTTAAGGCCCCTAGAACCGACTGAGGCGTTTCCATCTTGAATCTGTCCTTTGAAAATAAAAAGCGATTCAAGACGCTGACATCTAGGACCGGTCTCCACTCCCTCCCGACTGTTTCGGGACTAAGAAAAGCCTGTTGTAGAACCCGGAGAATCCAACTTCAGAACTTGTTCCACGGCTCTTTTCTCTAACAACTGCTCCAGGAGGTCCAAAAGAATCTGTTGCTTCTCTCGGTGGTAAGACGCGACAGATCCCTGGGCATGTGCAAAGGGGGGAAACATGAGAAAGGGGATCTTGTAACCTTTCTCAATGACAGTTAGAGACCATGGTCCGCCCCTCTTGTTCTCCAGGCTTCCGCAAAATAAAAAGCCTGGCTCCTACAGGTGTCTGGAGGTGAAAGAAGTCACTTTTTCCCTAGGTTTAGAGGGCTGTCCTCTGGTAAAACCTCTTCCTCATGAGACGTCTAGAGGAAGAAGTTCCTCCACGAAAGGGCTTCTTCTTCTGGTTGACAAAACTGAAGCAGACGAAAGAAGAAGAAGGAGCTGGAGGACGTCTAGAAGAATGAGCCAACAGGTCTTGGGTGGCCTTCTCCTTAAGACTAGCGGAAATGTCCCGAATCAAGGACTGGGAAACAGATGGTTGGACAAGGGAGGCGAACAATAATTCTGCCCTTTGGAACAGGGGAGACAGACTTAGCAGTGAAGTCACAAAAACAAGGCCCTCTTCTTTAAGGAGGCCCGTACCAAAGTGAGAAACAGCTCTTCAGATCCATCCCTAACTGCCTTGTCCATGCAGTTAAGGACACTGGAAAGCTCCCCAAAGTAATAGAGTCCGAACTCAAGCTTAAGATCTAAGGCTCCCAAGCACCAGTCCAAGAAATTAAACACCTCCATGGTGCGGAAGAGACCTTTGAGATGGTGGTCGGTCTCTGACAAGGTCCAGGAAACCTTGCAGTAGGCAGATGAGACCCTACTGGAGGCGTCGACAAGACTGGTAAAATCCCCTTGAGAAGAGGAAGGAACTCTTGGGCTGAGATCTTCTCCCGTCTCATACCACATACCAGCCTTGCCTGAAAGCTTAGACGGAGGCACAGCGAAGAGGTCTTGCCATGGGACTTCCGTTCCTCCATCCACATGTTGACTTTCTTGAAAGCCCTCTTGGTCGCCAAAGAAGAAGTCATCTTCAAAAAACCAGGAGCTCTCCTAGCTTTGGAGGAAGCTAGCTGAGAAGGAGGAGAAAGAGGAGCCGAGGGCTTAAACTTGTCCCCAAACAAGTCCTTAAAAAAGCTGGTCAAAACTTGGTAGTCCGAAGAAGAGGAAGCAGAGAACAGGCTCGACTTCAGCAGGATCCGAATCGGCAGAAACCTCTCCATAACAGCCGGAGAAGCAAACGGCTAGTCACCCAACACTTTAGGGGAACGTTAGGCCTTGAGGTCCAATCTGAAGAAGGGATCTTCTTTTCTCAGAAGAAACAGAATGCTCCGGAACGTCCTGAAGAGCAACCGGAAGAGCGCTCCAGCGGAGCGTCTGGAGAGCGTCCTGAAGAGCGTCGTCACAGGCGTCACGCCCAAAAAACCGAAGAGCGTCCCGACGAGCGTCCTGAACAGAAGCGTCCCTGAAGAGCGCAGAGGAGAGCGTCACGGGAAGAAGCTTGGCGCTAGCAGCAAGTTGTCCTGTTGAAAAAAATAAAATCACGACGAGGAGCAAGAGAGCTAACAGGACGACAAGGCCATTCACACAGGAGAAGGAGACGGCGACGCGAGCAGGAGAAGGAGACTTCCTTGATCTCTTGACAGGCAAAGTCAAGTCCTTTAGCGACTGACGAGGAGCAGAGTCCTTCTCAGCAATAAGAGAAGACAACTGTCGCTGCATCTCCAACAAAATCTTCTTAGAAGGTGAAGAATCCTGTCTGGGAGGAGAGACAATTATGGGAAGACGATTTCGAGGGGACGCTTCTTCTTCCTCACAGGAGCAAGAAATTTTGGTTCTCTCCATAGAGCGGCTGGGGCGCTCCAAACATCCTCATCAGACGAAATCCTGACTTCTTCTGCTGGTGGAAAGGCATCAAAATAGCTAGCCGGCGAAGAAGACTGACGAGCAGCGTCCTCTTGAACACAACTCCTCTTGAGAGGACGAGAGTCCTTGCGAGTTTCCACCCCTTATGTGGGAGGGCGCCTCGGAGGACGAGTAAAGCAGTCCTTGAATTGAAGAATGCGTTTTCGAAGCACGATCTCTGGCAGCCTGGGAAGCGACAACAGGAACTGCCGAAGGGCGTCAGATCGGTGGGAAGCACCCGTAACCTTCTTCTTGATAGCTTTCGACATGCCTTCTCCCACAGTCCTGGGAGTCTGACAGCGGTCCAGGCCTAGAAGCATTATGGGGCCGATCTGACGCCCCCTCCACAACACTGGGGAGCACTACACTTCACAGCACTTTGGAGAGATGTCACTTTGTTCTCGAGCGCACGGATAGAACTCATGATCTGCGCCAGGGCATAACCTCCACAGACACAATATCAGGGCCCAAGGCAAAACCACAGGGACAGGTGCAACATCAACTACGTTGGGATTATCAGGAGAGGAAATAACCTGACTCTTGCACACACTCCTGGAGGAAGACCTCCTAACCCTGTCACGCTCCAACTTTGTGAACATATTTATCATAAGACTTCCAGCTCGCATCCGATAAAGGTTCACACTCCTTACATCGATCATCTATAAGACAAACATGCCCCCTACACCTCAAACAAACAGAGTGAGGGTCTACCAAGCTTTCGGTAGCCTCACCTTACAATCACTCATACAACATACACGAAACTAGCAGAACTAGAACCAGACATCAGTTAAAGAGAGGTCATAAGCAAAATCCACAACAATCCAGAAAAAGCGTGTGCCAATCCACAGACCAAGAATCAAAACCAAAAGTCAAGAGAATACTTAAGTGGAATAAGCAAGTTAACGAAATCCAATGCGGAGGTACTGACAACAGATGTTAACAGTACCGTGACAGAGAAAATCTGAATAGAAAATGGGAATGGTTCCTGATTCCCAGCCCCTCCCAGCGGCGGAATGAGTACTAACCACCTGGCCACACTCGTGTTGCATTCCAGTTTTGAAATTCTGTCGGATTTCGGAGAAATACAGCTATATATATATCTGACAGGTAAGTGTCATGAACAAAAAATGATTTACAGTACTAATTTTCAAATATTTTAATATTAAGATTATGTAAATCATACAGGTACTCACCAGTGATGAATGTTGACTGAAGATGATGATGATGGTGAATTAGCTGTGCAGGCTGATGAATGATGATGATGTGACTGCACAGCAAAGCTGAAGAGTAACTGCCAAATAACCTATACTCCTTAAGCTAAAACACTTATAACTGCCTATTTTAACAGTTCACTGCCTAATTTAATGGTTCAAACAAAAATACCTTAAATTATCATACTAAAACACTTTAATATCATTTCAAACAAAAATACACAATAAACCATCATCCCAAAACACCCAAAGCCATTTTACATTAACCTCTTACAACTGTTACTCTCAAGTATATACACCCCTAAAACACTTATAACTGCCTATTTTAACAGTTCATCGCCCAACTTCACAATTCAAATAAAAATATACCTCCAACTATCATCCCAAAATTACTCCAATATCATTTCAATGTCATCTTACATCATTACATACCTGTCTACAACTGTTACTCTAAGTATCCCCTACAATTCAGATACGCACATTTTCTTTTGCCTAACGTAAATTTGTGCATCATCTACTGTACTGGCCTTAATGAACGTACATTTCATTGATGTGTACAGTGCGTATTTTAGGATAATACTACTGTATACAGCATATCTAAAATATGTGGGTAGTTTAGAACAACGAGACACATTTCTCCAAACAGAATGCTAGATTTGTTATGTAATGTTGGTCTTTTCGTGATTATGTACAAATACATTTATCATAAAAAAATGATTTAATGTACAGTCAACCCTTGTTAACCGTTAAAAGCGACTGGACGTATCGTAAGTCAACTAAAATTGTCTGTCGGGTGCCAAGTGGACTCTCACGTCACGTCAACTACAAAAGTTTTTAAAATATTCCAGACAATTCGGAAAAATAGTTATAGGCCTAGTTTGCAAAGATTTTAAATCACGCTTAATTTATGGGATGCTGGGAGTTCACGGATCACACTGTTGTTTTGTTTACAAGTGTTACCCAGCTGCGCATGGGTGACTTTCTTTCTTCTCACACTACAAAGTATCAGCGATGCATCTCAGAAATTCTTTCGTCACTTTGTTGTAATTTTTGCACCATTTTATATTAGCCGTTACATTGTTTTATATATGAAAATGTGCGCAATTTCATGTAGAATACAACAAACAACAATCCATGGTTGTAGCTTTTATAAGTTTGGAAATATTTTCATATAAATCAAATCTTAATTTTTCCAAAATTTCAACCCTTCGTCAACGGGAAGTTCTAAGCATCAATATTTTGATTTATGGTGAATTTTAAAAAAACATTTTCCTTATCCCTATTATTATTATAACTCAGCTGAAAATCTCACGAATTTCTATAGTCACCTTGTCGTAATTTTTGCACCGTTTTCTATTAGCCGTTACATAAAGTGTTATACATGGAAATGTACGCAATTTCATGTAGAATACAACAAAAAATAACCCATGGTTGTAGCTTCTATAAGTTTTGAAATATTTTCATATAAATCACAATAAGTGCCAAAATTTCAACCTACAGTCAACTTTGACTCGACCAAAATGGTAGAAAAATGCAATTGTAAGCCAAAACTCTTACATTCTAGTAACATTCAATCATTTACCTTCATTTTGCAACAAACGGGAAGTCTCTAGCGCAATATTTCGATTTATGGTGAATTTTTGAAAAAAAACTTTCCTTACAGTACCTCTGTGCGAGCTAACTCGGCTGAAAATCTCAGAATTTCTTTAGTCACCTTGTCGTAATTTTCACACTGTTTTGTATTAGGCATTGCATGAAGCGTTATACATGAAAATGTGCGCAATATCATGTAGAATACAACAAAAAATAACTCATGGTTGTAGCTTTGATCAGTTTTGAAATATTTTCATATAAATCACGATAAATAGAAAATATTCGACCTTCGGTCAACTTTAACTCAACCGAATTGGTCGAAAACTGCAATTGTAAGCTAAAACACTAACAGTCTAGTAATATTCAATCATTTACCTTCATTTTGTAACAAACGGGAAGTCTCTAGCACAATATTTCGATTTATGGTGATTTTTTGAAAAAAACTTTTTTGACGTCCGCGCGTAACGAATTCAAGCATCATTTTATAATAATATTTTCTCTGTGTTGCTTTGATCGTTTTACAATTTGTTATATACCAAAATCATCGCAATTTAGTGTACAATACAACGAAAAAAAAATAACTCGTTAGCTTTAACTGTTTTGCTCACAGCGTGATTTGTATAAAATTATATACGAAATTTTTTTTTTGCACTGTCCTATATTCCAATTTTTATATATGATGATATTTTTTGTCATTTCTGATGGTTGCATACTAAACTTCAGGCAATGAGAAAAAGAGGAGCCAAAAATGAACTCTTAATCTTAAAAACTAAGCGTGCGGTGATTTTTTGAAAAAAACTTTTTTCCGCTTCAGCACTAACTCCTGAACCCCGCCAGCATATAGCAGGCAGACACTTTTGTAAATAGAGAATGATAAAAGTATTCTTAGTAAATGCGTAAATGCATATAGCCATAAACAACCAACTAAGAAACTGTTGTCTTGTTTATCACCGAATCGGAGAACAACAGCCCTTTTGCTTGTATTTCAACCATTATAAGGTAATACAAAATTACCATAAGTTATAGTACAAATGACGTTACGTAGAATAGGACTGATATATTTTTACATTATACCCTTATTCGGTATGGATAAAAGATCGGCTAGGAAATATACTGCTAAATTTATGCTGCACGTTGTAGCTGAAGCTGAGAAAACAATGTTCAAGCTGCTAATGATTATAAATTATCATGCATCGGCAACATGGATGAAACTCAACCGTAATTAAAATTGGAGAGAAAGTATTTTAATCAAAACTACTGGGCATGAAAGAATACATTACTGCTATTTTTACGCCAATAAATGATAAATATGTAAAGCTTGTATTATGATGAAATCTAGTGAAAATAGCGAATGGAATCTTGATTTTTTTACACAAAAACGCCCCCGAACGGCTAATCATCTATTAACGAAAAAAAATAGCTAAATTTATTTCACAAGACATATTTAAGTTATATTTCGACTTCAAAACACTTCGTACAGTATAGCAAAAAATAGCCTTGCCCCATATAAATAAAGTATCTAGAGATTCATTTACGCTAACTAGAAGCAAGAAAAGCGCTCTGAACTGAGTTAAATACGGGAAATAAACACCGCGTAAACATTTCCAAACCAAAACATTGATCACAATTTATAATGCAAAAGCAATATAAGAATACATACAATATTATTGGATACAGTGAATTAAGATATTACATTTTAAAAGATCCATGGAAAAGATGCATATTCGTTATGGTGCATGACTGGTGAACAATCCCACCACCAATGGGAATAGATGTACAAGAACACCAGGCCGTGACATCACACAACGTCATGCACCTCCCAATGATGCCACGCCCCTACCCCGCCGGTCAGCGAGACTGCAGCAACGTGACCTTCATGCCTGAAAAGTTAGCTTGAAGAAAGCTCTCACCAGCGAATAGGACCCAGCTCTCCGCCCCGGCCAATCAAAATTCAGCAAGAGCCCTACCCCCTGCTGACCCCCCGACTATATATTGAGTAGACATGTCCATCAACATCAATCCACTCCTACCTGAAACCGTGATCATACCCAGTTGGAACTGGAAGAAACGTTGGCAAGATAATTGTATACTTTAACTGACAAATACATATATTGCAGAAAACTCTATGGATTATGTCCTCCATATTTAAATACACGGATATATGGAATCTCTGAATTTCGACTATTTCCCTCCTGAAGATGAATAACATCGGACTGTTACTCGCCCGATGCAGTAGCAGGGGAAAAAGCAATAATTAGAAAAATAAAGAAAGACTCTTTACAAATTAAATGCAATAATTTCATTCATTATTATTATTATTATTATTATTATTATTAATTAATCTTCATAATAATTATTATTATTAATCTTATTATTTGAAAATTAGTAAATCATTTTATCATAAAAAATGTATTTAGTCATGAAAATAACATCAAATTACACTAGTTAGTGAATATTTCCGGACAAAAAAGTCCGCGAATTGCCAAATTTTTCATGAATACTTTATAGATATGTTCCACAAAAAATCCTGTGAATCGGTGAGTCCACAAATTGTGAGAACACGAATACGGGGGGTTTACTGTAAGCACAAAAAGCAATTAAGAAATATCAAGAACAAGGAACTGAGCCACTTTTTCTTATATATACATAGTCATTACAGACACAATAGCAGAAATAAGGTGATTATATCATATACATCATAGAAATATGAAATAACCAGTAATGAACAGATTAATAAACACAATTAACTCCATCAAGCAACAACAGGAATGAGAAAAGAGACTTGATAACTTACAGTTGATGTCTATTTGTGCAAAAAATCAAACTGCAAAAGTTTTTACACACTACCTGTTACTAACTGAGATTAGCAAAAGCATAAACATGGAAGAGAATAAACATCAATTCTAAAATCATTCCAGAACAAAAACTGTGGGCCAGTGCACTTTGTCTTTTTGTTTCCTTTGAAAGTGCAATCCTTCAAATTTTAAAATCCTCTTGGTAAGTATCAAACTCTAATAGGCTATATCTCTCTTGATGGGCAAATTTTGTAATTAACCCTTAAACGCCTACTGGGCGTATCATATGTCGACTAAAAATTGTCTGTTGGGTGCCAAGTGGACGCGTGCAAACGCGTCGACTACAAAAAATTTCAACCTTCGGTCAAGTTTGACTCGACCGAAATGGTCGAAAACGCAATTGTAAGCTAAAACTCTTACATTCTAGTAATATTCAATCATGTACCTTCATTTTGCAACAAATTGGAAGTCTCTAGCACAATATTTGGATTTATGGTGAATTTTTGAAAAAAAAACTTTTTTCTTACGCCTGCGTGGTAACTCGGCCGAAAATTTCAGAAATTCTTTCATTTTTTTGTCGTAATTTTTGCACTGTTCTATATTAGCTGTTACATAAAATTTTATATATGAAAATGTGCGCAATTTCATGTACAATACAACAGAAAATAACTCATGGTTGTAGCTTTTATCAGTTTTGAAATATTTTCATATAAATCACGATAACTGCTAAAATTTCAACCTTCGGTCAACTTTGACTCGACCGAAATGGTAAAAAAACGCAATTGTAAGCTAAAACTCTTACATTCTAGTAATATTCAATCATTTACCTTCATTTTGCAACAAATTGGAAGTCTCTAGCACAATATTTCGATTTATGGTGAATTTTTATTTTTCCTTATGTCCACGCCAGAAATTCTTTTGCGACGTTGTCGTAATGTTTGCACTGTTTTATATTAGTCTTACAAAAAGTTTTAAAAAATGTGTGCAATTTCATGATTACGACAGAAAATAACTCATGGTTGTAGCTTTTATCTTTTGAAATATTTTCATATAAATCACGATAACGCCAAAATTTCAAGCTTCGACTTTAACTCGACCCAAGCTAAAACTCTTACATTCTAGTAATATTCAACATCTCAGAAAAACTTCTTAGCACAATATTTCGATTTATGGTGAATTTCGAAAAAAAAAACCTCATGTTGTCGTGTCGTAATGTTTGCATCGTTTACATTAGTCGTTACATAAACTTTTATAAATGAAAATGTGCGCAATTTCATGTAGAATACAACAGAAGATAGCCAAAATTTCAACCTTTCACATAAATCACGATAACTGCCAAAATTTCAACTTTAACTTTAACTCGACCGAAATGGTAAAAACGCAATTGTAAGCTAAAACTCTTACATTCTAGTAATATTCAATCGCTTTACCTTCATTCTGCAATAAATTGGAAGTCTCTAGCACAATATTTCGATTTATGGTGAATTTTTAAAAAACATTTTCCTTACGTCTCTTGCGCTGTAACTCGGCCGAACATCTCAGAAATTCTTTCGTCTCGTTGTCGTAATATTTGCACAGTTTTATATTAGCCGTTACATAAAGTTTTATATGAAAATGTGCGCAATTTCATGTACAATACAACAGAAAATAACTCATGGTTGTAGCTTTTATCAGTTTTGAAATATTTTCATATAAATCACGATAAATAGAAAAATTCGACTTTCGGTCAACTTTAACTCAACCGAAATGGTAATTAAAACTGCAATTGTAAGCTAAAACACTTACAGTCTAGTAATATTCAATCAATTAGCTTCATTTTTCAACAAACGGGAAGTCTGTAGCACAATATTTCGATTTATGGTGAATTTTTTAAAAAACATTTTTTACGTCCGCACGTTACAATTCATGCATCATTTTGTGATAATATTTTCTCTGTGTTGCTTTGATCATTTTACAATTTGTTATATACCAAAATCATCGCAATTTAGTGTACAATACAACTAAAAAAATTAACTCATTAGCTTTAACCGTTGTATACAATCATTTGTTGTTTATATAAGTTTTTTTTTTTTTTCGGGCTGTCATATATTCCAATATTCATATATGATAATGATATTTTTTCATTTCTGATGGTTGCATACTAAACTTCAGGCAATGACAAAAAAGGAGCCAAAAATGAACTCTTAATCTTAAAAACTAAAGCGTGCTGTGATTTTTTGAAAAAACTTTTTCCGCTTCAGCGCTAACTCACCAAACGCTGCGGCATACGGGAGACTTATTTGTAAATAGAGGCTCGGCGTTTAAGGGTTAAATGATCTAGAATTATTAATCTTTAAATTTTGTGTTCTGTAAATGCAAAAGTAGAATTCAGGCCACAATGTGTGACTGTAAAATATGGAACTAAATTTAAATATAAAGCACACTGCAGCATTATCGAATATACATGCACATAAAAAACTTATTTATTAAACATTAACAACCCTTCCTAATGCCATTTACCAAATTTCCTATTATCCACAATATAAAAATAAAATAAAATACCTGTTGATCAGACGATTACTTCTCCCATCTCCAAGATCACTTTCATCAGGCTGAAGATCTTCAGTACTGTCATGCTGAGGACCTAAAGCAGCCATTCCTGCCATGGCAGCAGCTGAAGCTCCAGTGGTGGTGTTAACACGATCAACCAGTAATGACCGCATTTGTGAGTTGTAAAGTTGTGCTACTAATGACCTACAATCATAGTGGGCAAAAGCTGATCTCCTAGGTGGGACCACACAAAGAGAATCTTCACTGCGACTGTCTGAATCACCACTCACTTCACCAGGTTTAGAACACTTTGAAACACTTGCTTGAACACTTGACTCTGAAGTTACTTCAGATTTCACATCATTTTTGTTCTCTGTGCTTTTACCTGACCTAAGCTTTTTAAATATAGATGGTTTGTCTTTGTCCCATAGCTTCTGAAATTTTGATCTGACTTTAGGAGATGTTGCTTCTGCCTCCCCACCCAGCGAACCTGATACATTATCTGCTGAAGCAGAGGTCGAGTCTTGGCGATCAGTTGGTTGAAGGTCACGTAATATTGAGTACAGGGTTTCAGGAGGGGCAGAGGCCACATTAATTGATCCATGAGATCCATACTCTCTCCGAAGAGGAGACCCAGGAGGTTGTTCATCGGCATCATGATCTAATTCTAATGATGAATTGCTCGATAAAGACCTCCAGTTCCACGATATACACAAAACCTCCTCCAACTTCCTGACCTGATCGAAGCACATTACCTCTTCCTGCAGGCTGCAGGCTGGTAGATCCTGACCTAAGCCTCTCATTATATGAGGCTCGAAGGTCAGGTGGTCCAAATCTGTGTGGTGATGAGGCATTGGTCTTAGGTCTGTTGCTCACGCTTAACGCTCGCACTCTTTCGCTGACATACCCCATTGAGCCTTGCTCTCGATTTTGCGTATTCTGGTTAGTAATACTTTTTTTCCTATTGTTCCCTTTATCATCATTGTTATTAGTATTACTTATGGCACCATTCAACAACCCATTCAATTCAACATTATTATTCAAAATGTTAGAATTCTGAGCATGTGCATTAGTGCCAACTTTATTACTTTTTCTCTCTTTGGCCTTAACAAAATCCTTTTGGTCTTGAGGGGTGTATGAAGGACCGCCAGGAGTCTGTGGAGAACTGGTGGAGGCCCGGCCAATGCAAGATGTGGGACTTGCGTTCAGTATTTGCACTCTCTCCATTACATTCCATTTATATCAAGATGAAATGCCTTCCTAATGCCTCATTATTCTGATTCCCTCTAAGGAGCCAAACAACTACATTTTCACTTGGAGTTATGAATCTCCCAAAGACAATTTCTGCTTGTATATGGGCTTCTTAAACACCTTCCTTCATAATGTGATTAATGTCAGTTGCTACAACACATCAACAATGTTGTCACTTCAAAAGTATTTTCCTTTAGTTTCTCCTCACAAAAATGCCAAAAAGGCATTATGAATACTATATTTATCAACATGTTGTAAGATGTATAGAAAGACACCAACTATCAATTTTTCCCCTCCCTGGGATACAGTTGTAAGCCATTGTAGCATTCATGCTAGCAACTATAGTGCTGCGTGTAACATCAAACCTTTCTTAAAAAGGCATCCACAATGTTCCTAAGGAAGAGGAGTTGAGGTGTACTGACACAGTGGCTTGCAAACCTCCAGATGTGAAGTTGCTGAAGACTGGTTGACCTGTAAAAAAAAAAAAAAAAAACAAATGTGAGGATAATCTGAAAAATGATTATTATGACTTTTAATAATATAAAACCTTGCAAAAACCAATATCATGTCAAGAACCACAACGTTTCTAGCCTACATATAAACTCCTACTGTTCTGTATTTAACAAATTGTTGTGACACAGTGCACAAATGTAAAATCTTCAAAAGTTTCAAGACTTCATAATTAACCATACAAATGCTGTAAAACGAAACAACTGATTGGAGGAAAAGACACCTACTTAAAATTGTATACCAAGTTAAGCAGATGTATTCAAATTATCTTCCAAGTGTCTCTGGGTAAATGATCAGGTATAAAGCTATCAAATCCACAACAGTACAACAGTATTTTCATGATTAAATTAAGTTTCATATATACTTACCAAGTAATTACATAGCTATACTTTCTACTCGATCAGCATTTGAAAATTTGAAGTTTGCAGTAGCGATTCGTTTTAAATGTAGGTAACAACCCCGCCCTGTCGGGGAATGATAGGTACAACAACACAGAGAACATCACTTCTTTTGTGCTTAATGTCCACCGAGGGGAGGAGGGAGGACTCTGATCTGTAATTACTTGATAAGTATATATGAAATTTAATTTTATCATGAAAATACCATTCTCATATATGTGACTTACCAAGCAATTACAAAGCTGAATCCCACATTGATAGGTGGTGGGATAACCGGACATGTTCTGTTTCAAAAAGATTCAGATAAGATGATGAGTCTGAAACATAAAATCTGTTAACAATGGTAAAATGCTTGTTGTATCCTTACCTGGTAAGAGAGCCACAGCAGGAGATTAATGCCTTTTGGTCGGTGCTCGTCTTGACCTGTAGTGACTTAGCGGAATAGCCGAGATAAGTCCCTACTTTAAAGACTTTAAAGAGGGAGCTTTTGAGTTGAGGAGTGTTCTGAATACTAAAAGGCAACAAAGAAAATATTTGCCCTTGCCCTAGGCGCAGTACCAAACAAAAAAGACCAAATAAAGTCGTTACCTACACTGGCAACCATAAAAATTAAAAACCATCATACCACTTCCAAAGACTGGTGGGCACTCTGGGTACATGTACCCCTAGGCTTCCCAAAAAAGAACTCAACACCCAAAATTCAAGGCGAAGAAGTTGCGGATAAGGGTGCTTCCTATGCTTCTTCCCCCAATACCGAGCCAGGCACCGAAACGGACCTAAGGTACTGCAATTCTCAGTCGTCTCTATTTCTTTCAAACAGTGAGAGGCAAAAATGAGGTCGCACTTCCAGTATGTCAACTGGCGGATAGTTGAGAGTGACATACTTCCAGTATGTCAACTGGAGGATAGTTGAGAGTGACATACTATGTCTAAATTCGTAGGACATGGCCACCGCCCTAATCTCGTGTGCCCTAACCTTAACAGAAGGCAGAGCATCTTCCTGTATTTGAGAGTGTGCCTCTAAAATACGGCTTTTAAGAAAGAATGACAATGCATTCCTTGACATGGGCTTTGCTGGGTTTCTCAAGGAATACCAGAGATTACTGGCAGGTCCTCTGATCTTCTTCGTCCTGTCCAAATACTGTAATACCTCAGAGTTCTTACCAGACACAGAACTCTTTCCTCCTCTTCTGGTTCTAGAATGTCCATAAGATTCTTAATGGAGAACGAGCATGGCCGGGGGGTAGATGGAGACTCGTTCTTAGCTAGAAAGCCAAGCAAAAAAAAGCAGACTACAGTATATCTCCTCGTGCGAAATGAATATGTTTGTCAATTGCCTGCAGCTTGCTCACTCACTCAGTCGTGGCCAAGGCTACTAGGAAAAGTTTTCTTTGTTAAATTCTTAAGAGAAATGGAATGGAGAGGTTCATAAGCAGGGCCCATTATCCATTTCAGCACCACATCTAGGTTCCATGAAACAGAGATCACTAAGGTCTTAATTAGAACCTAAGTCTACTCCCCTATGCTTAAAAACTGACCAACCCAACATCGATCTGTAGCCTCTAATAGTCCATGAAGAGAGCTTCTTATTGTTCCTTAAGAAAAGAAGGAAATACACTATTTGAGCTACAGTGGTCTTAGCAGATGAGACATTATTGTCGCTACACCACATGCGGAAGATGCACCACTTGGCCTGGTAGACTGCCGTCTACATCTGGTAACAGCTTCCGAAGCTTGTTTTGAAAACCCCTTTGCTCTGACAAGTCTCCGGATAGTCTAAATCCTGCCAGAGCTAGAGCTGATAGGCCTTGATGAAATTTCCAGAGGTGGGGTTGTTTGAAAAGCTGTGGACTTTGAGGAAGTAGCCTTGGAAAGTCCACTAGAAGTTTCAGAAGGTCCAGGAACTATTCCTTGAGTGGCCAGAAGGGAGCTACCAGTGTCACTGACACGTTGTTGTGGGCTTGGAACTTGTTGATCACTGCTCTCATCATGTTGAAAGGGGAAAAGGCGTAAGGTCCAGATTCGACCAGGTTTACTAGCGTGGCATACATCGCCCATGCCTGTGGGTCCGGAACTGGCAAGCAAATTAGAAGAAGGCGGTAATTCTTAGTAGTGGAGAACAGATCCACTATTGGTCTGCCCCACAACTTCCAGAGATTGTTGTAGACTGTTGAATTCAGAGTCCACTCTGTCGAGAGGACTTGTTCTCATCAACTTGGTTCGTCTGCCCGGACATTCATCCTCCCTTGGATGAATCTCGTGATTATCTTGACCTGATTCTGGTCCATCCAAAGGAGCAGTTCCCTTGCCGCCTCGCACAGGGAGAATGAGTGAGTTCTGCCCTGCTTCTTGATGTATGAGAGCCATGATGTTGTCTGAATGAATTACAACGGTTTTGTCTGTGATTACTTCCATAAAGCGCTTCAAGCCTAAATGGATGGCCGACAACTTGACGTTGATGTGCAACTTCCTTTGCTCTAGAAACTATGTGCCAGCTTCTAGGGTGGCCAAAAGTGCTCCCCAACCTTGGTCCGAATCGTCTGCATGAAAGGATAGGTCGGGGCTCAGAACATGGAGAGACTTTATCTCTGCCATAATCCTTAACATCACTGTGTCTGATTGCTCCCTTCTGTTCCAGCTTGCCCTTAGGAATAACTGGATGGGCCTCACGTGAAGTCTTCTTAGTTCACAAACTGTTCAATGGATAAGAGGGTTCCCAGCAGACTCATCCACCGATTCGCAGAGCAAACTGGGAGAGAAAGGAGACCCTGAACTGATCTCAGGCAGGACTCTATCCTCTTGGGAGAGGGAAAAGCCCAAAAAACTCAGAGTTTATCTTCACCCCTAAACAGAGAATCTCCTGAGTAGGGACTAGTTGAGATTTCTCCTGATTTATCAAAAGTCCAAGTTCTTTGTCAAGGAGAAGGGTTACTTGCAGATCCTTCGTGTATTGTTCCTGTGGCAGGGAGTGGAGGAGCCAGTTGTCCAGGTATAGACAAATGTTTATACCTATCAGGTGAAGCCATTTTGCAAGAGGGGATAGGACTCCCCTGAATACCTGAGGTGCAGTGAAAAGACCGAAGCAAAGCGCTCGCAACCGGAAGACTCTGTCCCCAAAGTCAAATCTTAGGTATTTCCTGGACTCCAGATGGACTGAAATGTGGAAATACGCATCTTGCATATCTAGTGTTATCATCCAGTTCCCTTGCTGGATGGAGGGTAACATTAACTGATTTGTCTCCATCTGGAACTTTGTTTTTTGAATGTAAAAGTTCAAAGCGCTGACGTCGAGGAAGGGTCTCCACCCCCCGATGACTTGGGGGCAACAAACAGTTGGTTGTAAAAACCTCTTGAAAAATGATTCTCCACTTCTTCTACGGCTTTCTTTCTTAGAAAAGCTGACACTTCCCCCCTGAGAGCTACATACCTCTCGGAGCCCTCCAAGTATGCCATCAATGTGATCGACGAAGTTACGAGAGGAGGGTAGTCTTTGAAAGGAATCAAGTAACCCTCTTTTAATACCTTGACCGTCCAAGGTTCCACACCTTTGGCATTCCACCTCTTCCAAAAGAGAGAGTCTGGCCCCTACAAGTGCACGAAGGATGGGAAAGTCACTTTATAGGAGAGGGTTTGCTGGAAGTCCTCTTGACGGACCTTGCTGAAAACCGCACCTTGGAACAGGGTCTAGAGAAGCCCTGTCTGCCTCCTTGAAAGGGCTGCTGCTGTAGAGGAGATACCAACTTGGATAGAACCGAAGCAGAGGGCTCTTTGGGGCGCTTCACTGACTGGGCTAGAAGATCTTGCGTGGATTTCTTCTGTAAGTCGGTGGCAATCTCCTTACCCACCGGATGCTGGAACAAGAAATGTCTGTCCAAAGGGGAGTAGAGAAGAGCAGACTTCTGGACAGACATAACGCCTCCAAGTTCTGAGGAGCCATCCCTTACTGCCCTATCCGCGCAGGATAAGATGCCTAGCCAGTCAGAAGTCAAGTCCGTCGCTAGCACATCATGTTCTTCAATCTTTCTAGCTAGTGCTCCTATCGTCCAGTCCAGAAAACTAAACACCTTGGGAACCTAAAATAGGTGTTTCACTAAGTGGTCAAATTCTGACAAGGTGAAGAATACCTTTGCTAAAGAAAAAGAACATCCTGCCGAGTCGATTAATCCTGGGAAGTCACCTTGGGAGGAGGCAGCTCCTCCCAAGGATGGAGCTTCTGTGGAATATGAGAGATATCTCCTAGCTGTCAATCTTGCTCGAGGAAAATCAAAAGCAGCCTTCCCTCGCTCCCTCTTAACAGACAACCAATCCTCTACTTCCTTGACAGCCTCCCTAGCTGAGGGAGAGAGAAGCATCTTCGGTAGGCGAGAGCTAGAATCTGTCTGATTCCTCATCAGAAAGGTAGAGGCAGGCAAAACCAGAGCAGCTGGTTGAAAATGCGAAGGGAAAGATGCTAAAAAATACTTCATCAAAGAAGCATATGCAATAGGAGTGGTCTCCTGGACAACCTCTTCTTCTTCAGAAGACACTGGAGACAAAGAAGCCTCTCGAGAGGGCTTAAGCAGCAAGCCAAGCACATCATCTAACTGTTTCTTCATGTGTGCAAAAGACAAATTCTCTGACACCATGGCAGACGAAGCAGAATATGGGCGCTCAGTTTACGCCGAGCGCTTATGAGACAGGTGCTCCGGAGAACGAGACAGGCGCTCTGGGGTCTGAGACGGGCGCTTGGGAGTCTGAAACTGGCATTCGGAGAATGGATGGCACTCTGGTGAATACACTGACCGCTCATATGGACACCCAGAAGATGAGCGTTTGCTGGAAGAGCGCTTAGGAACCAACAACTGACGCTCAGCATGGGAGTGATTGGGAGAATAACAAGTCGGGCTGCGCCACTTACTGCAACCTGGTTGCAGATGAAGAGCAGGGTCTCTAGAGCACTTTGGAGAAATGGGAGAGGGCTCTCTACCATGCTGTCTTTTTAAAGGACTAGACTCCTTCGGAAAACGCCACACATCTCTTCCCTGGACTGGAGAGATCATAATCTCACGACAACTGGTAGGCACTCACAGTAATGCCTTTCCAACAGCTGTCAGAACTACACACCACAGAATCGGATGAGGGGCGACTGCCCAAGGGCAAACCCTGCTGACCTCCCTTGGACCTCCGGCATGTCTACTCCCAGGTTCAGGGGAGTGTGACAGTGACCTTAGTCTAGGAGAATCAGCAGGACAAACAGACACCTCCTCCACTGGCACTAACACTAGAACTTGTTTAAAACTGTGAACTTCATCCATCAAGGCCTTAAACAATTTGCCTAATTCTGATAGTGTTAACTACAAGATCAAATTTATGGTCAAATTTACTCTCATCAACTCCTGTTCCAGGAGTTGATGGAAAAATATTTGGAGGACTAGGGAAGTGGGATAATACAAGGGCAGGAGAAGGAGGAACATTAAGGTCTAAGACTTGAATGTTTGAGATGGCCTCTTCCTATCCCTATCTAATTTATCCCAATGAGATTTCAAAACTTTCCACTTTCTACCATCCCATCCAACACATTCAGCACATGTAAGATCTCTTGAGCACTCTTGTCCTCTACACTTAGCGCAAACTGTATGACTATCGTAAGTCACTTTAGCCATAAGAGTCTTACATCCTTCGCCACAATATCTAACACTTGATGAGCTAGAATCAGACATACTATAGGAATAACAGCTAAGCTAAGCTGAAAAGCTATCAAAATCAACAACCTTCACCAATTCCCTAGAAAAGCGATGACGAAAACTTCAAACCCAACCACCAAAACATTTGATGTTGCGTTGAACGTCAGCAGAAAAGTGATTTTCTCTGTTTTGCTGTACCTACTGTTCCCTGACAGAGGGCGGGGTTGTTACCTACACTTAAAACAATCGAATCGCTACCACGAACCTCAAATTTTTAACTGCCGATCGAGTGGAAAGTACAGCTATGTAATTACTTGGTAAGTTACATATATGAAACATAGTTTACTTACCAAGTACAGTAAACTCCCCGTATTCACGGGGGATGCATTCCGCAATCCCCCGCAAATAGCTAAAACCTGCGAATACTTAAAACCCCTCTAAAAACACTTAGAACTACCTATTTTGATAGTTTAAACACAAAAAAACCTCTATAAATGCTTATACCTGAGTATTTTAATAGTTTTATCACAAAAAGTGCATTTAGTCATGAAAATGATATGAAAATACAGTGAACCCCCGTATTCGTGGGGGATGCGTCCCACACCCCCCGCTGCGAATAGGTCAAATCCGCGAATGCTTAACACCCCTCTAAAAACACTTAGAACTGCCCATTTTGATTGCTTAAACACAGAAAAACCCTGTAAAAATGCTTATACCTGAGTATTTTAATAGTTTTATCACAAAAAGTGCATTTATTCATGAAAATTATATGAAAATACAGTAATTAGTGAATATTTCTCAGTGAAAAATACCGCGAATGGGCAAATTTTCCGCAAATGATGGCTAGATATGTTCCACAGAGAAACCCGTGAATGTGTGAGTCCGCGAACCATGAGAACACAAATACGGGGGGTTTACTGTACAGTAATTAGTGGATATTTCCCAGTGAAAAATACATGATTCACGGACCCACATATTTGCGGATTTCTCTGTGGAACGTATCTATCTATTATTCACGGAAAATTTTCCGATTCGCGGTACTTTTCACTGAGAAATATTCACTAATTACTGTATTTTCATATAATTTTCATGACTAAATGTACTTTTTGTGATAAAACTATTAAAATACTCAGGTATAAGCATTTTTAGAGGGTTTTTCTTGTGTTTAAACTATCAAAATAGGCAGTTCTAAGTGTTTTTAGAGGGGTTTTAAGTATTTGCGGACTTTAGCTATTCGCGGGTGTGTGTGTGTGTGTGTGCAGTACCCATCCCCCGCGAATACGGGGGGAAGTTTACTGTACCTCGAATGGGCGAATTTTCCGCGAATAATGGGTAGATACGTTCCACAGAGAAATCCGTGAATAGTGAGACCGTGAGTACAGGGGTTTACTGTAATTACATAGCTATAGTTTCTTCTTGCACAGCAGCTTAAAAGTAAAAAATTTGCAGGTAACGCTTCAAAGTTGAGTGCAGGTGACTGGTCCCACCTACTAACAGGAATACCAGGAACTACTTAGCAAACATCCTCATTCTGTTTATGCCATATGTCCATCAGAGGGGAGGAGGGAGGGCTCCGATCATGTAATTACTTGGTAAGTATATATAAAACCTTATCATAAAAATGTAAATTTTTTTTATAAGTAACTTACCAAGCAATTACATAGCTGATTCCCATATTGATAGGAGGTGGGACACATGGACATGTTCCGCTCCAAAACATCAAGTCATGTAAAGAATTTGAAATAGAAAAAGTTCCTAGCACTGAATACAATGCTTATAGTTCCTTACCAGTTAAGAGAGCCTGCAGGAGAAAATTGCCTCTGACTGATGCTCAAGTTAACCTGTAGCGGTGTGGCGGTAAAGCCGTGGAGAGCCTCTACCTAAGTGGGAGCCTTACACCCAAGGAGTAGTCCGATGGCTAGCAAGACTGCAAAAAGTGTCCTTGCCCTGGGAGCAGTACCACGACAAAAAACAACCAGATAGCACTGACACCTGCACTGAAATAAAGACCACGACCCATCCACTGAGAGTGGTGGGTGCTCCAGGTACATTGTACCCCCCGGGCTCTCACAAAACCCGGCACCTTACTACAAGGTGAAGAGATACAGGCAGTCCCTGGTTATCGGTGGTGGTTCCGTTCCGAAGGCGTGACAATAAACAAAAATTGCAGATAACCGAAAATTGGCAATTTTCTATGCTTTTCCGGCAATTTTTGGCACTTATCGGTGCCAGTAAGTGATTTTCGTCGCTCGACAAGCATTGAAAAACTGGATCGCCAATAACCAGGGACTGCCTGTAGTAGGAAAAAATCCTAAGCTTTCTTCCACGATGCCAATCCAGCTACTAATAATCACAAGGAACTGCAAAAAATTTTAACTGTTTAAACTTTTCTGAAGAGGTGAGAAACGAAAAGTGATTACGCTTCCAGTAGGTTGACTGCAAGATGGATGTACGGGCGTATATGCATGAAGGCTAATGAGGTAGCAGTTGTTCTGACATCTTTAGCTTTCACTTAAATGTAGGCCCAATGCTCTCCTGAAACTAAGAATGGTCTCACAGACCATGTCCATACATGAAGAAGAACAATGCATTCTTAGACAGCAGGCAAAAAAAAAGGGTCCTTGTCAGAACACTAAAGGTTATGAAAGGCGCCCTGTGCTTCCAATCCTGCTCAGGTATTATCTGAAAACTCAAATAGAATAGAGAGCTTCCTACTCTTCCCCAGAGCCAAGGCCCTGTAGGGGGGTGCTGCCATCAATGCACCTCATGCGGTGCAATGTAGGCATGACTTAAGGTTCTTTGCAGCGTGCCTTCAGCCCCCTACCGCAACCCGTCTTGTTCCTCTTACCATACTTTCATTATGTTCTCTTTCTTCCATCTTACTTTCCACCCTCTTCTAACAATCGATTCACAGTGCAACTGTGAAATTTCCTCCAGTTACACCTTTCAAACCTTGCTAGTTGTCAATTTCCGTTTCAGCACTGAATGACCTCAAAGGTCCCAGTGCTTGGCCTTTGGCCTAATTTGATATTCAACTCAATTCAATCCAGAGCCAAGGATGTGGGGAGATTTGGTGCCAAACGATCTGAAGCTGGCACCAAACGCTGGGTGTACTGAGCTGGCGCCAGTCAGGGCTGCCCGATAACTAATCAGTCGGGAGCTGATGGTCACTCATAGGAGCTCAGGGCAGAGCTGGTGCCAGGCTAGCTGGAAGTCAGGTGAAGTAAAGGCTCGGGCTGGAGGGTGCTTCTGGGGGTTCATAGCACTGTCCGCGGCTGTTAAGACCATCTTCTCTTCCATTAATTCTTGAGAGAGAGAACAGTTCCATGACCCTCTTTCTCAGTTAGAAAAACCCCAGGGTAAACGAGCAAACCACGTTTCTAAGTCAGACATAGCTCAATACCCCTAAACAGGAGGAACATGAGATTCTATATCCTCTCCAATAAAAAAGGCAATGCTGCCACTGAGTCATAAGTGTCTCACAAGAAGAAACATGACATTTTCATAATAAAATAAAGTTTTAAATGTACTCACCCAGTAGTTACATTGCTATTGTTTCAAAACTGAACGGCAGCTAGAATTCAAAATTTGCGCCAGCAAAAACAAAAAAACAATATGGTGGCTAGGAGATACCACCTCTACCCACTGGTGGAGGAGTGAGGAACTACCTTAACACAAAACTTCAGTTGTTTATGCCCTGCATTCATGAGAGGGGAGGAGGGAGGGCTTTGATCATGTAACTACTGGGTAAGTATACTTAAAACTTTATTTTATTATGAAAATGTCATTTTTAAATATGTAACTTACCCAGTAGTTACATTGCTGATTCCCACACTAAAGGAGGTGGGACCATGAATAAATAGAACTATAATTAAGTTGTCTTAACCTTCTTTTATTGGGTAAAAGAAAAGTTGTAAGTTCCTTACCTGTTAACTGAGCAATCCATACTAATTCTGCCTCTTAAATATGGAGCTCTTCTTAACCTGTTAAGCGTCACCCACGTAATAATACGTTTACTGCGATCTACTCGGTAGCGCCTTCAACGGGATATTACGTTCAAGACTTTAAGCTGCTTTTCAAGCTGTCAGCACCGTAATAATACGTTTACTTGTATGGAAAATGTTGAAACATCATTTGGTAACACTCTCAGAACACGTAAGCTGTAATTGATGACTTATTTCCTCCTGGCAACTCTTTTCAGTTGGTCGCTGATGCCTAGATGACTATTTTTTTTTTTAGTACGCTTTCGGGCGTTTTCAGAGACAACACGGCTTTGACGTCGTTCTCAGTGAATGTCACAAAGAGGAGCCGTATGTCTTCAGGTGAGATAAATCAAATCCTAGATGAGGTGTCTGATACTGAAGACATATTTGATGATGAGAGCTCTAGTTCTGAATCCTCCATGATGAGGATATTGAAGAAACAAACTTTGCTTCCAATAGCGGAAGTGAAGATGACTTCTCATTGCCCTTTACTTTTGTGTTGAGAGTTGAGGATAAAGAGAATCCATTAGAATTTTTGAGAAATAATTTGATGATGAAATCATTGATTACCTCGTGAAAGAAACAAACAGATTTGCAAATCAGTTTCTAGATGAGAATGTAGAACATTTGTCTCCACAATCACGAGTACATAGATGGATTGTGTGTATCCCCTGCTTTAGAGATTGGCATACAAAAGAATAATAGTGCATGTATGTACAACACTTTTCATTCAGTATTTTGTAGTCTTATGAAATAAAATAATAGTAGTAGTAATAGTTTTTATCCTATCATTAATAAAATTCCTACTCTTAACTACAGTACGAATTATAAGCATAAAAATCAATATTAACTTTGAAAAACTATCATCAGTGATATGACCGCTAATTGCAAGACAAAGCGTGACTGCGTTACTAAAAGAAAAATCCGGGGGGACGCTTAACAGGTTAACTGCTAGACGTGACGAGGGAGCCATGGGACGTCTATATAAAGTAAATTACCCTTGTGACCTAGAAGGGTTCGTGGGACACAAAGGATGACCAAACAAATGCCCCTGCTCTGGGTGCAGTACCAACCAAAAACATAAAACCAATCGATGGGTATCACCACTAGCCTACGCCAAAATTGAACTCCTTAAAAAAAAAAAAAAAAAAAAAAAAAAACTAATTAATGACTGACAGGTACTCCTAAACGCACAGCACTATGTACCCCCCGAGACTCCCCAGCAAACTCCACAACCTGCGTCAAGGAGAAGGGGACACTAAGGAAGGATGAACTTCCTTATCACCTTCACCCAATATCGTGCCAGCCACTACGAAAGGACCTAGGGTACTGCAATTATCATATGTTGTCTCCCTATATCATAGATAATGAAAGGTGAACACTGACCTACTCCTCCAAAAGGTCGCTTGTACAATAGAAGAAAGAGACAAATTGCGTCTGAAGGCCAGAGAGGCCGCAACTGCTCGTACTTCATGCGTTTTAACTTTCAAAACACTGCACTCCGCATCATCCAGATTGTCATGAGCCTCCACTATTACACTCCAAATAAAGAAAGCCAATGCATTTTTTGAGAGGGGTTGAAAAGGATTCTTAACAGAGTACCAGAGATGGTCCGAATTACCTCTAATATAGAACTTGAGAGCTCTAACGGGGCACAAATCTCTCCTCTTCTCTGTCAACTAGATCTGTCAGATTACGAATCTCGAACGACCGTGGCCAAGGCCTGGATGGGGTTTCATTCTTGGCCATAAAACCCATATTAAAGGAACAGATAGCGTTTCCATTTGCAAAACCTACTTTTTTATTTAAGGCAAGCACTTCACTTACCCTCTTTTCTGTAGTGAAGGCTACTAAAAATAGCGTCTTTCTCGTCACCTCCCTTAAAGACGCTGTACTGAGAGGTTCAAATCTATCACTCCTAAGCCACTTCAGAACTACATCCAAGTTCCAGCCTATTAATCTTGGTCCTTCCGTCCTGTCCTTATTGAAGGACTTGATTAAATCTGACAAATCTTTGTCACCAGACAAATCTAAACCACGGTGTTGAAACACTGAGCCCAACATAGCCCTGTACCCCTTAATAGTAGAGGTAGATAATAGCTTCGTCTTCTTCAAGAACAAGAAGAAATCGGCCACTAGCGCTAAAGATGTCTTAAAAGAGGAGACTCCCTCTCTCCTGCACCAATCTCTAAAAACATTCCACTTGGCCTGGTATACATTCGAAGACCTCCTTCTACATTCTGCGATAGCTTCAGAGGTTTGCTGAGAAAATCCCTTGTCTCTGAGGAGACGGTTGATAGTCTGAATGCGGTTAGCGCTAGACCTGACAGACCCTCGTGGAACTTTCTTACGTGAGGCTGCCTGATTAGATCCTTCCTTTGAGGCAGAAGCCTTGGATAATCTGTCAGAAGTTCCAGCAGATCTGGGAACCACTCCCCTCGATGGCCAAAATGGGGCAATGAGAGTCATTCTGACGTTCTTGTATGTCCTGAGTTTGTTCAACACTTCCCTGACTATCTTGAATGGTGGGAAGGCATAAACATCCAGATTCTCCCAATTCTGAACCATGGTATCCATAGCCCAAGTCTGACAGTCCGGAATTGGAGAACAATAAATTGGAAATCTGTTGTTCTTGGCTGTGGCAAATAGGTCTACCAATGGAGTCTCCCAACACTTCCATATTTGTTGACATACCAAGGGGTGCAAAGTCCATTCCGTCGCGATCACTTGCTTTTTGCGACTGAGTAATTCTGCCCTTACATTTAGTTTCCCTTGAACAAACCTTGTCAATACTTGCGTCTGATTTTGCTTCAACCACAATAGCAGAATTCTCGTCGCCTCACAAAGGGAGAACGAGTGAGTGCCTCCTTGTTTCCGAATATATAACAGAGTTGTTACATTGTCTGAATGGACTACTACTACCTTCCCTCTGATCTGTTCTGCAAATTCTGTCAAACCTAGATGAGCAGCTACCAATTCTTTCATGTTGATATGCCACTTCTATTGGCTTTTGCTCCAAACTCCCGACGTCTCTCTGTCCCTTAGAACCGCAACCATCCCTGGTCGGATGTGTCTGAAAAGAATGTCAGGTCAGGGTTCAACGGAGCTAGAGAATTTCCTTCCATCAATCTTTCTCTTGACAACCACCAAAACAGATCCTTCTTGATTTCCTCGGAAATCTCGAAAATGAAGGAATCCGGAAATTCCTTCCTCTGCCACTTCGCTTTTAGATAAAATTGTAATGGCCTCATGTGGAGGTGCCCCAGATCCATGAACATCTCTAGGAACGACATCGTCCCCAGAAGGGTCATCCATTCATTGACAGAGCAAGTTCTGAGAGCCAGAAACTTCAAAACTTTTTAAAGGCAAGAATCAACTCTTTGAGCCAACGGAGAAGACTGAAAATTCACTGAATCTACCTGAATTCCCAAATATACTGTCTTCTGAGAAGGGACCAGACATGACTTCTGATGGTTGATTAGAAGACCCAACTCCTCTGCTAATCTTAACATCACTTGAAGATCCTCTGTGCACTTTGCTAGCCTGACCGAAGAAGCCAATTGTCGAGATAAAGAGATATCATGATCCCCTGTTTATGGAGCCACTTCAAAAATGAGGCTAGAATCCTGGTAAAAACTTGAGGTGCTGTTGAAAGGCCGAAACAGAGCCCGAAACTGGAAAACTTGGTTCCCGAATACAAAATGTAGATAGTTCCGAGACTCTTGATGCATCGGGACATGGAAATATGCGTCCTGCATATCCACCGTTACCATCCAATCTCCCTGTCTGATGGATGACAGGACCGTGTTGTTGGTCTCCATGCAGAATTTTGTCCGTTTTACAAACTTGTTTAACGCACTGACATCCAACATGTGTCTCCAACCCCCCAAAAGCTTTGGGAACTAAAAACAGGCGATTGTAGAAGCCTGGAGAGCTCTGATCTTCCACTGCTTCTACAACTCTCGTCTAATGGGGCTGACACCTCTTCAGAAAGAGCCATGGATTTCTTTGAATCGCCTAAGTAAGCTGTCAAAGCTATCAGTACCCTCGAAATCAGGGGGCTGAACCACAAAAGGAATTTGGTAGCCCTTCTCAGAGTCTCCACAAACCAGCTCTCTGCTCCTATCTCTCTCCAACACCTCCAAAACAGTAGAAGTTTTGCTCCCACCAGTGCACAGAGGCTGTGCTTCTCACTTCTTGTTGGTGGACTGGGAACTTTCTTAATTGATCTAAGAGGGACCCTTGCTCTTCCTCTATAATTTGCCAATCCTCTATACCCTCCTCTACCTCGAAAGGGCATTCCACGCGAAGATGAAGACGCAGAAGACGAAGTCGGACGTACAACTGGCGAAGCAACCGAAACCTCTCTTGGTGGTTTGGAGGATTGCGCCAGTAAATCCTGCGTAGATTTCTTCTGAAGAGGCGAAGAAATCTCCACTAACAGCTCCTCTGGAAACAGGTTCTTCTTATTAAGAGGTGCAAACAACAAGGCCGACCTCTGAATTCTTGACACTCCCTTCGTAAGGAAAGAACACCATAATTCTCTCTTTTTAAGGAAGCCTAAAGAAAACATAGCAGTCAGTCCTGAAGCAGCGCCGATAACTCCTTGATCTAAAACGTTAAGGGCTTCCGATACATCTGTAAATGTCTCCTCATCCAAAGAAGAACATGCAGAAATCTTGCGGCCCAATGCTCCAATGGACCAGTCCAAAAAACTGACCACCCCAAAAATATGAAAGATGTGCTTCAACAAGTGATCCAGTTCGAGCATAGAAAACATAACCTTCGCTGAATTAGAAGCTGATTGTCTTGAAGTGTCAATAAGCCCCGAGAAGTCTCCCTGGGAGGAGGCAGAAACTCCCAAAGAGAAGGTTTCCCCGGTCTCGTAGCAGAGTTGTCTCCGAGAAGTCAGTCTGGGAGGAGGAAAACAGAAGATAGTCTTGCCCCGCTCCCTCTTCTTAAGGAGCCAACCATCAATCCCTTTTACTGCTTTCCATGCCAAAAAAGACAAAACAATCTTCATAAGTTGCGAAGCACTCTTCTTCCAATCCCTCAAGAGAGAAGTCTGGAGAGGAAGGCACTACAAAAGAGAACAAATCCAGAAAACTATCAACAAAGAATTTCAAGAGCTTCTTGAAAGCGGTGGAATTGTGACTCTCCTGTTCTATTTCCTCATCACCTTTTTGTCTGCTTCCTCGTCCGAATGTGTAGGGGAAACAACTACCAGAGAATGAGTCTTGTTCTGAGTGGGTTGCACAAAACTCAAAATCTTATCCAACTCCGCTTGAATGGAAATCGACGAAAGGTCCTGAACCTCCTGCTCGGAAATCCATGTTGGAGAATCCGAGTGTCTGGCAAACGAGAGGCGAGTTGGCGCCAACGTACGAGTCGAAGTTTCAGGTGCAAGAATGCGCTTCTCCTGATACTGGCACTCACGCGCTACCTCCTCTCCAATGTCCAGTCAAAACGATTGCTTTTGCGCCTCCACATCAAGCGAAATCCTCTTACTCTTCTTAGCAGACATTAATCAACGCCTTGGAGCCAGCTCCGGTGCTCCCTCACCGTCTCGGGAAGGCAAAAAAACCTCCGGAGCCTCCCACCAACTACAACCAGGGGAAGGAGAAGCATGAACAAGCGTTCGCTTCTTAGGTACTGCCTCAGGCGAGACACCGCAAGACCTTTTAAGCGGGTGAGACTTGCCCGAAGAAGACCACTGGCGTCTGGGCGAAGACTCCCGAACTCGATAGGTTCACAAACTCCTCTCTGGAGACGCGTTTCCAATGGCGCTCCTTAGCGGTCTTGGAGTCGACATCAGATCCGCCTGAGGGGGCGACTACCTGAGAGCAGACCCCGCTCGCCTCCCTTGGGCCTCCAGTATGCTTCCTCCCATGGGACAGGGAGTCTAGCAGGGACCTTTGCCTAGGAGCATGAGCAGGCTGAGTAGCCACCTCCTCCACTTCACAAACACTAACAGTCATCACTTTATCCTCCAAGCTTGAAACATTAACAAAAATTTCATGTTCATATGGGCTTCAAGGCTAGTCACGGCATCGGGTTCAAGTGAACGGAAACCAGGTGAAGGAACAGGTTGATTAACAGGAGGGGTGTTAATGGGAGAAATGGAAAGTTCATGATCCTGATTATCTACTTCCTTAGAGGAAGCTCTTACTGCAGCTTTCTGCTCCCTATCAGAATCTAACTTTTTCATCCTACTTGAATAAATCTTCCATTTCCCTTCATCCCAATCTCTACATTCATCACATATCAAATCCAGGTTACAGTCCTGACCTCTACAAGCTGCGCAAACAGTATGTGCATCATAAATCTCTTTAGCTAACCTACTTTTGCACCCTTTGCTGCAAACTCTAATTCCCTGTTCTTACCTGAGCTTGAGTCTGACATACTGCAAAGAAAAGAGGGTAGCTAAAATAACACAAACTAGAATAATGGAACTGCTTGTCCTAACTAAATAATGAAAACAAAACACTAAGTACATCACCAAATTCCAAAATCACAATATTCCTGAATTCTAGCAGCTGCTGCAAACAAGTGTGTACAGCACAAGCCAGCAGAAACGACTGAAGTTTTGTGTTAAGGTAGTTCCTCACTCCTCCACCAGTGGGTAGAGGGGGTATCTCCTAGCCGCCATATTATTTTTTTGTTTTAGCTGGCGCAAATTTTGAATTCTAGCTGCCGTTCAGTTTTGAAACAATAGCAATGTAACTACTGGGTAAGTTACATACCTAAAATTAGAGTTTGAGACACCAGATTTGGAACATCATTCACTTAGATTGGTAGACTGAGCCAGAAGATGACATCTGCATCTTTTAAAAGTCCCTTGTAGCACCTCTCACAAAACCCCTCCTTCCTGACAAGCACCCGGATAGCCCAAAGCCTGCCCGCTTAAGAGTGTACCACGTCTCTTAAAGTGAGGTTATTCGAGAAGAAATGAATAGTGGAAGGATTCTTGGGGAGTCCACCAATCAACCGTAGCAATTGGGAACCATAAATTATGGTTCAGAACGGGGCTAACATTTCTGAACCGCCTAAGAAAGTTCAGCCCTTCCTTGACCATGTCGAGCGGTGGAAGAGCTTAGAGGTCCAGGTTGGAACTTTCTTACAGTATGGTGTCTGTTGCCCATACTAGAAGATTCCTTTAAGGTGGCAGACGGTCAAGCTCGGCCTTCTCCATAGAAGCAAATAACCCAGCATTTCAGAGGATTCAAGGTCCACTCAGGAGTAAGAGTGAGTTTCTGACGGCTCACAGTTCATCCGCCAGAATTCCAGTTGAACTAAAAAAAACTCAATTTATCATCCGCAGAAAAAACCTTCTTGTCGTTTGGTGGCAAGTGTTAATGTAAAAAGAAAAGGCTGTGGTTTTGTCTAATGCAATACTGCACTCTAGGAGTGAGCGAGGGTCGGGAAGAACTGAAGCCTTAAGCGAATGGCTTTCAGCTCTCTGGCATATACATGAAGGTCTGTTCCCCCTGGGACAAATCCTGGAAATTTTCCGGTTCCCCGAGTGGGCTCTGTCTACTAGAGCAAGGAGTGAGAAGCCATCTACAACTAGTCTCATGAGGGACTACTTCTGAAAGTCTAAATTCGGACCAATACCACTGTAGGTCCAACCGAAAACTGGGTCTCTGGGGAAAAACAGTGAAGTCAGGTATGATTCCTTGTCCCTATTGGTCTTGTGGGACAGGTTGAAGTTCATGGTCAGAAAAGAAGACAAATGAGGAGCAAGAACTTGAGGGAAGTCTTATGTCGTAGATGCTGAAGCCTAAATTCCCACAATGGAAGACCCTGTCTCGTAAGACGGGTCTGACATGTCTTTCGGAGTCTGTATGTGGACACGAAGTGAAGTAACCCACAAAACCAGGCACTCCACCCAACTGCCTGGAGAATGGACAACAGGACTGTTCAGTTGGTCTTTGCAAGTGAACAAAATAATAGAACCTCATGCAGACTCACAGACAACTAAATGGACTAGTTGCCAACCCTGCCAATACTTGACAGCCACGGACACATGGCCACCATGGTAGAGTCGACTTCTCAATGCCTAGCGTGGACTCGATGAAACCTCTAACAGACCGACAACATATGCAGAACTGTACTTGGCTAAAAACTAATATCTGACATGCTTATAGGAACTTGGAAAGATAAGATACACAAAAGCCTGGTCGTGGGATAACAATGGTCTTGAACAAAACCAGGAGTGACGACTTCTGCTGCAGTCAAAAACACTGCTCTAAAAGAAAAATTCCATGAAAAAGAATTTGGTGTTCAGTGCCACGGGGCACCTGTACTTTAAGTGGGAGCTTTGCAGAGAAGGAAAATTCTGATGGCTTGCAAAGCATAAAAACGGGTGCCCTTGCCCTGGGTGCAGTACCAAAAAACATAACCAGACAATGCTGTCAGCTACACTACAATGAAAAACCACCACCCATCCACTAAAAACTGGTGGGCATTCCAGGTGTACATAGTAACCTCCAGGCTCCCCGTTGACTCAACACCCTACGTCAAGGTGAAGAGATCAAGGATAAAAGGAGTGCTTCCTATGCTTCTTCCCCCGATACCATGCCAGCCACTGATAAAGGTCCCAGGGTACTGCAGTTTTCGAACACTTTCTATTTCTCTTAAATAGTGTGACGCAAATATCGACACTTCCAGTAAGTAGACTGTAAAATCGAAGAGAGTGACATTTTATGCCTGAAAGCCAATGTGGTGGTGACGGCTCTAATGTCATGTGGTTTCACCTTAAAAGTAGGCAGGATGTCCTTTTGGATCCGGGAATGTGCCTCAGTAATACGATCCCTTAGGAAGAATGACAATGCGTTCTTAGAAAGTGGTCGGGAAGGATTCTTGACAGGGCACCACCAGGCAATACCTTAAGGCCCTAACGGCAGAGGTCCCTTTCTTCCTCTTCCGGGCCAAGGATATCCATTAGATTCTTAATAGTGAAAGAGCAAGGCCAGGGCTTTGATGGTGCCTCATTCTTGGCCAAGGAACCGAGAGTAAAACAGCAGACTGTATCTCCCTGAGCGAATCCTATCTGTTTGTCTATGGCCTGAAGTTCGCTGACATGCTTGGCAGTAGCCAAAGCAACAAGGAATAGTCTTTTGAGTCAGGTTCTTGAGAGACGTGGAAGTGAGAGGCTCGACCGAGGGGCCTGTTAACCTCATCAAGATTCCAAAAGATGGAGTCAACCTTCATCTGTTTAGAAGTATCAAAAGACTTAATAAGATTGCTAAGATCCTGGTTAGAAAATAGACCTAGGTCTCTATGTTTTAAAACAGAACTCAGCATGGATCTATACCCTTTAATGGTGGAAGTACACTATCTGAGTTACAAATGTTTAGAATACGAGATGTTGTCTGCTACACCATCTTCGGAAGACTGCCCACTTAAGTTTGATAGACTTTGCAAGAAGACTGATGTCTGTCTTGCAACAGCCTCTGCAGCTGATCTTGAAAAACTCTTCGCTCTAACGAGTCTCCGGACAGTCTAAAGCCCGTCAGAGCAAGAGCAGATAATTCCTGGTGAAACCTCCAGAAGTGAGGTTGTTTGAGTAGACATGGACTTTGCGGAAGGAGCTTGGGGAAGTCCACTAAAAGTCTTGAGAGGTCCGGGAAACACTCTTTGAGAGGCCAAAATGGAGCTCCCAGGGTCACTGTCATGTTGTGATAAGATTGAAATTTGTTGAGCACTTCCCTGACCATACTGAACAGCAGGAATGCATAGAGGTCTAAAGCTGACCAATTCTGAAGCATGGCATCTATTGTCCATGCCAGAGGGTCTGGGACCGGAGAACAAAAGAGAGGAAGGTGATTTCTTGATGTGGCGAACAGGTCCAAGGTTGGTCTGCCCAACAGTTTCCAAAGGTCCACTGTGGGAAAGACCTGTTTGTGATGACTCAGTTCGTCTGCCAACACATTCATCTTCTCTTGGATGAAACGAGTGACCAGTTTCACTCAATTCTGGTCCGCCCAATGAGGAGGTCCTCTGTCGTTTTGCAGAGGAAGAAGAAGTGGGTCCCTCCTTGTCCACATGGACCCTTAGGGATGGCCCTAATTCAGCCACTTTATTAACCACTAGGTCAATCTTGCGATGGAACCTGCACTCGAGACTGGCAATGGGATCAGGGTCGTAAGAATGGGAGCTAGGCATGGGAGTAGGTGGTAAATGGTATGGGGACTGGGGATAGGAGACAAGACTGGAACAGGGGAAGGAGGGAGGGAAAGATCATGTACAACGCTAGGTTTAGGTGTAGGTTCTAGGCTACGTGCCCTACTTTTGGCTCTAGAGGCTGCCTTCCTCTTCCTATCCCTATTAAGCTTATCTGGATGGGATTTCAACACCTATTGTTATCATCCCAATCCTTACACTCATCACGTTCGCTCTTTTGTACATACTTGTCCCCTACAGTTAGCACAAATTGCATCAGAATCATAAGCAGATTCTGTCAACCTAGTCTTACAACCCTCCTGGAAATATCTAATGCTGGAGGAACTTGAGTCTGACATGATAAATAAAAAAATAAACGTTATAAAAAACCTAAGCTAACGCTAACAAGCTTGAAGGCTACACAGTTGTGAGAATACTTCATCGAATCCTGGAGGATTTGACCAATATACCAATCTTACGTTGAAGGCTGGCAGAAATGAATTGAGCTCTTCAGCTTTGTTGTTCCTATTATTCCCAAACAGTGGGCGGGGCTAGTCACCTACACAAAAACAATAGAACCGCTACTGCAACTTTTAAAATTTAAGCTGCTGCACGGGTGAAAACTATAGCTATGTAATTACTTGGTAAAATACTTATATGAAAATTAAGTGTTTAATAACCATTCAGACTTTGTTTCCACTGGAATTTCATTTTCAGTCATTGCTCTGCTTCTTTGGAACAAACTGAAGACATCAGTGTATAGATGTGCAGGTGTTGTGTTGTAACTGATTCTACGACAATATATATATACTGTATATATATATATATATATATATATATATATATATATATATATATATATATATATATATATATACATACACACATATATATATACATACATATATATAATATATATATGCAGTCATACCTCGAACTTACGCGAGGTTAGGTTCCGGAGCCCCTCGTGCAAGGTGAATTTTCGCGTAAGTTTGGCATGGTCTTTAAAAATGCTAATAAATGTTTATTTCCAGAGTTGAAGTACTAAATATGACCCTAATCATGCACCCAAAGCATTAAGCTAACTTTTAAATGAACTAAAGTTAGTGTAATTTTATTCAAAATTTAGCTTATTACCCTTAAAAAATGAATACATTAAATGGTTGACATAAAAATTGAGTACTGCAGTTTCATAATAGCACATTTACAGTAGGTGCGTACGTATACTAATGTTACCCCTAATTCATGGGATGCCATTTTCTTTGTCACTTAGAGTAAAAGCCGTTTTCTTTGCGTCACTAGGCAAAATGTCATGTGTCCCAGTCATAACAAAAGTACAATTCCATAAAATATCGAAATCATGTACATAATGTTTGTAGAAGGTAGTACAGTACAGGTAAAATTCAATCAATTTAAAATTATATTCTGTACAGGTAATGACGTACAGAGAAATAATAAGTTGTAAAAGTATGTTTGAGCGCTAACTATGAAGAGAGAGAGAGAGAGAGAGAGAGAGAGAGAGAGAGAGAGAGAGAGAGAGAGAGAGAGAGAGAGAGAGAGAGAGAGAGTAACTGTACTGCTTTTGTATCGTATTTATGCGCAAATATATAAATACAAATTTTCCATTCTGATTTTACACCTAAAAGCAAGTTAAAAATTAAACACACTTTCTACAGGGGTATCATCTTTGAAAAATGCAGTAACTAAGGGTATCACATCTTGTAAAAGTACACCAACTGAACGTGCTGTAATTACATGCACATACAGATTGCACCAGCACTTTTCTCCCAAGGTGAACAGAGTAATTTTCAAAGAATGACACTTATACAACTCTTAGTTATATCTCTGATATTACATCAACGAATTCACTTTATCAAATGAGCGCGACTGAACAACCTCATCTCAAGGTCATGTAAAGTCCTTGTGACAAAGACTTTGCAAATGGACATAATACTTGTATGATATTTATGTACAAAAATATAAATATAAATTTTCCATATCGATTTTACAGTTAAAAACATGAAAACTTATAAATGTACTTCAAACATTAAACAAGCATTTTCTGCAGGGGTATCACCTTTGAAAAGTGCAGTATCTTTGCAAATGGGTACCACATCTTGTAAAAGTACACTAACTGAATGTGCTGAAATTACCTTTGCATCATATTTATGCATGTACAAAAATAAAAATAATACATTTTCCATACAGATTTTACACATGAAAGCATGACATGCATTTTTCATAGAGATTTTACACATAAAAGCATGAAATGCATTGTTAATACAGATTTTGCACATTAAAACATGAAATGCATTTTTCATACAGATTTTACACATAAAAGCATGAAATGCATTTTTCATACAGATTTTACATATAAAAGCATGAAAACTTGTAAATTACTTCAAAAATTAAACATACCCACTTCTGCAGGGTTTCTTGAGAATTTCGTGTGTCTGTGAAAAATCGCATATGCCCATTAGTTAGGTTCCAGTGAAAAGTTCGTGTGTGTGTGAATTCAACAACTCAATCGTAAGATCAGTATTACTGTATATGTATATATATTATATATATATATATATATATATATATATATATATATATATATATATATATATATATACAGTAGAACCCCGGTCCTCGACTGTACTAGAACTCGAAATAATCGGATTTCAACACGAAATGTTGAGTAAATTTTTAAGGTCGGAGCTCAAACAACAAACCGAAATCCGACCCGATGAATCATATGATGTTTGTAGGAAAAAGAGTTTGGCGGCTGCCACTAGTTGGCGTTGTTGGTGGCGTTCTTCCCATGCTTATTTAAAAGCATTTAAAGCCCACACATGCTGCTGCTGCTGCTGTTGAAAAACAAGCCATATTATCACATTAAATTAATAATACAGTATTTATAAACCGAATTACTGTATGTCTGTTATCATAAAATTAAGAAAAATTTCTGAAATGACGTGAACTCGGCAGCTTGTGGCAGATATAAACAGCCACAAGCTGCCGAAGTTCACGCATTTTCGAAATTTTTCTTAATTTTATGATAACAGACATACAGTAATTTGGTTTATAAATACTGTATTATTAATTTAACGTGATAATATGGCTTGTTTTTCAATGTTATCATTATTAACAACAGTTTTCATGTGTACCTGTTACAGTACATTCTGGCAGTGCCTATAGGCTACTTGGCCTAGCCTATGGCTCTCGGTATATCATCGGTAATACTGCCGCATTGGTCATAGGCCAACTTTTTTTATACAGTATGCATTTAAAAATGTAAAAAGTGCTTCTGATACGGTACGTTATTCAACTCTGAACCTATTTAATAGTAATTAGTGCAAAGTTTTGTATAAAAAGGCAAGGTTGGGGTAATGAATGGTGGTCAGGAATGGATTAATCCATTTTCAGTTATTTCTTATGGGAGAAATTAACTCAGAATTCGACAAAATCGAATCTCACACTTCTTCTGGAACAATTAGTGTCGAGAACCAGAGGTTCTACTGTATATATATATATATATATATATATATATATATATATATATATATATATATATATATATATATATATATATATATATATATATATATATATATATATATATATATATATATATATATATATATATATATATACACAGGAAGGAATTAAGGTTGGAGGAGTCAATATTAATAATATCAGATATGGTGATGATACAGCACTTGTTGTAGACTCTCATGATAAACTTCAAGCTTTAATCAGTACTTTACACCAGTCAAGCAGAGAAAGAGGTCTGTCAATAAATATTAAGAAAACAGAAGTTACGGTTATTGCAAAAGATGAAATCCCGCCAAGGACAGATATAAGAATTAATGCTGAAACTGTTAAACAAACCGATAGTTTTAATTATTTAGGATGCAATGTCACAAGTGATGGAAAATGCAAAAAAGAGATCAGGAAGAGAATATCCATGGCATGGTAAGACCAAGAAATTAGTCACCAACTCGAAAATATCTATGAATCTAAGGAGGAGGTTTGTGAAATGTTTTGTTTGGTCTGTATTGTTGTATGGCTGTGAAACTTGGACCCTGAGGAAGGCAGACGAGGAGAGGTTACAGGCTGCAGAAATGTGGTTTTGGAGAAGGATGCTGAAAATATCATGGCCAGAAAGGAAAACTAATAAGGGGGTATTAGAGAGAGTAGGTGTTGAGAGAGAACTTTTGGCGTCAGTGAGAGGTAGAGAAATGCGGTTTGTGGGTCACATAGTGAGAAGACAAGAACTAGAACATCTCTCTCTCACTGGTAAAACCAGTGGAAGGAGCCCGAGAGGAAGACCTAGACAAAAATGTACGGATGGATTGGTGAGAATGACTGGAGGAAGAATGTCTGCAGCTCAGTTGCTGCAGAGAGCTGGAAATAGAGAGGAGTGGTGAGCCATGATTGCCGACGTCCTTGGGGATATGGCACCTGGATGATGATGGCGATATATACAGGTAGTTCCCGGTTATCGGCGGGGTTCCGTTCTTAGGTGTGATGATAACTGAAAATCGCTGCATTTTTGGCTAGTTTCGGAGCTTATGGGCACCAAAAAGCGCCGATTTTTGGTTATCGGCACCTTTGTTAGGTATGTATCGGCGCCAATACCCAATTATCAGCGCCAATAAGCAATTTTCGGCGCCAAAAATTGCCGATTTTCGTGGCTAAACAAGCCCCGTAAACCCAGATTGCCATTAACCAAGCCCGCTGTTAACCAGGGACTGCCTGTATATATATATATATGCAGGCAGTCCCCGGTTATCAGCGATCCAGTTTTTCGGCACTTGTCTACCGATGAAAATCGGCATTTTTTCGCTCCGATAATCGAAAATCGCCAATTTTCGGTTATTGTGATTTTCGTTTATCATCACGCCACCAGAACGGAACCCTGCCAATAACCGGAGACTGTGTGTATGTATATACAGTACTGTACTGTAATATGTATATGTATGTATAACTGAATCACAAAAATATGGAAAGTGATGAATAAATAAGGACAAAATACACGAAGGAAAGAGAAACAATGGAGCGCTGCAAGGCCTTTCGACTTATTGTCCTTTACTTAGCAGACTGAAGAAATATATAAATAAGTTTACAAAGAAAGCTCATATACATGACCCATGGGGATTACAAAGGAAAAAATGTGTACCTGGAGTCCAACACAATTATAGAATTAATAGAACTGCCAACACAGGGTTAAATATTTATGAGGGTTTACAAAGGATTAAGATCAACCATTCAGAAGCAGGGGCAGGACAATTAAAAGATTATATTATACAAGGAGGTGACTGACCACCAAAAAATGTTATAAAAGTACAACTCAATAATGCTCTTTTTTTTTGTAAACAATAACAATTTTTGCAAGATGAACATTTTTACAAATAAAAATTGTATTAAACATACGAATACATGGAAAATATATATAAGGTAATTAAGTTGTAATTAAGTCATTCTTTAGGGTCGTTCTTGAACATTTTTCTAATACAGGGGTCCAAATACTACCTGCCAGGGATAAGGTTAAAATTACAGCTGGAAGTAAGTTGTATAATAGTGGATTCCAGAAGATTTCTTGGAGAGAAACCTTTCAATCTGGCAATCACTGAACTTTCAGTCCGATTTATCCTGTGAGAGTTTTCACTTGAATGAATATAGCACTGGATGTTTGCCCAGTTTTGACAGAATACTTAAGTTGCTTAATACGTACATCTAAATCTTTGCTAGAATGGCCAATATAAAAAGAGGGGCAGTCCAAACATGGAATTTTATATATCATATCGTTATTTTCTTTAGGGCTATTTTTTATTAACATTTCTTTTAGTGTTATTATAGGAAAAATGAGGTTGACATTAAAAGATTTTAACAATACTTTTAACAATGATCTTATGTCTTCAAAACCACTAAAATAAGGCAAGCTAAGAATGTTCTCAGGGGTTTCTTTCTCTGTTACTTTTGTGGGCTTTATTATAACAAATATCTATTATATATATATGAAGGATAACATAAATCTGTCCCTATTTTTTTATGTATTTGATTTCTTGATCCCAATACTGGGCTGACAATGCGCAAAACTCGTAAAAACATGGAAGAAAAATTTGATATTTTGATATTAAGGTGATGGCCTGAATAAAAATGGACATAAGTTGTTGGTTGATTTCCTATAAATACTGAATTTGCATTGAAATGGTTCTCTATGTGTTAAAACATCTGAGAGAGGGAGGCAACTGTCTTTTTCTAATTCTAAAGTAAACTTAATGGATGGTACCTGGTTATTAAAATTAGAAAATAAATCATTTACATCAATAGCAGGCAAAACAGCTAAAATATCGTCAACATATCTATACCACTTTAAAGGAGTATAAATGATATTAGGTAAATATCGTTTTTCAAAGAATTCCATATACAAATTTGAGAAGAGTGGGGATAAAGGGTTGCCCAATGCCATACCAAATATTTGTTGGCAAAATTCACCAAAGAATATAAAATTACAATCACAAATGCACAACCAAGTGAGTGAAATAATGACTTACAGGTAGAGGTAATTCATGACGGATTAGTTTATTACTAAAATGGAATCTATAGGGACTTTAGTAAAAAGTGAACAAACATCAAAACTAACGAATCTATTAGTGGGGCAAAAAGTGATTTTGTTCAATTTATCAACTAAATCTAGACAATTACACGTGAGAATCAGAGATAGTTCCAAGTAACGGGGACAAGAGCTTGGTAATATATTTTGAAAGTTTACATGATATTGAGCCAACAGTACTGATAATAGGCTGCATAGAATTATTTTCTTTGTGCATTTTTACTAATCTTTACAAGTAACGTAACAAGGGAAATTTTACTGACAACTGACCTATTAGTTCTTTTTCTGAGCTCGTCCCTGTGTCACCCGGCGAAATTCCATACTAACACGAATTTCTAGGTATAAATATTGCTAAAGATACCAGAGAAAAAACTGTCAGGAATGCTGGAGTTACTACCCCCAGAGCGAGCGTCTTCTATAATAAAGATGTCAGTATAAGCAAGGGTGAGTGAAGGAATCACAACCACAGAACCACACTCGAAAGATATCCCAATGGCAAAACCCCTCGGAAGAGCAGAGAGCCGTACCAGCTCCCACACGCAACGCCCGCCAAGCGGTGACCTCAGCGCCATCTGAACTCATTCCATTTCTAGCACTTGTTTTGATCACTGTTTTGTTTGTGGCTTGTGTTTTCTTGGCGTAATTTGCCTTTATTTCACCATGTCGTCAAGCACCTTTACTGTTTCCAAGTTAAGTACTATCTTCTTGTGGGGTTTTTATGATAAGTTTGGCTGTTTTACCCGTATTTATATATTATACATGAATCTTGTTGGGACGCTGCAAATACCCCTTGTCAACCATGTCGATCGCGAGGTTACGCCCGTCCAGCTTGTTCTGTTTGGGTTTCTCTTGGTCAGTTACATTGCTTATCGTTATCCCCTAGGATTCATCCTGGTGGTCTTACCTGGGTTGGGTCTTTGGGGCATCCTCTAATGTTAATTTCAGTAGGACTTCCCATCATAGGGTTCTTACATTTAGGGTTCCCGTAGTATTTCCCGCTAGGTATCTCCCAGGATGTTTTCCCCATTGGTCAGTATAGATTTATTATTGTGTTTGTGCTTGATGTCATGTTTTATTATATTTTAAAATCTTATTATTATTACCGCTGAAGGTCAGGTACAGTCCTATCTGTTTACTTCCTGTCGCTTTGTTGGTTAGGCTACGTGCCAAGCACAAGCTGATATTAATGTCTAGTGTATATATTTAGTAATGGTGGTTAATTATTTATTATTTCTGGTTAACATCCCTGTCCTAGCCCTGCCTAGTGCAAGGTTAGGCTTTTCCTGGTAGCCTATCTGGCCTCCTTCTCTCCTTGTACCTTGGGGTAGGTTAGGTGAGAGGAGGGGATCAGCAGGTGGAGGGAGTTTCTGTTGTTGTTCCATCCACCGACCGTTGTTTGGGTTGTGGAGTGAGACCCCATTGTCCTCCCCCTTCTTTCGGAGGGGTAGAGGTTTTTCCCTTGGGTGTGTCTCCTCCACGCTATTTTAGCATTCCCTTACTTTACGGTTCTGGCTGGCCTTCGACACAGGAATTTCTCTCCCCTGTTGGTTCTCCATCCCTCCCTTTCATTCTCCCCCTTCGTATTTTATAGACTGCGTCTATTACAAGGTGACAGCATGGGGTCACGTGAGGCTGCTTCCCTTTACCTTCCTGTTAGGGGTAGGCCTAGAGCTCTCCCTACTTGGGTATTACTTTTACCTAGTACGGCTTGCGATTACAGTTGAGCTGGGTACACGTCTTCCCTAGTCTCCTGTTTTCCTCTTCTCTGGTCTAAGCCCTTCCTTACCTAGCCTTTCCCCTTCCCTAGCCTACCCTAAGTCAACTCCTTGTCATATATCGCGTGTGTGACATCGGTCCCGATGATCACCCCTTGAGTACTTGGGTCCTCCCTGGTGGAGGATTAAGCTCCCTCCCAGGGATGGTTCCTGGTGACAATTGTCTTGACTTTATGTTTCGCCACATTACCCGCTCTCCTCGGATTGAGTGGGTTTTCGAACATTCTCAGGGTTGCCCTTCCCCCCTCCCATCATCTCCTGTCCTCCCTTTGCCTACCGCGTTCGCCTCGGCGTCTGGGTCATTCTAGTCGGAATTGATTGGCGCTTACACCTGCCCGTGTGGGTCCAGTTGTGTTTTTGCCTCATCTTTCTTGTGTACTCTAGCGGTAGAGGCTTGGGATCTCTGGTGGTGATGGTACCGGACTTCGGGGGACTCTACCTCATGTATGGTGATGTTAACTGGTTACTTTACCACCCTCTATATGTATACATTTGTTACTGGTCCCCGGCGGCTTAACCCTGCCGTCGGGTTGATATAGTTACTTTAATCTTATATCAGAGTCCGGTGATCCTTCCCTTGGGTTCCGCCGGTTTTATTACTGGCGTTCCTTGTGGTAAGGGTCCTGTCGATTCAACTCTCTCGTTCCGCCGGAGTATTCCGGCAGTCGGGAGGCTTTTTGGTTACCATATACTGGTCCCCGGCGGCTTAACCCTGCCGTCGGGTTGATATATTTACTTTAATCTTATATCAGAGTCCGGTGATCCTTCCCTTGGGTTCTGCTGTTTTTATTACTGGCGTTCCTTGTGGTAAAGGTCCTGTTGATTCAACTCTCTCGTTCCGCCGGAGTATTCCGGCAGTCGGGAGTCTTTTTGCTTACCATATTTTAAGTTTCTTTGCTTAGTAGGTCCGTCTCTGACGGGGTTTTTCATTCCACCAGAGTTCTCCGGTAGCATGGTATGAAAATACTTATCCCTACATAGTTTAAGTTTCTTAGAGTGGTAGATTCATGTGCTTTTCACACTTACAGACTGTTCGTTGTGAGGAGCCCGGATGTGCCGCCATCCTCCACCAACCCTACGGGCATGTGGTGTGTCGGACCCACGCTGGCTGTGCGGTCCGGCTTGATGACTTGATCGTCTGGCATCCGGACGGCTGTGAGGTTTGCTTTGCATCATACGGATGTATCCAGGACGAGTCGGTAAGCTACTTACTTCCGCTTTACCACGTTAGTCACAGTTTATTATTTGGTCACATCTGGCTCTTATATTAACACTCTGCTCCCTTTCAGGTTGAAGAGTCCTCCAAGAAAGAGGCCTTGGGGTCTCTCCGCGCCTGGGTGGCTGGGTTCAGGAGGAATGTTCCGTCGGGGAAGCCTTACATCCTCGATGAAGAGCTGAGGGACCTACTTTACGCCAGCGCCCAGATCACTGCGGCCGTACCATCTGATGTGGCCGCACCTATCATCGAGCAGATCCGGGCAGCAACCCAGCCCCTGCAAGGGGACCCCCTCTACACGGAGGCTTCCGAAGACGTTGCCGCGCTCGACCTGGACCTCGAGCCGATGGTCACCGAGCAGGACCAGGGGGTAGGTATTGAGGTAAGTGAGGCAGTGGGGGAGGGCGCCCTCTTTGATTTCCCTCCTTCATCATCCTCTTCTTTTCAGGCCTTCACTAAATTTTCTATCTTGAGGGACAGAGTTCAGTCTACTGTCCCCAAGTTGAAGTCGTCGTTGAAGGCGAAGGGCTATAAGTCCTCATCTTCATGGAAAGCCTCTCCTTTCCCCCCGTCGAAGCCAAAGGGTGCTGACCCTTTGCCTTCTGGGAGCAAACCAGTACCCCGGGCAAAGGAACGAGTAAAAGGCGGCCAAGCCCAGCCCTCCTCGCCAGCCTGCCTTGACCCTGAGGCGTTTGCGGGGATGTTGTTGCAGAGGTTCTCTATATAAGAGGTAGACGCTAAGCTAAGTAAGCTTACTGAGAGGCTTCAGAATCAGGAGACTCTGATCGCTGATATGGCGTGCTCGGTGGGGCCGGGTGCACTATCAGTTCCCTGACACCGCTGCCCTCCTCCTTTTGACGTAAGGAACCCATGGCGTGTTGCTCTTCGTGCTGTCCAGCATGAAGACACCTTGACCATTGAAGGCCTAGGTACCAGGCGTTAGAAGAACTGGAGTTCTTCCCGGCTGATCTCTTGCCCCCCTACCCAGGCTTCAAGTTAGGGCTGACGGAGGAAGCCTGGGTACGCTCAGATAAGGTCCCTAAGAGACGGTGATTTTCCCTAGGGATCAGGCGCAATCTGCTCTCTTTGCGCACTTTTACCGAGTGGCAGGCGGAGAACACGAAGTTGACCCCCTTCAAGGGCAACTTCACTATGTTTTCTCTCGGTGATAGGCTGCCCACTCCCTGCCTGAACAAGGTTGCTATCGCAACCGCTCAGGCTTGCTTGGAAGGCAAACCCTTGCCTCAGCTTCGGGAATCAGACCCTACGTCTCTGATCTTCCCCGGGGTGACGAGTTCTGGAAAGACGCTCCGTCCACATTTACTGTCGGTAAACTGGACGCAGCGGGTGCGCGTCAAACCAGTTCAGTGAGCAGCTTCCTAAGTTCACGGAAGCTCTCCTGAAGGCTGAGTTCGAGGCACGGTGTCGGTTGAGCCTGGTCTTTGAACTCCGCTGTGCCTGTCAGAAGCGACCGCCGTCTCCTTTGCAGAGGAGCCATTGTTTCAGGTTCTGACTAAATCCCTGTTAGCAGGGTTCCAGTCGGACCTGTACGACTTCATGGTAGCAAAGATGAACTGCCGTAAGTTCATCTTTGCTGATGCTTCCCATTCGCCATGAGCCTAACAGACTCATGAAGAGTTCTTTCTGGGGAGACAACCTTTTCCCAGACGATGAAGTCTCCAGTGTCCTGGGGAAGCAACCAGGCCAACCAGAGTCTGCGCTCCCGGTGGGGTATCTCCCGCTCTTAAGCGAAGACCTCTGAGTTTAGCGGTTCCCAGAATAGGCCTGGGAAACGTTACAGGAAGCACAGGGACCACAACATCAGACGGTTGTTCAGGCAGTTCCGGTCTCGACGGTGAGCCAACCGTCCACCTCCAAGGCCCAACCCCAACAGTATGTGCTGGTTCAACCAGCCCAATCCCTTGCTGCGCCTACGTATGTCTCCTCGCCAGTGTACAACCCTACCTATGAGGGCCGTGGGGTCTTTCACGGCCTTAATAGGAGCGCAAGGGGGGGTAGAGGTCGAGGCCCCTTCAGAGGCAAGGCTGGATCCGTCTCCCGGGGGAAAAGTGGCCGCGATAGAGGAAACAAACCTGCTTCCTCCCACTGAGACCAGTTAGGTAGGTGGACGCCTATACTGGTTCAGAGACCAGTGGTCCTTCAGTCCTTGGGCACACAGCATTGTGTCCAAAGGTCTGGGTTGGAGCTGGATCAGGGGCACCCCCCCACAATGACCAGGTTTTACCAACCTTCCTCCAAAGCCCTACAGGACTTTGTGACGGAGCTACTCAACAAGAGAGCAATAAAGAAAGTGAGGCACCTCAAGTTTCAAGGCAGGCTGTTCACTGTCCCCAAGAAAGATTCCGGCCAGCAAAGAGTGATTCTAGATGATCGAGTTCCTGGGATCGTTAGGCTTCCAATTGAACAGGGAGGAGTCCCGCCTGACTCCGGAGTCTCGGTTTCAATGGCTGGGTCTCCAGTGGGACCTAACCTCGTACAAGCTATCCCTTCCGCCGACCAAGCGGAAGGAAATAGCTGATGCTACCAGAAAGTTTCTGGAAGTCAAAGTAGCCTCCCGCCGGACTCAAGAGAGGTTTCTCGGCTCTCTTCAGTTTGCTTCAGTGACAGACCTGCTCTTAAAAGCGAGATTAAAAGACATCAGGCTCAGAGACAGAGTCTCTCAATCCCTCAAATCCTGAAGAAAGAGTGTGTATGCCGTGGTCCACAGTCCAGGGTCTCTCAAGTCTGTCCCACTTCAGTTCCCCCTCCAGCTCTGGTAATCCACACAGACACTTCTTTAAGCGGCTGGGGAGGATACTCACCAAAACAAAAAGTACAATGGACTTGGTCTACAATGGTCCGTCAGTTCCATGTAAACACCTTGGAAGCTGTGGCAGTGTTTCTAACCCTAAAGAAACTTCGCCCCGCCGGCCAGATTCACATCAGGTTGGTGTTAGGCAGCGCCGTGGTGGTTCATTGCATAAACAGGGGCGGCTCCAATTCAAGTCGCGTAAATCAAGTGATGTTTGCCATCTTCTCTCTGGCGAACAAGCACGGCTGGCATCTGTCAGCCACCCACCTAGCGGGAGTGCGGAACGTGGTAGCGGATTCTCTGTCCAGACTAACTCTGTTAGTGACAGAATGGTCCCTGGACGGGGAATCATTCAACTGGATCCACCGCCGGGTTCCGGGACTCCAAGTGGATCTGTTCGCCACGGAGAGCAATCACAAACTTCCCTGTTGTGTGGCTCCCAATCTGGATCCCCATGCCTATGCCACGGACGCAATGTCTATAGCTTGGAACAGTTGGGAGAGAATCTACTTGTTTCCCCCATTAAACATGCTGTTGAAAGTCCTGCACAAACTCAGGTCATTCAAGGGTCGGGTAGCCTTAGTAGCCCCCTATTGACTGGAGGGCAACTGGTTCCCCCTTCTCCTGGAGCTCAAGTTGCGGTGTCATCAGATACCCAGACCCAAACTGACTCAAGTAGTACAAACAAAGGCTGTGTCAGCTTCCTCAAAAGTCCAGGATGCACTAACTTTATGGACTTCATAAAGTTTGCCGCACAGAAGGGAGTAAACATTGACCCCGTTAACACTCTGTCTCTGGAATCTGATAAGCGAGATTCTACTCTCAGACAATATGATTCTGCAGTCAAGAAACTAGCATCCTTTTTAAAGGCATCCTCCTTAACGACGTTCTGAAGCCTGCCTCAGATATTAATAATTCTCAGTGCTCTTATCTGGGTCTGTTAAGGAAGACCTTATTCCTGATTAGTTTAACTTCAGGTGCCAGAATCTCAGAGCTGTCCGCTCTCTCCAGAGGTGTCGATCACATTGATTTCCTCCCGTCGGGAGAAGTTCTCCTTTCCCCTGATCATACGTTCCTAGCGAAAAATGAAGACCCTCAGGACAGGTGGTCTCCTTGGAGGGTGGTGCTCCTTCCACAAGACCAATCCTTATGTCCAGTCCATACTTTAAGGGCTTACTTACAAAGAACTTCTCAGTGTACATCTGGTCCTCTTTTTATCAGGGGAAAAAGGTGGAACTCTTTCGTTGAAAGCTATAAGACAGCAAATTCTGTATTTTATTAAACAAGCTAACCCGGTTTCAGTGCCTAAGGTTCATGATATCCGTGCGGTGGCTACTTCTACCAATTATTTTCATAATGTGGATTTTGCTGAACTTACCAAGTACACGGGATGGAAATCATAGTGTTTTAAACGCCACTATCTAAAATCACTTTCGAAGCTCTGAAATTTTCTACAGTGGCTGTGGAGAGTGTCATTCCCCACCTTAATTTATCCTTAGTCCTCATCCTTTCCCCCGCCCACCTGCCTCATTTATTTCTCTGCCTGTCCTCCTGGATCAATCATGCCTCACTGCCTTAGCTCCTCATTATTGATACTAGTATTGTTAACCTTAAGAGTGTCTTGGTGTATTTGCTTTTGCCATGCTGTTGTTTAAATTTAGCCTAAGAGGTACCTTGTTTGTTTTGCTTTATGCTTTCTGTACCTCTCCTTTTTGTGTTGAGTAATTTATATCACTCTTGTCATTGCATTGTGTTGTGTTATGTGTATTCATTTCACCTGTACTTACTGTGATCTGATACACTGTTAATTGTTTTGAATTTTTCATATTAAATCTAGTTTTTGCACAGCATGTGCTTTTATTCATTTTCACCTCCTCTTGGTTTTGTATCTTTGCAGTCTTGGCATGATTCTCTGTTACTCTTTCGCCGGGTGACACAGGACGCGCTCAGAAAAGGGATTTTGACAAAGGAAAAATCTATTTCTGAGGGAGGCCCTGTGTCACCCGGCCACCCTCCCAGTGTCTGGTTTTCCCCCCCTACTTGGGCATGCCAAGCCTGGGGTGGTGCTAGCCTGGAATGAGTTCAGATGGCGCTGAGGTGCCGCTGCCACGGGCGTGGTGAGTGTGGGAGCTGGTCACGGCTCTCTGCTCTTCCCGAGGGTTTTGCCATTGGGATATCTTTTGAGTGTGGTTTCTGTGGTTGTGATTCCTTCACTCACCCTTTCTATACCGACGTCTTCATTATAGAAGACGCTCGCTCTGGGGTAGTAACTCAGCATTCTGACAGTTTTTTCTCTGGTATATTTGCAATATTTATACCTAGAAATTCGTGCTAGTATGGAATTTCATGGGTGACACAGGGCCTCCCTCAGAAATAGATTTTTCCTTTGTCAAAATCCCTTTTTTATCTTTATGGATTTTTTTCACTGTGCTATTAAATTTTTTTTTACTTTATCAAGGGGATTTTTTGTTAGTTTTTTGTAAGTCGTATCATCATCCAGTAGGGTTTGCATACGTGATATGTAGTCAGCTTTATCTAAAATTACAATACTATTCGACTTATCAGCTTTTGTGATGTGGATTGTATTGTCATTTTTTATATGAACTTTCTTTGTAACCTTATTTTTATATTTCTCCAGTCTGCAAGTAGAGGACAAAAAGTCAAAATACCTTGCAGCACTCCAGTGTTTCTCTTTCTGTCGTGGATATTGTGTGTGTGTGTGTGTGTGTGTGTGTATAATAAATATATCGATCTTACACGATTCGAGTTGCACGAATTCACTCACAATCGAACTTTTCACTGGAACCTAACTAATTGGCATACGTGATTTTTTCACAGACGCACGAAATTCTTGAGAAACCCTGCAAAAGTGGTTATGTTTAACTTTTGAAGTAATTTATAAGTTTTCATGCTTTCATGTATAAAATCTGCATGAGAAATGCATTTCATGCTTTTATGTGTCAAATCTGTATGAAAAATGTATTATTTTTATTTTTGTACATGCATAAATATGATGGAAAGTTAATTTCAGCACATTCAGCTAGTGTACTTTTACAAGATGTGGTACCCATTTGCAAAGTTACTGCACTTTTCAAAGATGACACCCCTGCAGAAAATGCTTGTTTAATGTTTAAAGTACAGTACAGTACATTTATAAGTTTTCATGCTTTCAACTGTAAAATCCATTTGGAAATTTATTTTTATATTTCTGAACATAAATATCATACAAAGTCTTTGTCACTAGGATGTCTTTACATGACCTCGAGATGAGGTTGTTCAGTCGTGCTCGTTTGATAAAATGAATTCGTTAATGTGCTATCAAAGATGTAACTAAAAGTTGTATAAGTTTCATTCTTTGAAAATTACTTTGTTAATCCCGGAGAAAAGTGCTGGTGCAATCTATATGTGCATGTAATTACAGCACATTCAGTTGGTGTACTTTTACAAGATGTGATACCCATTCACAAAGTTACTGCACTTTTCAAAGATGATATCCCTGCAGAAAGTGTGTTTAATTTTTGAAGTACTATTTTATAAGTTTATGTGTTTTTAAGTGTAAAATCAGAATTGAAAATTTGTATTTATATATTTGCACATAAATATGATACAAAAGAAGTACAGTAGTCCTGGCAGAAGAGTTTCTTCTATCTGAAGAGGAGGACTCTGAGGAGCTGTAACTCCTCAAGTATGCTGTGCAGTCATATCATCATCATTCATCAGACTGTACAGCTAATTTATCATCACCTTCAAATCAACATTCATCACTGGTGAGTACCCATACGTACTGTTTTTTTATTACAGTCCAATATTTTTAATGCTCTCTCATTTGTAGTTAGTGCTCAAACATATTTTTACAACTTATTATTTCTCTGTACGTCATTACCTGTACAGAATATAATTTTAAATTGATTGAATTTTACCTGTACTGTACTACCTTCTACGAACATTATGTACATGTTTTCGATATTTTATGGAATTATACCTTTGTTATGACTGTGACGCATGACGTTTTGCCTAGTGACGCAAAGAAAACGATTTTTACTCTTAAGTGAGAAAAAAAAAAAAAAAAAAAAAAAAAAAGGCATCCCATGAATTAGGGGTAACACTAGTATACGTACACACCTACTGTAAATGAGCTATTATGAAACAGTGCAGTACTCAATTTTTTTGTCAACCATTTACTGTGTTTCTTTTTTAAGGGTAATAAGCTAAATTTTATATAAAATTACAATAACTTTAGTTCATTCAAAAGTTAGCTTAATACTTTGGGAGCATGATTAGGTCACATTTAGTACTTAAACTCTGGAAATAAACATTTATTAGCATTTTTAAAGACTAAGCCAAACTTACGCGAAAATTCACCTTGCACGAGGGGTTCCGGAACCTAACCTCGCTTAAGTTCAAGGTATGACTGTATATATATATATATATATATATATATATATATATATATATATATATATATATATATATATATAATGTAGAGAGTACAGAGAGAGAGAGAGAGAGAGAGAGAGAGAGAAGCCTGGGTTATGTGTTTCAAGACTGGAAGTTCTGAATATGTAAAACTGCCTTGCGAACTCAAAACAGTGAGTGAGTATATCGCGCCCAGAGCCATAACACTGATCGTAAAATCTGGAAACTGTAGCCTCACGATTTAGCTGACTCAGGACAACTCAGCACCTCGTCAGAAGCTAACATGCCAGACATATCTATAACCCCTCCTTCAATAGGAGGCGTTTTCATGGAAATTCCATGGATTTGGGGCTGGACAAAGTGATGTAATTCAACACCCTCAAATCAAACATTCTAGGGAGGAGTCTTTTACACCTCCTCCTAAGATCATTTCCAATCAAATCCTCTAAGGAGAGATTTTAACAACGCCCACCACCGTCCTTCCCTAGCAACCATTCGAGGGGAGGCCTTACAGATAAATTCTTCCAATGGAGAACTGAGAGGGAGGAGTTGGAAAGACAACCAGAAAACCCAGGGGTTCCAGAGAAGCCAGAAGAACAGCATTCGAGTTCCAACCCACCATTCTGGAAGTCTAGTCGCCTTTCTGAGACTCCCCCTTGACTGTTTGGCAACTTAGAAGAGTTATGAAGTGAAGGAAATTAACTCCCAAACAGACTTAATTGAAAATATACTGTCTAGCATAGTCCCGCGTGATTTCAAGATAATAACTCTTTCGTCGGGTCTGGTAGGAATGGCGAAGTGTAACCAGCAGGCAGTTTGGAGTCGGCGTTGTAAGCAACAAATTTGTACCATTAATCTTTGATGACAGTTTGTCTCCATAGTTAACTTGTCCCTGTTTCATCATTGGTGCCCATAAAGGACGTATGTTTGGTATTTTTCTGCCTGCTGTTGTTTATTTTATTTTTTTTTTTAAGCTACTTTTTATTTATGAAGTTAAATGCCCCTTTCTGAGAGATATCATTACCTTTTAAGATAATTCCTTCAAAATAACATTAGACTTTTCCCCTTTTGTTTGTTGCAAGTCAAAACAGCCCGTCTGGTATGTTAAAGAACCCTTCAAAATAACAGAGGATGGCTCTGTTTTGGCTGGCGGGGGTTGTTGAGCAACGGGAGGATCATGGTAAAAAAAAAAAAATTTTTTTCTTTTAGGTGTGTCACGTTAAAGTGATGGTTTCGCGAACTGTTTTGGCAACTTAGAAGTTTTGATGTTCTCGTTGAGCTGCGTTTTCTGGTAGGGTTCTTTGGCAGCCAGTTTTGGGTCTGGTAGGGCGGCGAGGTAAGCGGTAGTGGCAACAGCAGCAGGCAGTTTTTAGTCGGCGTTGGTCGGAGTTTTGAGCAGGTAAGAAGGGGTGGAAATTAACATGCTCATCTTTGATGACAGCGTGAAGCGTCTCCATCGGGTATTCTGGTTTGTGGGTTCTTGTCCCTGTTGTGCAGCTGAGGGCTGTCTTGGTGCCCTGATGGAGGACGTATGTTTATATTTTTGTCTTTTTTTTTTTTTTTATATAAAAAAATATACATATTTTTGTTTAGTGCTGCCTATTTTTTTTTGTATATCTTTTACCAGACCTGACTCTTGTAAATATTGTTAATAAATTAATTTTGAGCTCATTATATTGTTTTGTTGTTTTCCCCTCCTTTGTTTGTTGCATCTGTGTGTGTATGTATATATATATATATACAATATATATATATATATATATATATATATGTATATATACAATATATATATATATATATATATATATATATATATATATATATATATATATATATATATATATATATATACACAGTAATACTTCAATCTTGCATGAATTTCACACACACACGAACTTTTCACTGGAACCTAACTAACTGGCATACACAATTTTTTCACAAACACACGAAATTCTCAAGAAACCCTGCAGAAGTGGTTATGTTTAATTTTTGAAGTAATTTACAAGTTTTCATGCTTTTATGTATAAAATCTGTATGAAAAATGCATTTCATGCTTTTGTGTAAAATCTGTATGAAAAATGCATCTCATGCTTATATGTGTAAAATCTGTATGAAAAATGCATTTCAGGCTTTTATGTGTAAAATCTGTATGAAGAATGTATTATTTTTATTTTTGCACATGCATACAGATAAATATGGCGCAAAGGTAATTTTAGCACATTCAGTTAATGTACTTTTACAAGATGTGATACCCATTTGCAAAGTTACTGCACTTTTCAAAGATGATACCCCTGCAGAAAATGCTTGTTTAATGTTTGCAGTACATTTATAAGTTTTCATGCTTTTAACTGTAAAATCGATATGGAAAATTTATATTTATATTTTTGTACATAAATACCACACAAGTATTATGTCCATTCGCAAAGTCTTTGTCACTAGGACTTTACATGACCTTGAGATGAGGTTGTTCAGTTGCGCTCATTTGATAAAATGAATTTGTTACTGTAATATCAGAGATGTAACTAAGAGTTGTAAAGTGTCATTCTTTGAAAATTACTTTGTTAACCTTAGAGAAAAGTACCTTCCACTTAAGCTCCCTTGGAGCCGGGCACTTGAGAGTAGGCGGTGGGCAATCATTACATTCAGCACCAGTTACTCCTTCCTACATTACTGCAAATTATATGTCTCCTTACTACAAGGGTCATATGAAGTTTTGATCAATCTGTTTTGCAACCTTCGCTACAGTAGTGAAAACCAGATGAACTTGAATTAGGCAGAATAACAATAAAAACTGGAAAACTCATCCTGAAAGCTATCAAGACTTGAAGGCTACTCAAAATAAGTGATACTACTTCACTGAAATCCGGCCATACAACTAAAAATAAGTCAACAAAAGCTGCAGCAAACCTCCGATGTCACTCAAGAGATGGCAGAAACAGAACGAGGTTTTCTGCTAAGTCGTTTCCAGTACTCATGTTAGTAGGCGTGGGTTGTCACCTACACTAAACTATCGAAGTGCTACTGCAATTTTTTAAATAAAGGCTGCCATGTGAGTTGAAGCTATAGCTATGAATTACTTGCTAAGTTCCTTATATGAAATATTTTTCCCCATGAATTCAGACTTTATTGAAATAACTAACACAGTTACTTCGCTCACTTCTTAGAACATTCATTTCCAATTAACGAAAACTTACTAATTAATTTTACAGTAAATACAGAAAGATCTACAAGTATTAATCGGTTATCACTTTCTTTAATTTTTAATAAAGTTGCCAATCACACTTTATGTTGAGCAATGAACATACAGAGCCTATTATAGAAAAAGATACTCATACAGTAAAGCCGCCATATTCGTGGGGGTTGCGTACCACACCCCCCCGCAAATAGCTAGAACCCACGAATACTTAGAACCCTTCTAAAAACGCTTAGAACTGCCTCTTTTGATAGTTCAAACACACACACAAAAAAACTAAAAATGCTTATACAGGTGTTACCCTACTTACGATGGGGTTAGGTTCCAAAAAACTCCATCGTTTGTTGGAAAAAATATATCTCGAATATAGCCTAGCCTACACTAGGTTATTTGGTACCATGTATACACATATGGTAGCTTAGCCTACACTATACAGTATACTCTATACATACATGGTATAGTAATTATTAATATCAGCTATATAATTCTGGAGGTTCATGCAGTGACTTACGATAATTCAGTACAAAGAGAAATTGAATAACAAACAAGAATCAGCTTAGCCTACACTATGGTATATCGTATACATATACGGTAGCCTAGCCTACACTATACTGTACTCTTTATTCACATATTATATACAAACATCAACATAACGAATATGCATCTTTTCCATGAATCTTTTAAAATGTTATGTGTTAATTCACTGTATCCAATAATATTGTATATATATTCTTATACTGCATTGTTTTTGTATTATAAACTGCGATCACAGCGATCAATGTTTTGGTTTGAAAATTGTTTAAGCGGTGTTCATTTCGCCACATTGAACTCAGTTCAGAGAGCTTTTCTTGCTTCCAGTTAGCGTAAATGAATCTCTAGATACTTTATTTATATGAGGCAAGGTTATTTTTCGTTATACTTTACAAAGTATTTCTAAGTCGAAATATAACTTAAATACGTCTTGTTGTGAAATTAATTTAGCTGTTTCTTCATTAACAGATGACGTTAGCTGTTTGGGGGCATTTGTTTTGTGTTAAAAAAAAAAAATCAAGATTCCGTTTTCTATTTTCACTTGACTTCACCATAATACAAGCTTTACGTATATCATTTATCGGCGTAAAAGTAGCAGTAATGTGTTCTTTCATGCCCAGTAGTTTTGATTAAAATACTTTCTCTCCGATTTTAATTATGGTAGTTTCATCCATGTTGCTGATGCACGATAATTTATAGTCATTAGCAGCTTGAACATTATTTTCTCAGCTTCAGCTACAACTTACATCATAAATTTAGTAGTGTATTGCCTCGCCGATCTTTTATCCATACCGAATAAGGGTATAATGTAAAAATATACCAGTCCTACTCTACTTAACGTCATTTGTACTATAACCCACGGTAATTGTGTATTACCATACGATGGTTGAAATACAAGCACATGGGCTGTTGTTATCTGATTCGGTGATAAACAAAACTACAGTTTCTCGGTAGGTTGTTTATGGCTGTACGCATTTGTGAAAGAGTATAACGTTACTAACGATACTTTTATCATTCTCTGTTACTTTTTAACTTGAAGATGGGATAAAAAGTTGGAGGAAAAGAAGCTGGTCTATTGTAATTTGGTCTCTCTCTCGCTGCCTGATTGTACGCTGCTGCCTGCGCCCTTGTGAAATTTTAAAATATTTTATAAATATTGCTGTTTTGGTACTAATTGCTTACCCCTTGCAAAATTGAATTATTGTACGGTGAACTATCGTAACTTGAGCACTACCTGAGTATTTTAATAGTTTTATCACAAAAAGTGCATTTAGTCATGAAAATGACATGAAAATACAATAATTATTGAATATTTCTCAGTGAAAAATACAGTGAATGGACGGATTTTCAGTGAATAATGCATATATATGTTCCATAGAGAACTCTGTGAATATGTGAGTCCATGAATCGTGAGACAGCAAATACGGGGGGTTTAATGTAATCACATCAAAGAAGTGAAAAGAAATTTATATAAACACATGATACACTCGTTAACACAATTACACAAAGATATTTCTTTCGGACATTTCAAGGAGCACACGACTCAGAAGGTAACCATCAAGTCCATTTCCCCCTTTGCATCACCAACTAAAAAGAATTATGGCTTTTGTTGTCAACAGAAGAAAAAGAAAAAAATTATTTATCAAATTTCAAATACCATAAATAGCAGGGCATAATCCACTAAAGTAGAATAGGACATGAGGACTAGGTAAAGCCTATGTAACTTGGATAACAAATTCTATTTTGTTTTTACAGTACATGTGAATGTCTTACAGTATTTCAACTAGACTGAAGAAATGTATATGCTTATATTCATTTAAATAATACTTTAAATGTTTTATTTCAACTAGACTGAAGAAATGTGTTTATATTCATTTTAATACTTTAAAGTTATTTTATAAAACACACACACACACACATATATATATATATATATACATACACACACACACACACACACACATATATATATATATATATATATATATATATATATATATATATATATATATATATATATATATATATATATATATATATTATATTATGAATGAATTTTATCACATCACCATGATTCCTATACAAGCATTAGCTACAAACATCCTTTAATTTCCAATTAGCTCTACCTTGGAAATAATATATTTTCATATATGTTACCGAAGGTGAATTTTTTTGTTGATAATAAATATGTCGTCTCGTGGGCTTGAACCATGGAAGACAAGAACTCAGGACTACAGAGACGCACATTTTAACCACACAGCCAATATATATATATACACATTATATATATATATATTATATATATTATATATATTATTGGCAATTTTTGCTTATTGTCGCGCCATTGGAATGGAACAGAAATAACTGGAACTTTGTATGCATATATATACAAATATATATATATATTATATATATATATATATATATATATATATATATATATATATATATATAGAGAGAGAGAAGACATACACAAAATGTATACACACACACACACACACATTATATATATATATATATATATATATATATATATATATATATATATATATATATATATATAATATATATATATAACATACAAACGTCCTTTAATATCCAATTCTCTCTAACATCATTATGAATAATATATTTTTATATATGTTACCAAAGGGGAATTTTTTAATTGATAATAAGTTCGTCATCCCGTGGGCTCGAACCACAGAAGACAAGAACTCAGGACTACAGTGACGCCTTTAAACACACGGCCAACAAGTGAGGTACAAGTTGATACCGACTCCCACCTACAAATCCCCATCGAACTCAGGTAGCCTATTTGTATTTAGAATTGATATCAACCCACCTCTGGCATGCTGACCATGTAGTGTGTTTGTCACACGCAGCCATATTATGAATGAATTTTTATCACATCACCGTGATTCATGCACAAGCATTAAGCTACAAACGTCCTTTAATATCCAATTCTCTCTACCTCGGAAATAATATATTTTCATATATGTTACAAGGGGAAATTTTTAGTTGATAATTATATATATATATATAATATATATATATATATATATATATATATATATATATATATATATATATATATATATATATATATATATACAGAGTAGTCCCAGTTATCAGCGGTTCCATTCAATGGCGCAACTCTAGCGAAAATCGCCAATAACATTAAATTTGGCGATTTTCCAGGTTATCGGCACATTAATAGGTATTTATTGGCACTAATATGCGATTATCGGGGCTGATAAGGGGATATCGGCGCATATTGGTAGCGAAAATTGCTGATTTTCATCGCTAGGCAAGCGCTGAAAGCCCAGATTGCCAATAACTGAGCCTGCCGATAAGTGAGGACTGTCTGTATGTATGTGTGTGTGTGTATATATATACAGTCATACCTCGAACTTACACGAGGTTAGGTTCCGGAGGCCCTCGTGCAAGGTGAATTTTTGCGTAAGTTTGGCCTGGTCTTGAAAAATGCTAATAAATGTTTATTTCCAGAGTTTAAGTACTAAATATGACCCTAATCATGCTCTAAGCTAACTTTTAAATGAACTAAAGTTAGTGTAATTTTATTTAAAATTTGGCTTATTACCCTTAAAAAAGGAATATATACAGTAAATGGTTGACATAAAAATTGAGTGCTGCACAGTTTCATAATAAATGCGCATTTACAGTAGGTGCGTCACGTATACTAATGTTACCCTAATTTATGGGATGCCATTTTCTTTGTCACTTAGAGTAAAAGCCGTTTTCTTTTTGTCACTAGGCAAAACGTCAATGTGTCTGTGTAACATAAGTACAATTCATAAAATATCAAAAAAATGTTACATAATGTTACAATTCCAGGTAAAATTCAATCAAACATATACTGTAATGAAAATGTTATGATACATAGAGGAAGAGAGAGAGAGGGGCTTTTGTATCGTAAACAATGCGCAAATATATAAATACAAATTTTCCATTCTGATTTTAAGAAAACTTAAAATTTAAACACACTTTCTACAGGGGTATCATCTTTGAAAAATGCAGTAACTAAAGGGTATCACATCTTGTAAAAGTACACCAACTGAACGTGCTGTAATTACATGCACATAAATTTGCACCAGCACTTTTCTCCAAGGTGAACAGAGTAATTTTCAAAAGAATGACACTTACAAACTTTTAGTTAGGCTACATCTCTGATATTACATCAACGAATTCATTTTATCAAATAAGCACGACTGAACAACCTCATCTCAAGGTCATGTAAAGTCCTTGTGACAAAGACTTTGCAAATGGACATAATACTTGTAAGATATTTATGTACAAAAATATAAATATAAATTTTCCATATTGATTTTACAGTTAAAAGCATGAAAACTTATAAATGTACTTCAAACATTAAACAAGCATTTTCTGCAGGGGTATCATCTTTGAAAAGTGCAGTAACTTTGCAAATGGGTATATATCACATCTTGTAAAAGTACACTAACTGAATATGCTGAAATTACCTTTGCATCATATTTATGCATGTACAAAAATAAATATAATACATTTTCAATACAGATTTTACATGAAAGCATGAAATGCATTTTCATAGAGATTTTACACAAGCAAGCATGAAATGCATTTTCATAGAGATTTTTGCACATTAAAACATGAAATGCATTTTTTCATACAGATTTTACACATAAAAACATGAAATGCATTTTTCATACAGATTTTACACATAAAAGCATGAAAAATTGTAAATTACTTCAAAAATTAAACACCCACTTCTGCAGGGTTTCTCTGAGAATTTAAGTGTCTGTGAAAAATCGCGTATGCCCATTAGTTAGGTTCCAGTTGAAAAGTTAGTGTGTGTGTGAATTCATTTCAACTCCCTCTCATGTAAGATCGAAGTATTACTGTATATATATATATATATATATATATATATAGAAATGACTTGAACTAAGCACTTTCATCAGGATTCAGGTACAAGTGCCAAAGAAACAAACAGTCACAAGCAGACTTTGTGGCAAGACAAACAATGCTAAAAAGACAAACTACGCTAACAATTATCAAACAGTGGTCATGCTTAATAGCCTTCTTGTTTTAAAATACCCTTTGTTAGAATTCCATCAACTTTACATAAACCTAGGCTGATATTTAATAAATTGTCACAGTCTTTTTCAATTATACAGGATTCTATTAAATTTCTTTTCCCTAGATCTTTGCAATACATAATTTTTTTTTATTCTGTCCAATTAACACTAGGATTGATATTCCTGTGTACAAATAATGCATTTGACATATTACCAGTTCTTACACTATATTTGTGTTGTTTTAATCAAACAGCCAGCGTCTTCCCTCTTTGTCCTACATATATGTTTTATTATATTGTTTACACGGAATCTTATACATACAACCTGTTTCATTTCCCGGTGAATTTCTGATCAGAAGTTTGTAATAGTTCCTAGCATTTTAAACACAACATTAATACCCAGTGGCTTGACTTGTCTCGGGATGTTATTAAAACAAGTATAAAAAGGAAGCATACACAGGACAAAGTGGGAAGATGCTGGCTGTTCAATTAAAGAACACAAATATAGTGTTATAGTAATGGTATATAATATGCCAAATGCATTATTTGTACACATGAATATAAGAGTAACACCATGGTATTAACTGGACAGAATCAAAGGAAATTGTTTGCAAAAATTTCAAAATTTCAATTACTGACAATTTATTAATATCATCTGTATAATTAAAAAAAAAGATTTTAAAACATGACAATTTACCACTTGTTTGTCTAGTAAGTTAAATATCAGTTAAGTCTTTTTAGCATTTATATAAAGTTGAGATTTAATGAATATATGATCATTCTACAGTGATTTGTTTACTATATTTTAAAATATGAAGGCTATTATAATATATATATAAAGAAGGCCCATAAAACACTATTTAAATGTTGAAACCATATATTTAGGACACTTGTTTCTTCACTGTTCAGTAATTTAAGGATTCATTTCAGAGATTCTGTCTTTTTAGCATTGTTTTCTTCAAAGGGGTCCGAGGATTAAGGTGTCAATGCCCAATGTCTCCTGACATATTGTTGGTTTGATTGATGATAGCAGATTCAGTTTCTTTTTAATGACTCTATTTCTAATTGTTCATCTCAATTTTTTCTTTTGTCTCTTACTGGATGGCCCTGATGATGTCTCTGTTTACAGAAAAAAATCTGAAAGCTCTTGGTTCAAGTCATTTCTTTTCACCCTTCAACTGGCTGATTGCATATATGATCATCACATATCTACAGTGATTTGTTGCTATATATATATATAATGTTAGTTCTAAAGAACCACTCTGCATGGAGAGACTATTTATTAATGAATTTCTTTGACTGAACAACAGGCTTGAGAAAAGGGTGTATATACATGATTGCAGGGCAGGTGAGGTAACTTGAGAGATTTACATACATGAGAAATTTCCAGTATATATATACTGTCAGTGTCTTTCATGTTTTTGCACAATAAAGCTCCACATGATGTCATGTTTGGTACCAGCCCCTTTGAATTAATGTAAATAGCCTAAATACACAAAAGATGTTAAATTCCTCACATTATGTATATCGGTAAATTTCTCAAGTTATCTCATTTGTGCTGCACCATAGAGGCTGCACCCTTTTCTATATAGTTCATGCAAAAAAAAAAAAAAAAAAAAAAAAAAAAAAAAAAAGTAGAACTAAGCAACAGCTCTGCATTGGGTATTAATTTGGAAATTGATTTTTCTTATAGTTTTTTGGTTGCATATCAAGAATTTACATTATTTTTTGTCGGTCAACTGTAATTAACCTCAGAAGTTGTATACTGGCCATCCTGGAATGCTATCAGTCATGTGTAGTGTTATAGGGGACCTTTTGGTAAAAAGTGGTTTCCTCCCAGGGAGGGTCCTGGGCTCTGCCCCCCAGATAAGTAACACGGCCTGTTAGGTTAGGTTAGGGTATGTTAGGTTAGTATAGTTCCTTTTATAATAGGTTTCCTTAGCCAATCCCTTCTTGAACATATGGCTCCCTGATGACTTGCGTATATGTTGAACCATTCCATAACAACAACATGACAGTCTGGTTTTTCTCCCGTTTTCCCCCACCCAAAACCCCGCGTTCCCAAAGGGTCTCTAACCATGTTGGGTAGATACGAGGTTAATAATAACTGAATAATTGACCGACAATAACCACTGCCACCTCCTTCATCAGCAACACTATAAGTAAAGGAAAAATCAATTTCCAAGCTGTTACTTATATTTACAAAAAAAAAAAAAAAAAAAAAAAAAAAAAAAAAAATCATTGATAAACAATATTTCACTGCCTGCGGTAATTCGTTAGACTTACCACAGGCAAAATTGAAGATTACTGCCACGTCTCGGTTCATGCCAGTCGGCAACCATATCTACCAACTTTTGCATATGTTTTTGTTTGATTATAACTTTTATTTACAGTCTTCTGTATAAAAGAAGGTGACCACCCTGCACATAAACTGATAGTTACCTATACTTGTAGTGGTGCTGATTAAGGAGTTGGTGTTGTTTATTGTCGGTCAGTAATCATTAACCTCATATCTACCCAACACAGTCAGGGACCCTTAGGAAATGAGGGGTTTTGGAAGCGTTGGGAGGTACAGAGGGTTGCCACGTTGCTGTTACGGAACAGTTCCGCCCGTTCGCAAGTCGTCAGGGAGCCAGGCCCATATGTTCAAGAAGGGATTGACTAAGGAAACCTATTATAAAAGGACCTGTACTGACCTAACGTACCCTAACCTAACCTAACCGGCAGGCCGTGTTACTTAGCCCGGGGGGTGGAAAAAGTTTAAGTATACCTTAGTTTCACCAGACCACTGAGCTAATTAGAGCCCCCTGGACCCCCAGTGAAGTAAACTCCACTTTCTACCAAAAGCTCCCCTATAGGCTAGGCTGACACTGCGCATGCATGATAGCATTCCAGGATGGCCAGCATATAACTTCTGAGCTTCATTACGGTTGACTGCAGTCGATCGACAAAAAATAACGGTCAACTCTTGATAAGCAACCAAAATATACACCACAGGAAAAATCAACTTCTGGTAGACCTCAGCAGGGTAATGTCCCACCGGATCTCCTGCTTTGCCTACGATGTAGGTAGGCCTGGGCTACCCGACGCGGAGCTAGGCCAGTGCTTCTTTCTGCCCCACTTCCAGAGGATGGCTGGTAGCACTGGGCCTGGGCTACCTATTCTCCCCCAGGCCGTTTGCCTTGCCTAGGCCTAGGCCTCCCCTGCACTGCAGAGGCGACGGGCGAAGGCCAGACTGCGTTACAGAGGACTGCTCAGACTTCGCTTCTCTGGGCCACAGGCTACGTCTACCTAGGCTACCCACCTCATTCATGGAGAGTGCATGAGGGCGGGCCAAGTCTTTCCTTCTGGCTGACGACACCTGCGCCTCAAGACAATCAATCCGAGTTAGTCTAACAGTCGACTCACCTGGCAGCTGAGTCGTCCTCTTGAAAGAGAATTCGTCCAGAGTCGATGAATGGCAGCAGCAGCAGAGGCTTGGAAGCTATCTCAGCCTAGCCTCCAGTAGCTTAAATCCAAGGCGGCCCTCTGGGCTACTCACTCACTCACTTGTCACCGAAAGGGAAACAAAAAATCTTTGAGCGGACATGAGCATTTCCTGATAAGTAACGATAAGATAATGATGCAATGTGCAACGAAGCACTTTGATCGGAGGGAGGAACAATCACTGACACTGAGTCACCCGGACGGACGACACAGCCACGAGAATTACACTGAGGCTCGAAAACGACACCTACACAGGACACGATCAACTTCATTCGTATTTATCCATTGATTTTTCTTTCAAAGCACGCTGGGTGATCTTCATTCACTCTTTCCCAACACCAGATCACGCACATTCACCAAGGAAGAGCGGGTGAGGGGGGGGGGGCAAAACTCCTTTCACGCCCGATACTCCAAGAGGAAGACACAATGAATGACTGAAAGAGAGGCCAAGTTGTGTACTGTTGTAGTCTGGTGGGGGAAGACCCAGGCCATCGTTGCCACTGCCACTTCCATCCTTAGCGCTCAATCTTCACAGATTCAGTATTTTTCTACGCCAATTTTCGCATCTGTAAGAAACTTAGTAGTCATTATTTGATAATAATAACAGACTCTTGATACTGATACAAAATATCCTATGCAGAATTAAAATCTATTCAGGCGTTGGCAACTCTTGCAGGGTGGACGTGTGGGGGAAGGTATGAAGGGGGGTTTGAATTGTTATCCTTCAAAATGCGGTTCTAAGTAGATCTGCCAACAAGATTTTTTCGTAAACCAAAGAGTCTTAATAAGGTGCTTAAAATGTTTCTATAGCAAGAGCTGGTGTTGCCCATCAGAGAAAGACCGGAGTGTAAACGCCTTTGTACACCAACATCCTCCTTCCAACCCCACCCCCCTCAACCTCTCAAAATAAGTCGAACTAATTTACCTGCTCAACAAGATCAACCGCGTGCAACCGTTTTTGAATGAATTGGTTTCACATCGAGCTCCATAAGTACTGGCGTATTCTCGAACAAACTCTTGGCTGCTTCGGAAAATGCTTCCTTTGTGAAGTTATAGTTGCCATCCCGGGCTCACCCCTGTTGCTAGAGAGTGGGATATCGGAGGGGGATTGGGGGAGGAGGGAGAGCAATGGCTGTCTCCACAGCAATTTCAACACTATAACCTGCCCCTTGGAAAACATCATTGTTCTTCATTCTCAATGCGTCTTTTTTTCTATCATTTGTGACAAGACGTATGGAAATAGTACGGCAGGGCTACTTAGAACTGTCACTTTTTAAGATGTTTTCCATTGTTTGGAAGAGGTGGGCGGAAGACCCATTCCCTGGGGCCCAACCAATGCCCCACGCTACCCACTCATATACAGTGCGCACACATACGCTTGTACGCTTACGTACGTTGCCAATATGTCGTCGTTGGCATCACGGTCCAGGAGGACCGTGATTAGCACAAAGCTTCCACATGGAACTTGAGCAGCCGTTTCAAGCATAAGCCACCCATTGAAATCAGTTATGTATATATATATAT